>NC_138511.1:29146460-29510314 GCF_964252035.2 Podarcis erhardii | reverse complement strand
TAATGGTCAGGGGTCCCTTTACCTTTACCTTACTATCTGAAAGATCTTGCAGCAGTTTACAATAGATAAATATGGAGAAGGTTCCATGAGAGAGAGACCATTTAATCCAAGATTTGCTCAGCATGGGGGAACCTGTCGCTCAGCAGAGCTAGACGCTCCGGTACCTGGAGTGGCACACATGCCATGCACCCAAGAGTGGGGCGATCCACCCATGGGGCATTGGGCAACCTGCCCAGGGAGTGGGGTGATCCACCCACGAGGGTGATCCGCATGTCAGTGGTCCACCCGGGGGGCGATCAGCATGGCGGCGATCCTCCCAGAGGGGATTTTGGCACACACACACACCCTCTGGGATGATACCTGGGGTGAACCTCCCCCACTGTGCCACCCTTCCTACGCTCCTGTTCAGATGTTTCTGGCAGCCCCAGCAAACATGGCTAGTGGCCAGGAAGGAGAGGAGCTGGAAGCTGGTGAGCCGTATAGAGGAACACACTTCTCAGCCTTGCCTTTCAGAGACAACTTGGGTCCATTTCTTTTGTCTGTCTGCTCTTGTCTTGCCATCCTTCAGAGCCCAGGTTTACACTTTAGGAAGCGGGGGGGGGGGGGTAGTCAGCTGAAATGAAGTCCTCTCCCTCTCCCTCCCTTTCATTCTGTGCTGGCATGTCAAGTGAGACGTTTTTGCACATCTGGAGTGGCACATCAAAGCTGAGCTTCAAGCTTTGCAGAAAAGTTTCACACTTTAGTGAACAATCCAAGTGTGTGACAATTTCAGTATCCTTGTGGGAGACTTGCAGCTCTCAAAAACATTCTCTCTCTCTCTCTCTCTCTCTCTCTCTCTCTCTCTCTCTCTCTCTCTCTTTTTCCTCTGCCAGCAGAATCAGGGCTCCCTGATTTGCTAGCAGCCGGCGAATGCCCAGATATTCATTACGATTGAGGAATGAGCAGCTAATAATTTATACAAATTGTATGTATAGCTCAGTGGATTAGCCAGCATGCCATTAGCTAAGGATTATAAATACCCATTCTCTCTCCCCCCCCCTCCACTTCTCCATTGTCAGAACATCCTTCCCCTGCTCGCATTTTATTTTCTCTCTCTCTCTTGCATAGGCAAAATCGGATGCCAAGTACATAACCTGTTTGCAACAGAGTTTAGAAGAATTCATAATACTCAGATCAAACATTGCCCCAATTCAATTTTTGATTGAAAGATGCAATGTGGGGGATGGGGGAGAAATTTATTTAATTGATATATTTATATCCCACCTTTCCCCCAAGTTGGGATTTGAGGTAGTTTCCAACATTTAAAAATGTCATTATAAAATGCAGAATGTGTTTATCTTTAGTGCACATGAAACATAAACTTCATTGACTTAGCTTATTGTGATAATTGACTTTTCCAGCCATGGACCCTAGAGAAGGGGAAACCATTTCCCCTTCACTTGTAAATGCCAGTTTCTGGACTGTAGCAGAGTGGGGTATACTCTTCTGCTAAGGCTTTGCTTGCTGGTTGGCCACCATGAGAACAAGATGCTAGCCTAGATGGGCCATTGGCCTGATCCAACAGGCTCTTTTTGCGTCCTTAACATTATATCAATGGATGGTCTGCCATCCTTCCCCAATCCTGATCTTGTCACATTGTAGTGTCACCTCTGGAGTGATGTGCTGGTACCCACTTTGCCCAGAAAACCAGAGGGACCTTTTGAGAGTTTCTATAGAAGGCATGGAAAGCCTGGTGGGTGGGTGAGTCCAAAAGTTTGGGTGGTTGAAGTGCAGCTTTCCTCCTCACTTGCCACCCAGGCAATCTATCTCAAGCAAACCAAATCTGCAGTTAGAAAATAATAATAAACACTTTATTATTTATACCCCACCCACCTGGCTGGGTTTATTAGGAGATGGTTAGCCTTGCTCTAGAGAGAGAGAAAAACCCCACAAACTCCATAATTCTGGGCAGGAAATGATGCCCCTTGTATCTGTTTCCAACTTAGAAACAAAACCCCTCTTTCACCTGCTCCATCCCCATGCAAGAGGAAAGTTTTTCTTTGCTTGGGGAATGGGAGGTGGCTGAGATGGTTTCATCAGAGGGGCCTGGTCCCACTGGAAAAAAAATTTAAGCAGGGGGAGTTTGTATTCTGAACTACAACCTGCTCCCCCATTCATTGTCTCGCACAATGATTAGGTAAAGGTAATAATAATAATAATAATAAATTTTATTTATATCCCGCCCTCCCCAGCCGAAGCCGGGCTCAGGGCGGCTAACAACAATCAACAATCAAACCATCAGATATTCACACATTCTAAAAATATTACATTATAAAAATCAATTAAAATCAAATTAATGGCAACTAATTAAGCAAGATTCTAAGCAGGTTGCCAGAGGAGGGAGTCAGGCTGCGCCCTGACCAAAGGCCTGGTGGAACAACTCTGTCTTGCAGGCCCTGCGGAAGGATGTCAGGTCCCGCAGGGCCCTAGTCTCTTGTGACAGAGCGTTCCACCAGATTGGAGCCGCAGCCGAGAAGGCCCTGGCTCTAGTTGAGGCCAGCCTAACCTCTCTGAGGCCTGGGACCTTGAGGATGTTATTATTTGCAGACCGTAGGTTTCTCTGTGGGGCATACCAGGAGAGGCGGTCCCGTAGGTACGAGGGTCCTAGGCCGTATAGGGCTTTAAAGGTTAAAACCAGCACCTTAAACCTGATCCTGTACTCCACCGGGAGCCAGTGCAGCTGGTATAGTACCGGTTGAATGTGATCTCGCAGCGAAGACCCCATAAGGAGTCTCGCCGCGGCATTCTGCACCCACTGGAGTTTCTGGGTCAGTCTTAAGGGCAGCCCCACGTAGAGCGAGTTACAATAATCCAGTCTGGAGGTGACCGTCGCATGGATCACAGTGGCTAGGTCAGGGCGAGAGAGATAAGGGGCCAACTGCTTAGCTTGGCGGAGATGAAAAAATGCCGCCTTTGTTATAGCTGTAATCTGCGCCTCCATAGAGAGGGAGGTATCGAAGATTACACCCAAACTCTTAACGGACGGTGCTGGCACTAATTGCACCCCCGCAAGAGATGGGAGTTGCCCCCTCAATCCCATATCATCCCGCCCCAGCCAGAGGACCTCTGTCTTCGAAGGATTTAACTTCAACCGGCTCCCACGTAACCATCCAGCCACAGCTTCCAGGCATCTCGCCAGTGTATCGGGGGCCGAGTCAGGATGGCCATCCATCAACAGATAGAGTTGGGTGTCATCGGCATACTGATGGCAACCCAGCCCAAAACTCCGGACAAGCTGGGCGAGGGGGCGCATAAAGATGTTAAAAAGCATCGGGGAGAGAATCGCACCCTGAGGCACTCCACACACCAAGGAGTGGCGCGATGACAATTCCCCCCCGAGCGCCACCCTCTGTCCCGACCAGAGAGAAACGAGCGCAGCCATTGAAGGACTGTGCCCTGGATTCCCACGTCGGCAAGGCGGTGGTCCAGGAGTTCGTGATCGACCATGTCGAAGGCTGCTGACAGATCTAGAAGAATCAGCAGCCCCGACCCGCCTCGATCCAGCTGCCTACGGAGATCATCTGTTAGGGCGACCAGAGCCGTCTCGGTCCCATGACCAGCACGGAAGCCGGACTGGAATGGATCCAGAGCAGATGTTTCATCCAGAAACCTACCAAGCTGTTCAGCAACCGCTCTCTCAATCACCTTACCCAGGAATGGAAGATTCGAGACCGGGCGGTAATTGGATAGATCTAAGGGATCTAATGATGTTTTCTTTAAGAGCGGACGCACCACTGCCTCCTTCAGTTCCCCTGGGAATATCCCGGTGCCAAGGGACAAATTGATGATATCCCCCAGGGGGGCCCGCACCTCGTCTGGACACGCTCTAATCAGCCATGACGGGCACGGGTCAAGAGGACAGGTGGTGGGCTTTCCAGCTTGGAGGAGTCTGTCCACATCGGCTGGAGATATCCGGTCAAAATGGTCCAATACTGGACCCGAGGACAGTCGAGGGGCCTCCAGTTCCTTTATTGTATCCAAATTGGCAGGGAGGTCATGGCGGAGCAACAGGACCTTCTCCGCAAAAAAGCTCGCAAATGCCTCACAGCTGTGTGTCAGATTGTTATTTAAATTTGGCTGTCCATCAAGGGACGTTAAAGACCGAATTATACTAAATAATTGCGCCGGGCGAGAGCTAGCGGATGCAATGGAGGCCGAGAAGTAAGACTTCTTAGCGGCCTTCACAGCCATCTCATAGGTTTTCATAAAAACCCTATAAGATGTTCTTGAGGCTCCATCACGGGCACCCCGCCATACTCGCTCTAGCCGTCTGAGGTCCCGCTTCATTTTCCGAAGCTCAGGTAAAGTTAAACACCCCTGGATGGTTAAGTCCAGTCGAATTTGGCACTCATCTCCGCTTTCAGGCTGAGGGAGCTGGCATTTGTCCGCAGACAGCTTTTGGGGGTCATGTGGCCAGCATGACTAAACCACTTCTGGCACAATGGAACACCATGACAGAAACCAGAGAGCATGGAAACGCCATTTACCTTCCCGCCGCAGTGGTACTTATTTATCTACTCACATTGGTATGCTTATGAATTGCTACTGTAGGTTGGCAGGAGCTGGGACAAAGCAACGGAAGTTCTGTTGCATGGATTCAAACTTCCAACCTTACAATTGGCAAGCCCAAGAGGCTTAGTGGTTTAGACCACAGCGCCACCCGTGTCCCTCGTAACTAATCCTGTCCTTGCCAACCTGGTGCTCTCCAGTAGGAACATTGGAAGCTGACTTATACTGAGTCAGACCACTGGTCCATCTAGCTCAGTAGTGTCCACTCTGACTGGAAGTAGATTTCTGGAATCCAAGGCAGGAACATTCCCAGCCCAACCTGGAGGCACTGGGAATTGAACCTGGACCTGGACCTGAACCTGCATGTGAGGCAGACCCTCTAAGCACTGAGCTATGGTCCTTCCCCATGTTGGCTGGGGGGTGATGGGAGTTGTAGTCCAAAACATCTGCAATAGCCCAAATTTGCAAAGCCCGGATTAACGTACACAATTTGAAAATTAAAATTCGTATTGCACCAATTTTCTTTCCAGCCTCCACTCCTGAAAATAAAGGTGCTGAGGTCTTCTCTAACTTAATAGAAATTAAAATCACCTGGAAGCAAACACATAGCGGCAAGCACCACTTTTCCAGCAAGCTATAAATCTGCAGGATTTGTTTGTTTGCTGCGATTTCTGAAAACAAAAGCGAGCGGGCGGTGCCCTACAACTGCTTATTGTCCAAATATTGTTTAAATATTTCATCTGGGAAATGCAGCACTGAAGGAGGAGGCAGACAATAGCTGGCCTGACACAAGATTTATTAGAGAAACTTGGCACCAATAGATTTGTAAGGAATGGAAATATGTTTGTAGAGATTATAGCAGATTTACAGTGATTAATAATGGATTGGACATGGCAGACATCAAAGGGGTTGGCTCTCTCGCAGTTTCCATAGCGGATTGAGGAGGAAAGGAAGATTAACTTCACTGTTTCAAAATGCCTTCAGAAAAAGAGAAGAAAATGAGGTTTCCTTCTAAACAAAGGCAAAGGAACAACATCTCACAACAGCTGTTAGGCAGGGCAGGATCTGCATGCAGATGCCCCTTGTGGTAAATTGCTGAACTGCAGGTGGCAGCACTCACCGCAAAAGAATCTTTTAGACTGGACTGGCTCCACCCACCCAGACTAACCATTAGATTTTTCTAGACAGGACAGAGTATATAGGGCTTCCTGTTTCAACTCAGTTGTTACAGAATCATAGAATTGTAGAGTTGGAAGTAACCTAAATGGTCATCTAGTCTAATCCCCAGCAATGCAGGAATCACAGCTAAAGACTGACAGACAGCCATCCAACCGCTGTGTTATAAGAAAAATAACACATAATACCTTATGGGGTACCCAAGAGCCCGTATAGAGTCCTTATGTAGGTTCCCTATTGGTAGGAGAAAATAACAGAGGCCAACCAGAGAATATTGAGAAGCAAAGCAGCTAGTAAGCCTGATCTTTATTAAACTGTTGAAACAGGGTCCTCATCCCCCCGCGCAGGAGGGAGGAGAAACCCAGAACATTGGTGTGCAAGATAGACTTTTGAAACTGCCTACCCTGTAGCTCAAGACCCCCCCCCCAAAAAAAAATCATACATACATCACTGAAGGGGCGGTCTACAGCATAAAACCTGTCTGCTAGGATACCTGATAATGGACACTGATTGCTTTTACCCGGGCATCCTGGCCATTCTTTTGTGATGGTAAATACTCAGTTCCTGAATCCAGGTCACAGGCTCACCCTATTCATGCACAGATACGTCCTTAAGATCTGTGAGCAAAGTGGGAGGCTTTCTCATTTCCTTCCTCCTTGCAGAGAAACATTTGAGGTCAATTTGGGAAAGTCAAAATGGTTTCAGGATTGCTCTCCTGTACTATTTGAGACAATATGTGTTTGCCTTGTAAATTTATGAACATATGATTTATATGTATGAGACCTTAGAATTCATATAACACTGTTTAAAAACATCAGATGAAGTAGAGGTTTTGTTTGAGTTCTGGTGTGTGCGCACATTCAGCAACTTGAGTGGTTTTAAAAAAGGATTTGACAAATTCATGGAGGATAAGGCGATCAGTAGTGATGTTTGGAGGCAACATATCTCTGAATGTGGGTTTCTGGGAATCTCAAGTGCTGTTGCACTTGTGGGTTTTCCCACATGCATCTGCTTGTCCATTGTGAAAACAGCATCTTGTACTAGATTAGCCTGATCCAGCAAGGTTTTTGTTTGGGGAATAATATATACAGCTTATCCATGTGAGGATGAAAGAATTGGCTAGATCTCTAGATCCAAAATGCAGGGCTAAACACACTCTCCAGCCACAGAGAGCCCCTAGCAGAGTATTAAAATCACAGAAGCAAGCAATAGTATAGTTTGGGAATATAGGCTGTTAAACCTTTTAAATATTCCATTCTAGTCTCTTCCAGAGCTTTCCCGTTTCCACCCTTCTTATCATTTAACAGGCCACACTCATTAGTAAGTTTTAAAATGTTTTAGCCACAAAGTTTCAAAGGTCAGGTTCATGCATTTATCCATGAAGCAGCAAGTAAACACAGGCAGAAATCTTGTGCTACAAAATATGGTGAACTTGCTGTAAGCATGCACTGAGCTTATAGTGGGCAAGCTCAGGAACATCCTATTCCTAGTTTAGTCTAGGAATAAAGATCTGTGGTCTTAACCTTTTCATGCATTAACTAGTGCAAAGCTTGCAAGTTATATTTGACTACAATTTCCCACATTTTCTATTATATTCTTAACACGCCACCATTTTGCACCCTCCACAATACAACAGGACTAGAATCAGTCCATGACATTGTATTTGCACACACACGTGTGTGTGTGTGTGTGTGTGTGTGTGTGTGTGTGTGTGCAGGGGAGGAATGGTACCTACTATTAAATTGCTAGAGAATATTTAGTGGTAATTCTGCAAATTTGCCTTATTTTTCTAGGTTTGGTGGTGGGGAAATCTCACCAAAAAAAGTCTTCTCGGAAATTTCAGCTCTTGCTCCAGCCATCTCAGAAATGATTATTGGTCCACATGTCTTCCTTTCCCTCCTGTTTGCAAAATCAAGACTATCTCTATCTCAGCTGGCTAAGCTCTTCTCTAATCTAAACTTTACCTTTTAGATGAAAATGCTGCTGAATTGGTGCCTGCCTGAGCTTTAAAGCATGGGGAGGGAAAGGAGGAAGACCCCAAACCTTCCATTAAGTGTCATCAAGCAGCAAATCTGCCCTTCCCTGCGAAATTAAAACAACCACACTCAGCACAGCTACGGAGAAAAGGAAGTGTGGAACGGAGAGAGTAACACAAAATAAAAAATACATTAAGTCCTACCTAGAAGACGGTTAGTTTATGCTCTAGAGAGAAAAACAAAGAGGTATTTGATGCTCCAACCATATGACAGGTCAACTTCCCCTGTTCTTTTTTTATGAAGACAAATGGTCAAGATTATCAAATGGGAGAGTAAAGCCTGTGTAATACATCTCACCTAAAGTGAGCCGTTTGACAAAGTTCCTCGCAGCTTCTTTGTAAACAACGTTCCATCCCTCCAACCAGCACACATAGGTCTTTATTAGGGGAGCATCCTCTGCAGGCCCTCTGCCCCAGAAGTGCAGTGGGTGTCCCCCATGGAGCATGGCCACCGCGGAACTGATTTATGTTCAGAGGAGATGCACTTGGGTACATTCAATGTTAGTCCTACTCAGAGTGGACACACTGAAATTAATGGATTCAAGCTAGTAATTGCCATTCATTTCAATGTGCCTACACTGAATAGGAATAACTTTTTTAGTTAATTTTTTTAGGGACGCGGGTGGTGCTGTGGGTTAAACTGCAGAGCCTAGGGCTTGCTGATCAGAAGGTTGGCAGTTCGAATCCCCATGACGGGGTGAGCTCCCGTTTCTCTGTCCCTGCTCCTGCCAACCTAGCAGTTCGAAAGCACGCAGTGCAAGTAGATAAATAGGTACCACTCCGGCAGGAAGGTAAATGGTGTTTCCGTGCGCTGCTCTGGTTCGCCAGAAGTGGCTTAGTCATGCTGGCCACATGAACTGGAAGCTGTCTGTGGACAAACACCGGCTCCCTTGGCCAGTAAAGCGAGATGAGCGCTGCAAACCCAGAGTCATTTGCAACTAGACCTAATGGTCAGGGGTCCCTTTACCCTTTACCTTACTCTGAATAGGACTAACTTTGGATGTACCCAGGTGAGTGTCCTCTGAGCATAAATCAGTTAAATACAACCTGGAGTCATCAAAGTTTAGGGTGACATGGCAGTATAGCAATAGAAAAGCCACAGTTCCACAATGCAGCAGGTATTGCAGTATAAAAGAAGTCTTCAAAAGTAGGATACAAGTGCTAGCATTATAACCAGGAAAATTATGCAATTCCCTACAAAGAGACTGGCTCCTTCCTTGTGATCTTCTCCTGGCAGGCTAAGGCATTCCTGTTCAAACAGGCCTTTGGAAACTATGGTTCAAACAGTGATGACCACTGAGCTGCTGTCAGGGCAAACTGGGTTATATTTTCTGGTTCTAAATGTGTTGTGATGTCTTTCAACCATTGGTTTTAACTAGTTTGTTGGGGAGTTGGGAATGTTTATCCTGGAGAAGAGGAAACTGAGAGGAGATATGAGAGCTATCTTCAAATATCTGTAGAACTGCCACATGGAAAGATGGAGCGAACTTGTTTTCTGCTGCTGCAGTGGGTAGGACCCGAACTAATGGATTCATGTGTCCAGAAAGGAGATTCTGATTAAACATTAGGAATAACTTTCTGATGGTAGGAGCTGTTTGATGGTGAAACAGGTTCCCTCAGAAAGTGGTGGACTTTCCGTTGTTTGAGGTTGTTCATCAGAGGTTGGGTGACCATCTGCCAGGAATTATTTAGCTATGATTCCTGCATTGCAGGAGGTTGAGCTGGACGACCCTTGAAGTCCCTTCCAGCTCTGCAATCCCATGAATTTATGATAATGGGAATACTCAAATGTTGCTGAATTTTGTTGGTCAGTGTGGAAGTCAAAATATTTGTCACTGGCTCTGAAGTCTCCCAGCATGCTTTGCTGCAGCTTGAATGCTTTGGGGCTTATTGAGCCAAGATTAGCTTTACCCACAAGAAGCATGTCAGCAGTTGCAAGTGGAAATCCCCTCTTAAAAGGTTATGGTTGGAAACAAAGGTATTAGAGGTGACAGTGGCCCAGAATCCACATACTGCCCTAGGACAGAAATGCATGTGACAGGAAGTCATAATAACAAAGATCACTGCAGAAAGGGAAGGACTTGTGGTATTTAGGTATCACAGGTAATAAAAGAAAGTTACGAGTGGAAGATCTATTGATCCACCTGAGGGCTATAAGACATTCGAGCGGTGAATGCAACTCCAAAACTGCCAAATCTATACTAGGACACTAAAATTGCAACATTCAGCACCATTAGACATGGCTGGATTCCTGCAATGTGGTCTATGAGGGGCTGCCCTTTGGTTTGGAAGCTCCAGCTGGTGCAGAATGCAGTGGCCAGATTGCTGATGGGGGCATCTGGTGCATAATGTGTGACACCATTGTTAAAACAGCTGCAGTGGCTGCCCGTCCACTACCAAGCCAGGTTCAAAGTCCTTGCATTAATTTAAAGAGCCCTGAGCAGCCTAAGTCTACAGTACTTCAGGGATCACCTGAACCCTTATTTCCCAGCTCAATCACTGAGATCATCTACAGGAGCATCATTGGACAGTTATCCAGAAGTCTAGGCCAGACGTAGGCAAACTTGGCCCTCCAGATGTTTTGGGACTACAATTCCCATCATCCCTGACCACTGGTCCTGTTAGCTAGGGATGATGGGAGTTGTAGTCTGAAAACATCTGGAGGGCTGAGTTTGCCTATGCCTGGTCTAGGCCTTACTGATTTCTCAACCTCTGCTAATAAAGGACCTTTGCAGAAGGCTGCAATATGTGTCTTTGAGTATAGATGCAGAGATGCATTGCACCACATGAGGGGTTCCAGTAATTCAAAGGACTCCACCTTTTGTAACAATGGATGATTTGCTCACAACTGCTAGCCAAACACTCATCACCAGGCTGTCACTGCATCTTATCTGCTTTCTTGTTTGTACCTTCCTTGAAGCTTCCACACTTGTCAGCATCAGTTAGAGAACCTCTGAAACGGATGAACTACCTAATTACTAACTGGGAGCTGACAGCTACAGAAATGTGTCTCATCAGTGACAGATTGCTCGATATTAATCAAACATTATTATATGTTATGCCTGGAAGGCATTTTGCAAACTAATGAAGATGTGTGCGCAAGTTTGTGTGTTTTCCCCAATCTCTCCTACATTTTTATCACGATGCTCAGAAGGCTTCAGCAAAAGTCCTCATTCTGCTTCCAAGCGCAGGGTTATAGGAATTCCCAGAAGTTCTAGTTGCCATGGAAATCTTTTAATGCATCAGTGTGAATTCCTCCCTGGAGTTCTCCCATGACAAACTGGACTCATGGTAGCTGTAATCTTCAAGCTGTCCGTGTAAGTGATTGATTGAGCAGAGCTGGTGTTAGAACCATGTAGGTGCTCCTTTCACAGCAGGGGGTGGAACAAAACAAGGCAAATGGAACACAAGAGAAAAAGAGAGAGATTTTTCTCCAGCAGACCTCTGTGGGGAACTTTCTCCCAATGGTGGATCAGGAAATGAATGAAAGTTTGCTTGTGCTGTGAGAGCTGACTTCTCAAGGCATTTATAGAATCATAAACATTCCAGGAACCTCTTTTTACCCAGGTGTCAGAATCTACCTGGCTAAAAACAACTGGTAGTAATGTAGAAAGCCTTTATCATAGTCAGCAATAGCTGTGATTCCTGCATTGCAACTGTTTGGATTAGATGACACTTGGGGTTCCTTGCAACTATACAATTCTATGATTTTGCGATGATCATAATCATTTACTTGTATTCCGCCTTTCCATAGTTAAACTCTGTCAAGGGAGCTAATGAAACAAAAAGATTTACATAACAAAAGTAATCACGTACAATAAATAAAGCATGTCAATAAGTATACAGTAAAATTAATTGGTTTCCACATAAGTCATAACAAGATCTAACAAATAAAGATACAAAAGAATAATAAGAACAGGAAAAATTAGGCATTTCCCTTATTGTTATTTGAAGAAAGACATAGTGTTGTTGTTTTTTAATTTTTAACATAAAACATACAAGGAAATAACATTCTTCCATACTGCTAAAGACAGAAGCATTGAATGACATGTAGAGCCTATATATTGAACATGTTGCAAGTCCAAAAATTCAGAGTGCAGAAGATACCTACAGATTTTGTTAACAGACTAGGAAGCTGAAATGAGATAACCCATCCATAGAGCCTGCTGCAGTTCAGGAGGACAAAATGCATCTGTATTGCTATTAACAAATGAAATAAATTGAAGCCATACACCCTCAAATCTTTCATTTTTTTGTACTTCTGCAGACAGCTCTACAATCATGAGTAAGTCTCTCTGAAAGAACTACGTTTCACAAAACTTCCTAAACAGTATCTCACCCCAAGAGCAGCTGGGCACCCTGAGCAGGACTCACAACAAAGATGGTCTCCAGCTTTTTCAGCCTCCTCAGTTTGGTTAGTAGAGTCAGTCAGGGTCCCAGGGCCCTCCCAGGCCAGGTGGAAAGATAATAGGGCAGGGAGCAAGGCTTGCTGGACTCCTAGCAAAGGTTATGGTATGAACTCAGTGACCAGTACAAAGCAGATTCTCATTCAGTTGCTCTTAAAACAGCAGTGACAATAAATCTCATTTGAGAACAAGGGACAAGGTCCTGGAGTTCAGAACAGTAACAAGAGCTCAAGACAGCAGAAGAAGCTGTGAAGTTGCTTCAACAAGTCTCCCCATTAAGCTTTTAAGCAGAGGTGGTGAGAGCTCAAAAGCTCAGTTACTAATGAGGGTTCCTCACCTTGATGGAATTCACTGCCAGAGCATAGGCACTTCACTTGGGGATGAAGGAGGAAGTCTCCTTTCTTGTGGGAGATATCACTGCACACATCTCCTCCTCCAAATTTCACCGTACTATCTTAGTAGGCTGGGCCACTGGACTGCTCCTCATCCTCCACAGGTTGGGAAGGAGCAGCCACTGGGTGGCTTGTCAAGGTTGGGCATGTCCAGAGGCACTGGGTGGCTTGTCAAGGTTGGGCATGTCCAGAGGCAGGGGGTTTCCTCAAGTGGATTCTGCTGCATAGTCTCATCCCTCTTCCTCTTCTCACTGCTTGTCTGAATGAGAGGGCAGCGTGGGAAATCATGGCTGTCTGGAGCATCATTTTTCAGTGGTGAGCTAAGGGGAAGAACTTTCTGATGGCAGAAGCTGTTTGACAATGGACTGGACTCCCTCTGAAGGTGGTGGGCTCTCCTTCATTGGAGGTCTTTTTCAGCAGGAGTTGGATGGGCAGGGATTCTTTAGCTGTGATTCTTGGGCTAAATGTGTCTTTGGGTCCCTTCCAACTCTACAGTTCTACAGTTCAAGGAATATAAATAAATAAACCTAATAGTGTACCTAGTGAAGGGAAGAGTCATACCCTTGAAAGAGGGAAGGGCTCCCCGACTGTGTCTGAATATAAGAAAACACACTGGAGCACTGAAAGTACTTGAGACCCCCCCCCCCCCAAGGAAATAAGGCAGGAAACCTCACAAGGCGAACCAACCAAATTTATCCCTGATCTCTGCCCCCAGGGTCCCCCACAGAACCACTTCTTTCTAGCAGTCTGATGGACTGTTTTGCAGTTTGGGTATCAGCTGTTACATCTCATCTCCAATCTAGTCATGCCTCCGTGTTATAGCTGTTTCTATAAATAAAGTGAGAATTCTCCCGCAATGTTGTTCTCCTGAAATTAACATGCATCCAGTGCAAATTAAACGGGATAAAATTAAACATATATTTACCTTCTTATTCAGTGTGTTTCATGGTGCTGGTGGAGCAGCAGCTGGAGGAGGGGTGACCGGGGGGTGGGGTGGGTGGCAATGGAGAAAGAAGCAAAAATCCTAATGTTGACATTTGTGAAACAGCCTTTCAAGCTGATAAGAAAGCATGAATGATTCATAAAAATAAAAGAACAAAGGCGTTCTAATTAACCATCCCAGGAAATGTGTAATTTCCTTATGCAAATTACATTATGGGTTTATCACAAGGTTTTGGGGATTTCCCCCCTTCTTCTGCTTCGCCAGATCCATCTTGCGACCAGGCTGCAGGGATCTGCACAGCTGAGGGAAAGCATACAGGCAAACTAAACAAGGAGCTGATAAAATGTAATAATTGAAGTGTGGGGGGGTGTGGGGGAGGGTGTTCCTGACTTCCCCCCTCCCTTCACATCCACAAAACCTGATTTAGAAATCAGTCCTGTTGCAGAGAAGGGAACATCAATTATTTAAAACAGTCAGCCGCTGAGATTCTTCTCAGTAGTTACACAGTTAGAAACTTTGCTACTGGACAGTCTCTTCTGCAACACCTAACAAGGTTCTACTCCAGGAGAACAGCAGGTAAGTCCCGAGAAGGGTTATCTCAGATGTTTTGCAGAGGCAAGTCTGGCTTTGATACAGGGAGATGAAAGCGATGCAACGGTTAGTGCACTTAAATAGTGGGATCAACAGGGAGCTGCAACCAGTGCTGGGCTGAGGGGGTTGCCCTTTTTTTCTGGCAGTTTGGGGGTGGGATCAAAGAAACTAGAGGGATAACTTGGAGGACATTTTATGGGGGAGGGGAATGGCATCAAGTCCGTCGAGTTCAGCACTGTCTAAACACAAAACCAAGCATGGCATGGAGAAAGTGGATAGAGGAAAGTTTATCTCCCTCTCTCAAAACACTAGATGTCCAATGCAGCTAAATGTTGGAAGATTCGAGACAGATAAAAGAAGGTCCTTCTTCATGCAGTGCAGAGTTAAACTATGAAATTCAATCCCACAGAAGGCAGTGAAGGCCACCAACTTGAGTGGCTTTGAAAGAGGATTTAGCAAAGCGGTGGGAGAGATGGCTGTCAAGGCAACTGGCGAGTTCCCTAGCTTAATAATGTGCTATGCAAATAAGAGTTTTCCCTGAATCCTCCAACATCCCTGCCTCTGACTCAGAGGAGGAGCTCCCTGAAGGACCTTTGTTCCCACAGCCCTGCAGAAGCCAAAGACTTAAAAGTAAGTTGACGCCTTTCCCCTCTCCACCTCTCCCCCACTTTTCTTACTAATGTAACCCTAATATCTCAACAAATGAAACTGACCTATGGAAAATGTAACTTGAAAAAAGAGACATTACACATAAAGTGGTACCTCAGGTTACATACGCTTCAGGTTACAGACGCTTCAGGTTACAGACTCTATTAACCCAGAAATAGTACCTCGGGTTAAGAACTTTGCTTCAGGATGAGAACAGAAATTGCGCAGCAGCGGCGTGGCGGCGGGAGACCCCATTAGCTAAAATGGTGCTTCAGGTTAAGAACAGTTTCAGGTTCAGAACAGACCTCTGGAACAAATTAAGTTCTTAACCAGAGGTACCACTGTACCTGTGTAAACCAAGAAAACTTTAATAAAAATTACGGTACGTCCAGGGAGGGAAAGCCTATCACATTCCAGGTAGTCAGCTTCGTGATTCATTGCACTCTAGTTCCCAGCAGAGGCTGCATCTCCTGTAGCAGCCTTAGGGTGGAGAAAGGCTTAAGGCTGCAGTGCCCTATTGGAGCGATCCAAGGTCCTGTTCTTGTATGTTCTATACCAGGGGTGTCCAAACTTTTTTCAAAGAGGGCCAGATTTGATGAAGTGAAGGGCCATGAGGGCCAACCAAAGGGCCGACCAAAGTTGTTATCCTTTTTTTAAAGGATTGAAGTTGTTGAGCTTTTGGTATGATTTTACCCCAAAGTAAATACAAATTCATGCTGGCCACATGACCCGGAAGCTGTATGCCGGCTCCCTCGGCCAGTAAAGCGAGATGAGCACCGCAACCCCAGAGTCGGCCATGACTGGACCTAATGGTCAGGAATCCCTTTACCTTTACCCCAAAGTTGTTGAGCTTTTAGGATTGAAGTTGTTGAGAGAGACCGGATTGAACTGACTGGTGGGCCGGATTAGGCCCCCGAAATGGACTTTGGACATGCCTGTTCTATAGAAATAAGCTAACATGGTGCCCTTTAGATATGGAGCAAGAACTAGCCAGGCAGCTTCAAGAAGGTAGCAAATAAGAGGCTTTAGATGACCATCTCCAATGTTGTGTTGGAAAAAAAAAGTTTAATGGGGATAGTTCCAGAGATTTTGATAGCTGCCATCCAGTTATTTTAGTAATTTCTGCAAAGACCACAGTCCAAAACTGTGATGCATTTTTTTCCACAAGATGAAACAACACTGGTTACAAAAGATGATGATGGTGATTTATTAAATGTGTATACTGCCCTTCATCTGTCAATCTCAGGCTGGGCCGCAACATAAAAATACAAGATAAAAAACACAAAATACATACAGTGATGACATGGATCTAGAAAATTAGTTTCCTCCAAGGGCACATGGATTTGGTCCGCAACCACCTGCTCAATAATCTTGCCCAAGAAGAGGAGATTAGCAAACTGGCCAGTAGTTACTTAGATTTTCCAAATCCAGGGAGGGTTTCTTGGGGAATGGTTTTACCACTTCCTCCTTCAAACAGTCAGGGACCATGCCCTCTTGCAAGGAGACATTAGTCCCCTCCCTGGCCCAGATAGCTGTCCTTTTCCTGCTAGTTTTTATCAGCCTAGAGGGGCAAGGGTCCAGAGTGGTCACTCTGATTGATTCAAGCACCTTGTTCACATCCTTGAGCCTTACTAACTGAAACTCATCCAACACAACAGGACAGTGCTCTGGACACCCCATGGAATCCATCTGCTATAAGCGGATTATGGCTTCCCAGCTTGACCTATATGAACCCCATATTTGCAGCTAATATTCCCTAACAATTGGGAGGAAGGAGGAAAGAGGAAGCATTAGTCATTGTGAGGGAGATAATCTTGCACAAACAACTGAATTAAGAAGCAAACTGACCTCTCCTTCTCTATCAGGTTCACTTCAGGTCTCTCCTAATTTCTTACATCTTGAAAGGAAGCCTTAAAAGTTCTGTGTAGGCAGACCTGAGAGATGGAGGGATTGATTCATTCCCGGTGTAGTCAATTTCAGTTGTTCCATCCCATTTCCTCATTAATCTACATTTTTAAGGCACAAAAATTGCATTTAAATAAGTGTCTTATCACAACACATGCATTTCTAAATGTTATTTTATCAGAGAATAAACATTTTGCTGTATTCTTTCCCCTAGCCAAGTAGTGTATTGGGAAATCAGAAAAATGCAAGATCTGGTGGATAATTATATTCCCATTTATGCTTCAGTCTGACATCATGTAAAGTGGATCATGTAAATTCACACTGGAAGTCATGGAAATCAGATGCATGCCATGTTGTCAGCACATTGAATGATTATTCTGGACAGATGATAATAATAATAATAATAATAATAATAATAATAATAATAATAATTATTTATATCCCGCCCTCCCCAGCCAAAGCTGGGCTCAGAGCGGCTAACAACGGTATAAATAACACGGTTTACATACAATCACAATCAATTAATTGAAATACATTCTAAAATCAATTCATTCTAAAATCAATTCAGAGTCAAATTAATGGCAACCATTTGGGTTAGAGTTCTATGAGGATTACAGAAGGAGGGTGTCAGACTGTGCCTTGGCCAAAGGCCTGGTGGAACAGCTCTGTCTTGCAGGCCCTGCGGAAAGATGTCAAGTCCCGCAGGGCCCTAGTCTCTTGTGACAGAGTGTTCCACCAGATCAGGGCCACGGCTGAAAAAGCCCTGGCTCTGGTTGAGGCCAGTCTAACCTCCCTGTGGCCTGGGATCTCCAAGATGTTTTTATTTGAAGACCGTAAGGTCCTCCATGAGACATACCAAGAGAGGCGGTCCCGTAGGTACGAGGGTCCTAAAAGAAATTACTTCTTCATGCAGCACATAGTTAAATTATGGAACACCCTCCCACAGGAGGCAGTGATGGCCATGATGACTATGCTCTGATGCCACTGTTGGAGGCAGTGTGTCTTTGAATCCCCTTTATTGGAAACTGCAGAAGGGGAGAGTTTCTGGCCAGCTTGAGGGTTTTCCACAGGCATCTGGTTGGCCACTGTGAGAAGATGTCAGACTAGATGGGCCATTGGTTGGCTCGTCTATGTTCTTAAGTTTTTACAGCTAAGCTATGGTATTAACTTCAATGATATGTGCTGGTGGTCATTATTTTGGCCTCTTGATGATCACTATATTCATTCCAGTAGAAAAGGCAATACACCTCTTAATACCTGTTACTGACAGACAGTGCCCACCCCCATGTTGCTTGTAAGTAAAAGGGCAGGAAGGTGGAAGGCTAGCTGAGAGGCGAATGAGGTTGGTAGGACACTTCCCCATTCACTATAATGGACTATCCACCACTGCAACAACAATAATAATTTCAGAGGTAGGGAGAAGGAATGCTGAAAATATCTCTGACAGATGGTGTTTGGCTTTTCCCTAAAAGCCTTCAGGGAACAGGGAGATAGTATGTTCCCTCCATCTTACACCCCCTTGCTGGAGTGTTCTGAGAATTAGAAACATCTGATCTGCATAGAAAACCTATTTCTCCCCTTCTCTTTCCTTCTTTCACTCCAGTACCTTGGAGAGATGCCTCTCCACATAGCAGGCATCAGTTCCAACCCATTGCTGCTATGAAACAAACACTCTGATTTCCCCAGTTGGAGCCTGTATAGATATCATTTTGAGTTGGTTTTTGGTCTCCTTGTTTGCACGAACAGTGATCCTTGGAGATGAAACATCCTATTGGCAACTTGACCTCCCCCACCCCTCCAATCCACCTGAGTGTTTTGCATTTTCAACATGGTAAACATCTTATTATTTGAGCGAGACTGGTTTTTTTACAGCAGGTTTGAGATCAGGATTATAATGACTGTGGTGAATCTTAGACAGAGACCTCCTCCCATCAACACAATTACTTAATGGCCCAGAAAATATAATTATTTAGAGAACTTCAGTTTGTTTTGGAGAATGTTCTCAGATGCTGGCTTTGAAGCCCTTGATCAGTCAATGGATTTTGCATCATTGCTGTGGCAACTGTTTATTAGGACTGTGCATTATCCTGCCCAACCTGATCCAGAGCCCCATTGCAGAGCCCCAGATTGACCCCAACACCTGACCTGACCCAGATCCAGACCTGAATAAATTCAGATGGCAGGGCTGATGTTTATTTAAGGTAGTTGATTCTTATAAACAGCCGGTGAGTGAAGGATTCAATCCTGCTGGGCTCTGCTTCCCTACAATGAACATGCTGGTGAAGCAGACCCCTAAAACCAGCAAGACTGTACCCAATACAATCCAAGGCTGCCTCAACTCGACTCAGTCAAAGCTCAGATCAGTCCAAATCAGTGCAACTCAGTATCAAGAGTACACGACTGATTTACATTAAGAAGACCCTATTGATGTTTCACAACCTTAACGTGTTGCAGGATCTTAGCCAGACCCAGTTAAATATAGCAGAGCTTATGCAGACTTCCAGAAGCAATCAGTTGCAGGCAGGTAGGATGAAGCAGTAACATGACACTGCTACTAGTAACTTGGTTACTTATATGTGTTTATTATTTACTGCAGACTCACAAGTTACCATATACAAGTTACAGACACGGATCTTGTCTCTCACTGAACAAACTCCAAACAACTTTTAGAACACACACTGACCAACCAACTAACCAACAAGGAAGGTCATAAGTCATCATGCCTATATGGAGACCTCAACCAATAGCAGAGTTGTATCCAAGGTCCCATATCTCTAGGTAGAATAACTCCCTCTGCTCAGTCTTCTTTGTCTTCGGCCAACTTTTTAATTGCTTTGGAAAGCTGCATCAAATAGCATGTAGTCAAAAATCCCAGCAGATCCAATCACAAACCAAACTGTGGGTTGTATCCCAGTGGTAAACCTATTTGGAGTAAACCCATCGAAATAAATGGACATGATTCACGTTGGCCCAATAATTTCAATGGGCCTACTCTGAGTGGGTCTTAGTTGGATACCACTCTGAATGGCTCATGACCAGCATCTACCCCACCCCACTGCACCACTGTGAGGACCTACACTCCACCCATCAGCCAGAAACCCCCCCAAGATTTTCATACCCTAGTCCCTAGTTACCTAGCAGAATAAATTTTGTTCTTAATGGCCAGTGCATCCTGCTTCCTCTACTTTTCTTGACAACAATTAAAATTAGTAATTCTAATCTAATTTCTTTTTTCCACCTTGCCCTCTCCTGCAATGGAACATTTTTTAACTGGCATACGTAGAAACTGGTCGTTAATGGTGCAATGGATTTATTCTGCTACTACAGTCCTGAATAATGCATTTCTAAAGTATGACTAAGTAACACAGAGACGCAATTGCCTGCTTTATAGTTCTCCAGCTTCTCAGCTTGTCGAGTTGAAAGTAGCCACAGGGGCTTCTCGATTCATCCTGAAACAGAACGTCAAATGCATAAATTTGTTTTGGTTCCCTTTGCCACCTTAGAGCTGCCTTGCAGTTGGACAGATCATTGACATGTCTTCCCCAGTGCTGGCTGCTTTTAACTGGCAGCAGGTTCTCCTGGGGTCCAGGTGTGGGCCTTTCCCACCCTGCTACCTGTAATGAGTTTGGATCCATGAATGTACATCCATGAAATGAAGACTGGCAGGCATTTGAAGCAAGAGTCAGTCAACAGCTTGTTCAGCAATCCTGGGCCTCCCTCTGCTCCATCAGGGCATGTCCACAAGAAATTGATTTCTAAGAAGCAACTAGCCTCCCAAATAAATGAACACCTCTAAATCCTAAACTGTTGGCACACATACACCACAATACCTTTGAACTAAACACATTTGGAAATGGGATGCCGCACACCCACACACACCAAGCTTTTCATGCCTTCTGTAGAAATTCTCAAAAGGTCCTACTGGTTTTCTGGGCAAAACAAAGGAGCAGGGACTGGCACATCACTTCAGAGGTGACACCATGCCCTCCAACATTTCTCCAATGAAAATAGCGACGTCCCATTCCAAAATGATAATTTTACTATTTATACCCAACACATATTACCAGGTTGCCCAAGCAACTCTGGGCAGCTTCCAATAGATATAAAAACATAATAAAACACTAAGCATTAAATAAAAACTTCCCTATACAGGATTGCCTTCAGACGGCTTGGGGGGGTCAGATAACTCCACACCCTCCAACATTTCTCCAATGAAAATGGGGACATGCTAAGGAAAAGTGGACTTTCTGGGATCAAATAAGAAACTAGGATGGTTTCTCTAAATCAGGGATGTTGCTGGGAAAAAAAGGGACACTTGGAGGGTCTGGACTCCAGATCATAGAACCTTAGAATTGTAGAGTTGTTCTCTGCAAGAAACCATATCAAGCAGATTCCATTCTGCAGAACTATTTCAATTCTACTTTCATCCAAAGAAAAAGGGGGATGTGTCTTCTGTAAAACAAGAACTAAGCTCTGTTTGAGGTTCCCCTGCTCAGTGTTTTTTAGTTTGTCTGAAGCACAGATAATACAGTACAGAAACTAAGCTGAAAACACTATCCCTACCCAAGGATATCCAATCTACCAGAGATATCAATCCCTCCAAACCCCTTGATTCAAAGAGCAGCACCCAGACCGTTGACCGGGGCTTCTTGTAATGAGAAAGGGCTACGTGTTCCAACAGCTCCATTGGCAACCAGTCTGTTTCTGGGCACAATTCAAAGTGCTGGTTATGACCTATAAAGCCATATATAGCTTAGGTCCAGGCTATCTGAAAGACTGTTTCCCCTCATACAAACCTGCCCAGGTTCTGAGACCCTTCTCTCAGTCTTGCCACCCTCACAGGCACACTTGATGTAGATGTAGGAAAGGGCCTTCTTGGAGATTGCTCCCAGGCAAGAGAAGCTGAACTGGTTCCCTCCTTGTTGTCCTTCTGCTGACGGGGACGGGGCACAAACAGAGCCTGAACATATGCCCAGGAGATGGGGACGGGGCAAGGAGCTGACCTCTCCTTCTTTAGGGAACTTTCCTGCCTGAACTGTGTTGATTTGGTTTCTTCTGTCTCATTGCTGTTTGCAGAGCCTTCATGTTGTTATATTTCAATAAATACAACCCTTTTTTCACCACATTTATATTGTCTTGAGTCTTCTTTATGTGTGCAATTCCTAACTTGGACCCCTGCCAGGTGATATCAACAGGTGTGCCTCAGTTGTCCCATCATGGTAACACTAGGAATTCATCAAAGCAACCACCAGCCTCAACAGCTTGTTGCTTTTCTTCAAAATCTCCCAAAGAGCTGTCTCTCTCATATATATATATATATATATATATGCTTTCGTAGATTTTCACGGGTACAGGAATGCAGGTTTTGGTGTCCTCGGGTGTCTTCCCGTGTAAAAGTTGGGGTGTCTAGGCGACGTTTCGACGAGGTCTCAGCCTGAAGATGACGAGTGAGACCTCGTCGAAACGTCGCCTAGACACCCCAACTTTTACACGGGAAGACACCCGAGGACACCAAAACCTGCATATATATATATATATATATATATATATATATATATATATATGAGAGAGAAATCTAATATGAAATCTATGTAATAATAGGACTTGTTGAGGAGAGACAGCATGATCTGGAGGAGGACACTAATATGGTGAGGTGGCTGGCTGGATTTTTCTAGCCTTCACATTTCAACAGCCTGGTGAATCACAGAAGTATTTTTAGAGATTTAAGCAACTTCAAGTTATTAGAAAGATAAATAAATGCTGAATGTCTCCAACAAGTCTGGGCACTTTCAAATGGGCCATTGTATAACTGGTAGTCATAACAGATGAGGGGGACACTCAGTGGTGTAGATGGCCAGCAGCTGAAGAGCAATAAACATCCATGTCTGGAAAGGCATGTGAAAGTCAGAGGCCCACACAGAGAAATCAGGACTCAACTGGGAAGAGGCCAAATGAGTGGATTCATTTCAATGCAAACCTGCACATTTCGCACCTCTTGAAACACAGCTATCCTTTTACAATGCTGCCCCCACCTGCAAGTGGGGCTGGTTTTGCCACACACCCCAACTCCCCTGGGCAGAAGACTCAGAATGGTTTTGCTCTGGGGTCAGGGGCAGGACGTCAGAGGAGGAATGGTGGAGACCGCCTCCCCCTTCTCCTGAACCTTCCTGAGAAGAGGAGGACAGTACAGATTTACAATGGTGATTTGCAGAGAGTCACAGCTCAAAGATAGAAGAGGAGCAAAGCTGAGAAATAATGGGAGAAGCAGAGCAGGAACAGCTGGCTGACATGTTATCACTAAAGAGCATTCCTGACTCCCCTTCTCCCAGAACCCGGAGATCAATGAAAGTAGGAGAGCAGAGAGCTAAGAGACAATTGGCCCTAGGCAGCCACCATAAGGGGTGTGCTGTTGACAACTGAGAAGGGAAGGGAGAGGAGATTATTCAGAGCAACGCAATCACAGTGGTACCTCGGGTTAAGTACTTAATTCGTTCCGGAGGTCCGTTCTTAACCTGAAACTGTTCTTAACCTGAAGCACCACTTTAGCTAATGGGGCCTCCTGCTGCCGCCGTGGTTCTCATCCTGAAGCAAAGTTCTTAACCCGAGGTATTATTTCTGGGTTAGCAGAGTCTGTAACCTGAAGTGTCTGTAACCTGAAGCGTCTGTAACCCAGGGTACCACTATACCCAAAGAGGCTGCTTTTCTATGCCTCTCTCTGTGAATATTGAATAAAAAGACATTGGTAAGAGCTTCTTGTCTTTCCATTGCTGGCAGCCTGCCATGAGGGAGGGGGATCAGATTCCCTGAAGCCTGACATCTGGGGAGAAGTTAGGGAAGGACCAAGCAGGATATTGGGCCAATAAGGAAAGGAAAGAAGCTGGGCTTTATAAGATGGCTCCATCCCAAACCCTCAGTTCTTCTCTTTGCCTTCCTCCCTCCCTCCCTGTGCAGTCTGGACTTTGCTAATTGCCTGTTTGGGGGCTCAGTAAGAATTTAGAGAGGAGCATCTGATTGGCCTTGGGACTCCTCTTTTCTACCTACTCCATACTGCTGGGAATCTTATTCTCGGAATGGTTCAATTGGCTTTCTGCCCAAGCAGAAAATACAAATTAAGATCTGTTGGTGTAAATGCCCAAGGCACTGTTACATTAAAGGCACTCTTTGTCCCCTTTGCCACCTTAGTTGTGGGTGCTTTCAGATGCCCTTTAAGCTTGGCAGACACACCAGAGTGAACCCTGACATGGCAAGGCCATGGTGCACTTGTTAGGTTCACAAACCCAAGGATGAAGTGTTCCTTCCAATCCTTTGCTGTGAGGCCACAGGTGGATTCTGAAATGATGCCCAGGAGTGAGGAGGGACCCAGTTTCTCCTGCCTTAATGAACTTCCCTGCCTGGGCTATAATATATTTTTCATAATTATGCATATTCAGTTGTTTGCCGATCCACTATTTCAGTGGTTCCCCACTGCGGACCGCCTGGTTTTCAAAAGCCAAGTGGACCCCTTACTTTTGTAAATTTTGATATTTCTATGCTAGTTTGTGTTATTTGAATGGTGACATGGACTCAGGGGCTCCGCAGACCACCAACTGGGAACCACTGTGCTTTGAATAAATATATTTGAATAAATATAACCTTTCCCACCACATTTATGGTTTCCCGAGTCTTCATTGTGGGTGTGCTGTTAACTTGCACTTCCCTAAACTTTGCTGAGCGGTTCTCCAATCAAAAGGCGCATACAAAAATGTGTATATTAGGTGTGAGTGTGCATAAAAATGGATAAATTGCTGAAAGCAACATACAAACGCATTGTACGAGGGGATATTGCTTTGGAAAATGTATATATTAGGAGAAATGCACACTAAAATGCTGACAAATTTTTGGCAAGGGCTTTTTAACAAAAGAAATATGCAAACTGATGCAAAAATGTTGCAAACGGAGCTTAAAGTTGGAAAATGGAAAATAGAGAAGAAACAAAAACAAAATTGACAAATGTATTTTATTTCCCAGCCCAACCTGGCGATGTCAGATACTGAACAAGCTTTCTACATGCAAAGCTGGTGCTCCACTGCTGAGTTGTAGATGCTGCTGTTGAACACAGAATGCTGTGTTCTGCCAAGTCAGATGACTGGGCCATCTAACTCAATATTGTCAAGACTGACCAGCAGCGGCTCTCAAGGGTTTCAGACAAGACTCTTCCCTGACCATACCTGGTGATGCTAGAATTGAATCTGGGACCTTCTGTGTGCATTAGATACATGTTCTTAATCAAACTCAGAAGCCCCAATCACTAGAGAGTTGGTGGGCTTAGTGCTAAGGGGCATTTGCCTTCTGGATGTTCAGTTCCTAGACCAGGCATAGGCAAACTTGGCCCTCCAGATGTTTTGGGACTACAACTCCCACCATCCCTGACCACTGGTCCTGTTAGCTAGGGATGATGGGAGTTGTAGTCCCAAAACATCTGGAGGGCTGAGTTTGCCTATGCCTGTCGTAGACTCATCCCACACTAGATTTTCCCTGCCTTCCCTCAAAGAAAC
Source organism: Podarcis erhardii (assembly GCF_964252035.2). Lineage (NCBI taxonomy): Eukaryota > Metazoa > Chordata > Lepidosauria > Squamata > Lacertidae > Podarcis > Podarcis erhardii. Next base: position 29,485,136 of record NC_138511.1, on the reverse strand, counting down.
AGACTTTTTAGAAGCCTGGAAGAAGCTCAAAGAGAAATTAAACACACACATTGTATGCTTTCCAGTTATTCTCTGTGTTTCCAAAATTAACATGACTGAGACAGCTCTCTCCCCCCCCCCCCAGTACCTTTTAAGCAGTGCCTGAAGGCAGAAGACCAAGCAGAGCAGCTGATGTCAGATGGAAATAAGGCAGCATCTTGAAGACAGAGGAGAGTGAAGGAGTCTTTGGCAGATATCGAACAGAGAGGTGAAAGGTGATTTTCTAAAAAGCCATTAAGTGATGGGATGGGATGATGTATATATATAGATATACGCGCACACACACAATCTTGTTTGCACTTAATTTCAATTAACATCCCTCTAAGGGCCAGAAATTTTATCTTTACCCACAAGGAGGTTTAAAATATAGATGAGAAGAAGGATGGAGGGAAATTTATTAAAGGTTCATCAGATTCAAGGATGTTGGAGGAAAGAGTAGTCTTGTGATCCTCTGAACTGTCCTTGCTGGTGTTGTGAATTTTGCAGCTTCATCTGATGAGGAAGAGCATTGCTAGTTCAGCGGTCTGTGCAAAAGGTTACAGGTTCTAATCCCAACACTTCCAGGCAGATGTGTAGGGGCAGCTTGAACCTGGATACAATGTGATGTGTGAACAAGGTTTTTTCTGTGTTGGGGGGGTAGGTAAGTAATGTAGACAGGTGGTAATTAGCAGAAAATGCCCCATGAGCTATATTGCACGTCTTAACAAAACATATTCTGCCTTCTCTAAAAGTTCGTATCCTGCTTATTTAAAGCAGGCATTGCCTGATTAGTTGGGTCCCCTTACGTTTCACCTGAAGACTGCCAGGAGGTTTATAAACAGATTATTCTACTCCTCTCCCCACTGCTTTCACCGCCATCCCTCCCACATGTCCTTGCCATTTCGAAGCTTTGAGAGCAGAGTGTAGCTAAGAGGAAACAAAGCAAGCCTTGAGTAAGATTGAAAGCAGACCCAAGGGCATTCTTCCTCTTTACACAAGTGATGAAACCTTGCTATCTGTTCTGATTTAACATGTTGGAAATGCAGTAACCCAGAAAAGCAAAGCCATAATGAAGATTATATATATATATATATCTCCAATTAACTAAATGTGACAGATTTAGCAAAACGGGTCTCTGAACAAAAGATGAACTTCAATGTCAGTCCTGTCATTCTTCCACTTTCAAACCCCACCACACCTGAATTAAGAAAAGTAGAACCTGTTACTAACCATGCTGGTTTTATCCTAGGGTCAGAGGCGTAGGAAAGTCAGGTGGTACCCAGTGCGGGAAATTTCTTGTCACCCCCCCCACACACACACATTTTATTTATTTTTTTGCCTGCAAAAATGGAAGATGGAGCAAGCTTCTTTTCTCCTGCCTTGGAGGGTAGGAGCCTAACTGCTGTGATAATGCTTTATTTTAAAATGTTTTGAAAATTACATTGAATTTCTGCATGGCTCATTGTCACCATCTAGTGGCATATTTGTATATTGCACTTTGCAACACATTTAAAGCATTTTATTTGCAGCTGTGTAGCTGAGTCCTTAGTTTCACAGTGGAGTAGGGATTTGAACCCTGGTCTCCCAGGTCCTAGTCAGATGCTATAACCACTATACAACAGTAGCTCTCACTCTGCACTGTTATATGTGTCCGGCGGCTTTTCCCACACAAACACAAGGCTTCCAGAATTCTCCATCTCCCGATCCTGGTCCCTGGAAAAACTCCATTTGTTAAAATCAAAGAGACAAGTTATTGGCCGCCCCCCAGCCTAGGTGCTCTGCATTGAAACACTTTAATGGAGTTTTGGGAATTCAGCCATGAGGCTCAGAATACTGAGAGATAATGGCTCCTTACCACACAGAAAGGTCTCCATTTTAAAAGCATTTCCTCCCCAATAGTTTTTCCTTCATTAAGAAGCTACAAGGGCTCAAAGATGCCACTCAAGAAACAAGCAAGCGAGGGAGGTTTTTGTCCATATTGTCATCCCCCATGGCAGACAGCCACACACCACAATGCTCTTCAAGTGCTCCTGTTCATTAGAGATGGTCCCAATTGTCTTCTGCCTGGCCTGTAGGATTGCTATTTTCACCATGTGGCCACAGTGTACTAGGGTGGCCATGCGTCCTCATAGACCTCATAGACCCAGCGCCTCCAAGTGTCTCTATTTTCCAGTGACAATCCCAGATTCACAGAAGCCATCCCAGTTTCTGATTTGATCCCAGAATGTCCCGCCTTTTCTTAGGATGTCCCTACTTTCATTGAAGAAATGTTGGAGGGTATGTAGACCTTCATATTGGTATTGGACATTAGCGTTTTATTCTCCCATGAAATGGAGAAGGTGATCCATTACTGGAGCTGCCTTGCCAATATGCCTGTCCAGCTCAGCATCATTGGAGGGATTGCTGGTTGTGGTGGAACTCAGATAGATGAAATCATCTACCACCTCAAGCATGTGGGCACCAATGCTGTAACAACTCAACAGACCTCTTTTTGTTGTTGTTCTTTATTTCATAACCTTCATATGCCACTTGATAGTAAAAGCAAACAGCTCAATACGGTTTGCAGAAAGAATAGCGCAATAAAATTATCAATAAGAACAGGTGTGCCTAAACAGAATGTAGGTGTTGCCAAACCATGAGAGAAATTTCTCACCAAAGCAAAAGAGTTTTCTGTCGAAACAGTCCAGCAGGCATATATATGGTGCAACATTCTTTTTTATTTTTATTTTTTTAAAAAATGCTATTTTTAAAGGGGCAATAGTACATTTGAAGGTGCCTGTTCAACTTCAAAAAGAAGTCCAGAAGAAATTCAGAGAAGGAGAGTTTTTGGAATGTGCGTGAACCTGGATGCCAGCTTTGTTGGGCTTAGAGGGACTTACTTGTAAGTAAAGAGGCATGGTCTCAGGCTGCAAAAGGGCAGAGCAGAGAATGGATTTGGTTCCAAGCTGTGTCTCCTGATGTGAAAGAGTCAGGCGACTTCATTAACCTGCAGTAATTAAGCAAGTGCTCACTTTCCCTCTGCTGTGATTAAAATGTTAACACTTGCTAAAATTAGACAGCCGAGGGGTTTGCAACTTCTGACTTTGAACACCACGGCGTAGTGACTAAAGGACGGATCAGCCCACAAGATTGCTGTCCCTGCCTAAGGGACACAGGAGCTAAAGGGGCCTGCTTTAAATGGGCTCGTCCTTTATTCACCTCCCAGTCACACACAACCCCCCCCCCCCACATAGTCATTTTCTGGAAGAGACAAGAAAGCAAAGGGCACCCCAGTCTCCATCCCTGAAGAGTCTCAGCTTAATCAGTTTATCAGCTTGGGCAGGGAGTGTGAGACGGGCAGGAGACTTGCCAACACCTCCTTGATTAATAAGGAAGGCAATGAAGGCCGACAGTTTGCTCAGGCCGCCATAATAGAGTCAGCAATGTCTCTCCGTTGAGCACGTGGGCTTTATGGCGTCCCCTGGCACCATCGGACAAAAGCAGCCTCTTGGCAGGTGAATTATAACTTTGGCCATGGACGGGGGCTGCTCTCCTGAACCTGAAAGCTTATGTTTATTTAAAGTGCATACAGCTGTGGTCATCTCAAAGAGGACAGCCTTGTTTTTTGTTTTTGTTTTGTTTTTGTTTTTGTTATCTGCATGGCAGAACGAGGTGCATGTACTTACAAGCTTTGCATTGACAGCGGGAGAACATTTTTTATTGATTTATTTCTTCGTTTTATTCCATTAAATTATACACACTGCTTGACTGAAACAAACAAACCTCAAAACTTTTTATGAAGTGAATAGAAAAGAGATGTCCAACATGTTGATTGCAATCTACTGGTAGATCCCTGGGAGGTTTTGGTAGATCGCGGTCAATCGCTGGGTCACTTTTCTTAGCGTTGGTAAAAGAGAATCCATCCCCACACCCTTGTCTCATCCTCCATTGTTGCACAATCTGCAGAACGGTAGACAGAGGTTACTCAGTGAGGCTGCTTGTTTCGCCAGCGATCTGTTGATGAATGGCTGTTCCCCTTGAGCTTAGGCTTGAATCCTCAAAAATCAGAGCTTTCCTCCTGCCTAAAAAAAAACTCAACATCTTTGACCTGAACCCCCCAAAAGGGGGTAGATCACTGCCAGTTTTTAATTCTGTGAGTAGATCACAGTCTCTTGGGAGTTGGCCACCCCTGGAATAGAACAATAAAATCATCAGCAGAAAAACTATCTTTGAAACATTCGAAAGATAAGACGAGCTAAAACCAGATTGAAACATACAGTAACATTCTACATTTCTGGGTAGGGTTATCTAAACAGAAATGTTTTTAGCAGGTACCTGAACAGTGCCTACATGATGTCAATAGGCAGGGGGTTCCAAAGTGTGCATGCTGCCACACTAAAAAAACCCAAGTTCTTACAAATGCAGAACTGGTTTTATGTGCCAGCTCCACTGATCAATGCAGTTGAGTGCATATCATAGAGTTGTAGAGTTGGAAGAGGCCACTAAGGTCCTCTAGTCCAACCCTCTGCAATGCAGGAAATCTTTCACCCAATGTGGAGCTCGAACCCAGAACCCTGAGATTAAGAGTCTCCTTCTCTACCAACTGAGCTATCCCAGGTCTTTGATATATGTGGGGTCTTGCAGGTAAACTGTTAAGGTCTTTATATACTTAATAATAACGTCTTGAACTTGGCCTGGCAGCAGACTGCCAGCTGGTGCAGATCTCTGAGCAGATGTGTTTTATGCTGGCAATGCCTCAATTCCGTCAATAATTATGCTGCAGCATTGTGCACTAACTGCAACTTCTGGGTCTAGCTGAACACCTACCTACAAGAAATGCCGTATTTTTCGTTCTATAAGATGCACCGGACCATAAGACGCACCTAGTTTTTGGAGGAGGAAAACAAGAAAAAAAATATTCTGAATCTCAGATGCCAGAACAGCAAGAGGGATCGCTGCGCAGTGAAAGCAGCGATCCCTCTTGCTGTTCTGGCTTATGGGATAGCTGCGCAGCCTGCATTCGCTCCATAAGACGCACACACATTTCCCCTTACTTTTTAGGAGGGAAAAAGTGAGTCTTATAGAGCAAAAAATATGGTACTTCCTTGAGGCAGAAAATGAACAAAACCAGTAGTCTAGTGGAGTCTAGTCTAGTGGTCCGTTAGGGTGAACATATCACCACTCCAGGTCTGCTCTGCCACACAGCTAGGTGAAGCAGCTAGCTTAAAGTTGAGTGGCTGTATGGCTATCTTTATAGAGGATAGTCCTCTATTTGAAGGGATATGGGATTAAATCCCATGCTAGTCCTACTCAGAGTAGACCCATCAAAGTTGGCTCTAAAAGAAGATTAGACAAATTCATGGTGAAGATTCTCAATAGCTAAGTCATGATGGCTATGCGCTGCCTCCACAGTTGGAGGCAGTGATTCTTCTGAACACCAGTTTCCGGAGACCACAGGAGGGGAGAGTCCTCTTGGGCTTTTGTCCTGCTTGCAAGTTTCCCTTTGGGGCATCTGCTTGGCCACTGTGATAACAGGAGTTTGAACTAGATGGGCCATTGTCCTAATTCAGATGAATGCTCTTACGTTCTTAACTGTTCAACTAAACTCTGCCCTCCTATAACTTAAGCCCATTAGATCCAGTCTTGCTTTCTGGGGTGGCAGGGAGCATGTCCTCATCTTCCCCTACATGAGAGCCAGCCAGGCATTATGAGAGCACTAAAATGTGCCCCCCACCACTACCTCAAGTCAATACTGGAAGAGCGGAGCCATGTCTTCTTTGCCTCACGTTGCCTGCATCCCACAACCTCCTGGTCCTGATGGGGAGCCTTAAAACCCTCTCCCAAAAACTCGGCACAGAACAGCTCAGCTCTGTCCCATGGGGATGGAGCAGAGCACAGCTTCCACTGCACTCTGCGGAGCATATAATTGGATTACAGCCTTTTTCTGAGACTCGCGGAGCCTGTCCTGTCTATGTGCAACCTCTTTCAGCCTATGTCTTTACTTACGGCTCAGTGACTGCCAGCTATGACTGCAAATTACAAAGCGGGAGCATCCATCTGTATTAAAAAGTGGAGCAGGTGTGCTACTACTATATGGCGAGGGGAACTAAAGATGCTTGCAGTCTGCCTAGACTACATTAGCTGGAGGAGGACCTTATGGTCTGACAGCAATTTTGCCCAATTGGGGAGAGCTGGAGACAGGCTATTTAAGTCAGCTCTGCCTCACTCTCTTCTCTTCCTTATTTAGCATTGTCCACCCACTCTTAAATTGTATGAGTTATTTTAAGGGGAGAGGAACAAGGCTGCCCAATGGGCCCCAGCCAAAAGAATGGCTGGGGCAGGTTCCACAGCAGGGGATGCATTGGGGTACCCAATCTCAATGATCACACAGACAGGAGGAGGAATTACGCTAGGACCAGACCATGTCATTACAAGGAGTCAAGTTTAGTTGTTGTCTGAAAACTCTCCCAGCCTCTGGGTCTGGTCCTGAGCAGAAGAATACAGGCATCAACAAGGGTGTCCCACACGACCTTAAGGTCAGCACCTTGTGCAATGTCGGGTCAACGATTCACAAGATCACTGCCATCTATGACTTGATCGTGGATGGAGGAATTGACCTGGCATGTGTAACAGAGAATTGGTTGGACATGGCAGATGAGCCAGTTCTTGCTGCTGCTTGTCCACTAGATTTCTCTTATGCACAGCAACCCAGGGCATGTGAGTGGGGAGGCGGGGTTGCAGTGATTTTTAGGAAGTCAGTTTTCACCAGGCGTCCTATTAGGGAGATCAAGTTTTCTGAATGCATGTTCTTGAAGCTGGGCAATAGGAACAGTGCAGTATTCCTACTGGTGTACCGACCTCCCTGCTGCACCAAGGATTCACTGCCTGAGCTGCTTCAGGTTTTTGACCCTTTAGTTGTAACCCCAATTTGAGTGTCAAATGCTAAATTTGGGGGGATGCACAGGAAGCAGTGTTTGTGGCACAAAACCAGCACACTACTTTGGCTCCAATTGGACAGGCTGGGGGTTGGAGTGTCTCTATGGCCCCTGGTTTGAGCATCAGTTACTCAATTTGGGGGGCAGTGCCAGAAGCAGTGTTTGTGGCACAAAACAGCACAAAACCAGCACGCCTCTTTGGCACCAGTTTGGAGTCAGTCAGACGAGGTTGGGTTTTGGGGTGACCCTATGGCCCCTGGTTTGAGTGTTAATTACTCAGTTTGGGGCTGGCACAAAAAGCAGGCTTTGTGGCATGAAATAGCACAAAACCAGCACACCACTTTGGCACTGGCTTGGCGCCAAACAGACAAGGCTAAGTTTTTGGCCCTTTACCTTTGACACCTGTCTGAGTGTCAGTTGCTCAGTTTGAGGGGGCTGCAAAGAAAGTGGGATTTGTGGCACCAAATGGCACAAAACTAGCACAACACTGTGATATCAGTTTGGGGGGATCTGAAGTTTTAGGGTCACACATTAATGCAGCTATGATCAGGTGGCCATTCAGCCTCTGCTTTTAAAACTTCAGTGACGAAGAGTCTGTGGCCTTCATCGAATCATAGAATTGTAGATGTGGGAGGGATCCCAAGGGTCATTGAGTTCAACCCTTTGTAATGCTTTCTCTGTATCATGGAGGCTGTAATTCTGGCTTTACACCACAGGCATGGGGGAAGACTGGATGATCCGTAAGGTCTCTTCCACTTCTGCACTTCTACACGCATGGTTGACAGAGCCAACAAAGCAAAATTTAATTCCTCTTGCCCTTATTGAAAGATAAGGATCACAGAGAAGGAAATAAAACAAAACAAAAAAAAAACCCCTCAAGTAATCTTCAACGCGATGTGGAAGAAAGATTCTGGAATACAAATGCAGTTGTGCTTGGTCTCCTGCTTTGCAAATGATTTTTCAAGGATGTGTCGCAAGGAAATAGCAGAAGTAGGGTGAGCCCAAATTTTCATCCTGGATCTATGGGCACTGTGTTGGTGATTCATTTGTTTTCAGCCTGGTGGCATCTTGAGCTGGGTTGTGGGGCGCGGTGCGGCGGTGCTGTGTGAAAACAGTCCTTTGGTTTGTGTGTCAGTGGGTCTACTATGAGCAGGACATAGCTGGATTCAATCCTTTAAACCCTACACTTTGTGTTGTGTCTTCAATCTATAGGTGCGGGGGCAAGGGGGGGCACTCTCATCACTTCCATTCCTTTGTCCATCAAATTTCATGGGCATTTAGGCAGTGTTAAATAATTCCAGAAAGCCTTTTCAAACTCAGGAGGTGGGGGGGGGGGGAACGCTTATCACAGCTTAAAGTTCAGGGACGGGTGACAAGTTTGTGAAATAGGGACCTGGTTGGGGAAGCATATTGGCTTGCAAAACTATTATATTTCTGTCACTAGGATGTGTGACTCTCCATCTGTAAAAATAATGACTATCGAGACTTGTTAACACAGGGGTTTTAGCACAGCGAAGATAAGATGTAAGAAAAGAGATAACAAAATCTTGGCTGATGCTTTGATTCTGCATGCTTTGTCTTCACAGGATAATGGATTCTTTGAGCTGGTTCACACGTGCTGTGCATGGACATCAGTAGATTACTGAACACTTGACAGAAAATGGGATCCCTTGAAAAGCGCTGGGATGTGAGGCTGTGTGCAAATATACCTTTCAGTTGTGCAAAAACTGAGGAAGGTGTAGCTTCAAATGCCAGAGAGACTGGTCATATCCTGTTCCTTTGTTAGTCCATAGATTGCTTTTGGATGGCTTCCCCCCCCCCTTCTGAATTCCAGAATAATTAAGAGCATTTCTGTAATTTATGTACTGTATTTATTTTTGTGACGTGGATGCAAGGGTGAGCTTTTTCTTTTTCTTTTAAGAGGGAGATTTCAGAGTTCAGGCCCACTTGGGATCCTTCCTGTATTCATAGAACCATAGAATGGTAGAATTCGAAGGGATCATGAGGGACGGGGTCATTTAGTCCAACTCCCTGTTATGCAGGAATTCAGACCTTCCAAAAGTGCCCCTGTTTTCCAGGGACAGCCCCAGATTTACAGAAGCTGTCCCAGTTTCTGATTTGAAACCAGAATGTCTCATTTTTCTTTAGGACACTCCTATCTTCATCAGATAAATGTTGGAGGGTATGAAGTCATAATAAGACCCACGAAGCCAAGGAGATAAGTAGCTGTGCAAGCTTTAGAAGACGTCTGAAGGCAGCCCTGGTTCCCAAACGGCTTAGTTGTCAAACAAATCTGCTCCCGAACGCCGCAAACCTAGAAGTAAGTGTTCCAGTTTGTGAACATTTTTTTGGAAGCTGGACGTCCGACGAGGCTTCCGCTGAGTGCACATAGCTCCTGCAGCCAATCAGAAGCCGTGCCTTGGTTTTTTAATGGTTTCGGGAATCGAACGGACTCCTAGAATGGATTAAGTTTGAGAACCAAGGTACCACGGTGTAGGGAAGCTTTTTAATGTTTAAGGTTTTATTATGTTTTATATATGTTGAAAGCTGCCCAGAATGGCTGGGGCAACCCAGTTAGATGGGTGGTGTATAATAATAATAATAATAATAATAATAATAATAATAATAATAATAACAACAACAACAACAACAACAACAACAACACTGCTCAACAACAAATTTGTTGTCTGCGTTTTTTCAGTTGATTTAGGACGAATCTGATGCGCTGAATCCAAAAATCACATTGGTTTTGCTCAATCAGGTCAAGTTTTTGAGCTATGGCCACATGTCGTTTTTTTACGTTTTTGTTCACATGTATGCTTGTGTGGAGCATTTTAGAAGAAGTTGGTGGGGGTAAAATGCCATGTCGAATAATTGTTTTGATTGGAAATGATTATTTTAATGACAAGAAGTATTCAGGTCCGATAGTTCTGGGTGATTATGTCGAAAAGAGATCAGTTTGAAGTCATAAAACCTCGAAATTGTCCATAAATTGGTGCGGCAAAGCATAAAGTTGGGGGATCAAAACTAAGTTAATGGGGCAGCCACCCCACAAAGTATCCTGATCTTCAATCAGCACATCGTCCTGTAGCTCATTGTGATGAAATTCCAGTGCCTATCTTCAGAGAACTTCCTGACATTAGTGACAAAGATGCCTCCAGTGTTGAAGGACATGAAGAAGAAGAAGTGGTTCTTGAAGATGATGCTCCACATTCATTTTCCCAAAAGGAGTTGAATGATCTAGTTCATGACCTCAACTTGTCAAAGGACTCTGCCGAACTTTTGGCATCCAGATTGAAGGAAAAAAACCTCCTCTCTGACAGTGCTCGCATCAGCTTCTGCTGCAACAGGCATCAAGAGTACCTCCGTTTTTTCTCAGAAGAGAAGGACTTGGTGTACTATGCAGATATTGCACAGCTTCTGCTCAAGCTTGGAGTGCCACAGTACGAACCCAAAGATTGGAGACTGTTCATTGACAGCAGCAAGCGATCACTGAAATGTGTTCTGCTACACAACGGCAACCAGTTTGCCTCTATACCCCTGGCTCACTCGAGTACACTGAAGGAGAACTATGAAGTGGTGAAGTATGTGCTGGAGAAAATTGGTTATGATCAGCATAAGTGGTTTATTTGTGTTGACCTGAAGGTGGTGAACTTTTGGTTGGGACAACAGTCTGGCTTCACCAAGTACCCATGTTTTCTGTGCATGTGGGATAGTAGGGACCGTGCTCAGCATTACACGAAGAAGGACTGGCCTGAGCGGGAGGAATTGGTGCCTTGCAAAAAAGGAACGTCATCAACAACCCTCTGGTGGACAGAGACAGAATACTCTTCCCACCGCTGCACATCAAGCTTGGCTTAATCAAGCAGTTCACCAAGGCTCTGGACAAGGATGGTGACTGCTTCACTTACTTGTGCCAGGCTTTTCCAGGATGGACCATGGAGAAGTCGAAAGCTGGCATCTTTGACGGTCCTCAGATGCATCAGCTCATCAGAGATCCAGAGTTCAGAAAGTCAGTGAACGAAGTGGAACTGGAAGTGTGGAAGGCATTTGTTCTGGTAGTGAAGAACTTTCTTGGCAACAATAAGGCCAGAAACTACGCAGAACTTGTCAACAACATGCTGACTGCTTTCAGAAACCTGGGCTGCAATATGAGCGTCAAGATGCACTACCTATTTTCACATATGGACCGGTTTCCTGAGAACCTGGGTTCAATGAGTGATGAGCAGGGGGAAAGATTCCATCAGGACATGAAAGAGATGGAGACCAGGTATCAGGGTCACTGGGACGCAGTCATGATGGCTGACTACTGTTGGACTCTGAAGAGAGACCTCCCTGCCGCTGAGCATTCCAGGAGTTCCAAGAAACAGAAGTTCAAGCCCTGAAGTTTGAAAAATGGTGAAGCAACATGCAATTTACGTGTACTTACCTTTATCAATGCCCACCATTCAGTTTACAGTAAACCTGACCTGATGGAGCAAAACGGATGCCATTTCCTGATTCAGCAGTGCAAAAATACCCTAAATCAGTTGTAGAAATCTAGACAACATTCAAAAAGAAAAAAATTGTTGCCCAGTGTAATAGTTGTTGTTGTTGTTGTTGTTGTTGTTGTTGTTGTTGTTGTTGTTGTTGTTGAATAGGATGTCCCTATTTTCATCAGAGAAATATTGGAAGGCATGGGAACCACAGCCAAAGAATCCCTGATAGATGGCCATCTCCCATTCCCTGGGAAGAAATAGAACAGAAAGTTTAAATTGCATGGGTACAGATTGATGTCAGGGAACTGTACTCTGAACATCAGGAAGGGGAAACCTCAGATCCGAGGGACTGAATGTGGCCCTCCATACCTCTCCTCTTTGCCCTTGAGACTCTCCCAAGGCCACATCCACACTTGGTCCTACTCTGCAGCCCATTGTATTGCATCTGTTACTCTGGCCACTTCTGCCTTGGCTCCACCCACCACCAGCCAAATGGCTCCCAGTGGGCTGTCCATGAGGAAATGTGGCCCTTACCTGTGATGCACATGCTGAAAAGCTCATGAAGGACGTCCTGGTGCCCATCTTCATCAGGTTTCCCCAGGTGAGCATTAAAGAATCACACCTATTAAAAACACAGAGGGGTCAGAATTCTTAAGTTCACGAATAGATTTCCGCTGTTTGTTGATTCAGATACTTGTTTTAACTCCGTTCACTTGAATTATATAATAACTACATAGTATCTCATTAATTCAACTGTATTAGTTCATATAGTAGTTCAGTTAGTTCAATGGCTCATCTGACTCTCCTCATGTCCATAACTCAGAGATCTGTATACCTTACACTGAGGGCAAGGAAGGGCATTTGTGAGTGATGGCAAGTGAGGGAGGGAACTGAATAGGCTGGCTTTCTTTTCTTTTCTTTTTTTGCAAGCAGTGCTGAAATATGACCAAGATTTTTTATTATTATTAAAAAACAACAACCATGAAGGCCATACTCAGAAATAAAGCAATTCTACTCAGCTCTGCTTATTCTACGCTCCTCTTTGCCTGTTATTGTTTTATTAGTGAGACCCTTAAGATCCATAGGTTGGTGTATTATATTTAAAAATGGCCCTTACTTATCCAACCTGTAGGGGTGGAATGGGCCCTAAATCAAGATTAAACAAGCCAAAAGCACGAGTATCATTTCTGGAAGGAATCTATACTTTCCCCGAGTTCTCCGTTTTTCAAAATAACATTTGAGGCATGCACCTGCTGATGTCTGTTTCATTATATTTACTGCAGCTCCTAACAGCATCTTAAACCATCAGGCAGGCAGCAAATCCAGAGATGCTGTCAACAGATGAGCAGTGAGAGACGTTCTTCAAATTGCATGGAAGGAAGCAAGAAGGGCTAAAAGCATCCAAGTAAATTTCCACCATAAATCCTCCCTAACTGCTGGAACACGGAGGAAGCACATCAGCACAGCAACTCTATACTCCAAACAATGATCATATCTGAATTAAATTAAGGACACTGGAAGAACCCTCCTGGATCAGACCAAAGACGCAGTTGGTCCAGCTTCCTGCCCCAAAGAGGGTCCCACAAGCAAGGTAAGGGAGCAAAAGCAATCTCTTGTGCTTTCCAGCAACGGGTCAAGAGAGGCATACAGTCCCTGAGAGTGGATGCAAGAAATGGCCAACTTGGCTAGTAGCCATTGATAGCCATGAATTCGTCTAAGCTCTTTGTCAAGAATTCCTTCCCCTGGAGTCCAAGATGTCCTCAGAAAGATAGACTGTCTTTTGTCAGCAAAGGCGCCTGATGAGCCCTTAACATTTACACACTTGAGGCTCTTATCAGTGTGGTGTAGTGGTTAAGAGCAATAGACTCGTAATCTGGTGAACTGGGTTCGTGTCCCCGCTCCTCCACCTGCAGCTGCTGGGTGACCTTGGGCTAGTCACACTTCTTTGAAGTTTCTCAGCCTCACTCACTTCACAGAGTGTTTGTTGTGGGGGAGGAAGGGAAAGGAGAAAGTTAGCCGCTTTGAGACTCCTTCAGGTAGTGATAAAGCAGGATATCAAATCCAAACTCTTCAAAGGACACACCCTAATGAGGCTACTATGTATTCCTGTTAAGGTAAAGGTACATGGGACATGGGTGGCACTGTGGTCTAAACCACTGAGCTTCTTGGACTTGCCAAGCAGAAAGTCGGCTGTTCAAATCCCCGCAACAAGGTGAGCACCTGTTGCTCTGTCCCAGCTCCTGCCAACTTAGCAGTTCAAAAGCACGCCAGTGCAAGTAGATAAATGGGTACCACTGTGGTGGGAAGGTAAACAGTGTTTCCATGCTCTCTGGTTTCTGCCACAGTGTTCCATTGCACCAGAAGCAGTTTAGTCATTCTGGCCACATGACCCAGAAAGCTGTCAGCGGACAAATGCTGGCTCCCTTGACCTGAAAGTGAGATGAGTGCTGCAACGCCATAGTTGCCTTTGACTGGACTTAACCGTCCAGGGGTCCTTTACCTTTACCTATTCCTGTTATGTGACCTGCCACCCCTTGGGGTTCTGCCACCTGAAGCAGCTGTGAACCAGCCCTGCACTTCTCTCTCCTTCACTGCATTGGGGGGGTGGGGTACCCACAGTCATTGAACCAAGTGTATGGTTTGTTTCTAAACTGGGAGTTGCTACTTAAATTTGAGCTCATGAGGGAAGGAGAGAGCTCATGGGCACGTGCCATTTTTCATAGTGCCAAACCACAATTTGTCATCCTGTTACCCACATACCCTGATAATATACTTGGGGACCCAGTTTCCAAAGCCAGTGTGGTGTAGTGGTTAAGAGCGGTAGTCTCGTAATCTGGGGAACCAGGTTTGCGTCTCCGCTCCTCCACATGCAGCTGCTGGGTGACCTTGGGCCAGTCACACTTCTTCTGAAGTCTCTCAGCCCCACTCACCTCACAGAGTGTTTGTTGTGGGGGAGGAAGGGAAAGGAGATAGTGAGCCGCTTTGAGACTCCTTAAAGGGAGTGAAAGGCGGGATATCAAATCCAAACTCTTCTTCTTCTTCTTCTTCTTCTTGTTTGCAAACAGTCCCAAATGGCTTGTTCCATTTTTCTCTATTCTAATCACTCCTAACTTATTTCCTGATTTCTTTCTGTTTGTACCTATAATCCTATATAACCTTTGGCATCAAAACCCCTGATCAGATCTCCTCAGTCAGCACCAGGCAACAGCCTTTACCCTCAGCCCCAGGGGAAGGGGTTACCACGACGATGCCCTGGAGCAATGATATGCCAGGAACACTCTGGGTTGTTGTTGTTGTTGTTTACTCATTTAGTCGTGTCCAACTCTTCGTGACCCCATGGACCAGAGCACGCCAGGCAATCCAGTCTTCCACTGCCTCCCATAGTTCGGTCATGCTGGTAGCTTCGAGAACACTGTCCAACCATCTCGTCCTCTGTCGTCCCCTTCTCCTTGTGCCCTCAATCTTTCCCAACATCAGGATCTTTTCCAGGGTGTCTTCTCTTCTCATGAGGTGGCCAAAGTATTGGAGCATCAGCTTCAGGATGTGTCCTTCCAGTGAGCACTCAGGGCTGATTTCCTTAAGAATGGAGAGGTTTGATCTTCTTGCAGTCCATGGGACTCTCAAGAGTTTGCTCCAACACCATAATTCAAAAGCATCAATTCTTTGGTGATCAGCCTTCTTTATGGTCCAGCTCTCACTTCCATACATCATGGGTTGTTGTGGGAAATGTTAAATGGAACATCATACCCACCTGGCCTGGGGTAGGCCCTGCCATGATTGCAGGTTGTCTAGCAGCAGCCCAGTGATGTTAGGTGCTGGTGCCAGGCCGGCCCACAAGAACCAAACTCTGAGTTCTTGCTCGGTTTGATTCTTTTCACTTCGAAGCAACTTATCCACACAAGAACTATTTGCAACACTACAAGCCCAATGATGCAGTGCAATTTCCTCCAGATCAGAAATGCACAGACAGCCAGGTTTTTATGGACACTGGGCAACAGATAATATTTAAGTAGGCAAAACAAGTTGTGATACACAAAGATTCTCAGTGTTGGGGAGGGAAGCCCTCTCACCCCACCACAATGGTACTCTCAACTTGCAGTACAGGAAGCTTATTTGTGTGATATCAGGACACTGGTGCATAAAACATAGTATTGTCTGTACTGGCTGGCAGCCAATCACCAGGGTTTCAAATTGCGGTATTTCCAAGCCCTACCTGGAGATGCCAGGCATTGAACCCCGAACCTTCTGTATGCCGTGAATATTCCCTAGCACTGAACTGTTATTTTATCCCTCTACTTGATGCTATGTTGAAAGCAGCAAAGCTTCCCCATTGATGCCAGAGCACCAGGCATGGACTTCAAAAACCTCTAAATGTCTGTGCACAGTTGGAAGTCACGGCCAACACAAAGCCCCACAGCCTCAGTTAAAACGCTAAATTTGAGTTCCCAGCTCTAAAGGGATGTTGTCAGCTTAGATCTCTGCCACCCAAACCCTGAAGGATTGGGTTAGCACATGGTAAGCTTGCAAGGGAAATTGACTAGAAAGGGAACAGTCAACTCTAGTTTGGGTGACTTGTCTTGATTCTGTTTGCCTCTACTTAGCTTCTCTTCCTGAGCTGAAAGCAGGAAGTTAATATCGACATATTTCTGGATGCATGCTAGGATGCAATGAGGAAGCAAGCAAATAATCAAAAGGACATTGGAAGCCCAAATCATCCATCTGCAGGGGAGGGTTTCCACTGTGTCTCTGCACAATTCATTGTTGTGGCCTTCTACCTGCTCCTAATCAGTCTGCACTGAAGTAATTCACCCATCCCTTTCAGCCAGGGGTGATTTGATTCCTAGTTACTCCTGATGCAGAGATGCAGAGGAGTTACCATCCTCAAAATTGGCAGCCCTCTGTTGTGTCTCTGCATGAATCACTGTTCTACCCTTACCTCTTTCTGATCTGTCTCTGCTGAGAAGTGAGTTCTCTCTGTATGTCACATGACTGGCCCATTCAGAAATATAGTAGAATTGCATGCCATACTTCGTTATATCTCTTTAGCCTCTGCCCCCACCCTCTGCTGGTATGTCGGCCCAAGAAATGATCCTCACCAGTCTTCATTGGTTCCACAGCAGCCCTGAAGAATGTTGGGCCCTCATTACCTCTGGGATGAAGTGGATGGGAGCTTGGCCATGGTTTGGGTGCCCTTCGGTTTA
The DNA here is from genome assembly GCF_964252035.2 of Podarcis erhardii. Taxonomy (NCBI): domain Eukaryota; kingdom Metazoa; phylum Chordata; class Lepidosauria; order Squamata; family Lacertidae; genus Podarcis; species Podarcis erhardii. The sequence continues at coordinate 29,468,525 of NC_138511.1, read as the reverse complement.
TTTCAGCGAGCCCCCTTCCCACTGATGCACATAAACACATAAATAATAATGACAGAAAAAGTTCATATGTGTGGAAGCTAGAGCGGTGAAAAAACTTAACATGGATTCTAATTGGCCAAAATATTGTGAAATTATAGAATATGACGGTGAAAAAGTTAAATTACAGAGCTTTGAGAAACTAAAATCCAAAGTTCGAGACTGGTTACATTATTATCAGATAAATGAGACTTTTAAGCAGGACAGGAAACTAGGATTTCAGAAGGAGAGGTCAAAATTGGAAACAGAACTGTTAGAGACCAATACTAAGAATTTGTCTAAAATGTATAACTTGTTGCTGAAATGGAACACACAGGATGAAACGGTTAAATCAGCTATGATCAAATGGGCACAAGACTTAGGTCATGATATTATGTTTGCTGACTGGGAACAGTTATGGACCACAGGCCTTAAATTTACGGCATGTAGTGCCTTGAAAGAAAACATAATGAAAATGATCTATAGGTGGTACATGACCCCAGTCAAGCTTGCAAAGATATATCATTTGCCCAATAACAAATGCTGGAAATGTAACGAATGTGAAGGAACTTTCTACCACCTTTGGTGGACCTGCCCAAAGATTAAGGCCTACTGGGAAATGATCTATAATGAAATTAAGAAAATCCTTAAGTGGACATTTGCAAAGAAACCGGAGGCTTTTCTCTTGGGTATGGTCGGCCAATTGGTACCAAAGAAAGATAGGACTTTTTTCATGTATGCAACTACAGCAGCAAGAATTCTCTTGGCAAAGTATTGGAAGATGCAAGAATTACCTACTCTGGAAGAATGGCAGACGAAGGTGACTGAATTTATGGGACTGGCAGAGATGACCGGCAGAATCCGTGATCAGAGGAGAGAAACAGTGGAAGAGGACTGGAAAAAATTTAAAATATATCTTAAGAACTGCTGTAAAATTTCAGACTGATAAAATGTCAAGGGGTAAGAAACAGAGAATTATAGCTGTAAATGTTTAAGTTAAGAGAACCTGAGGGAAGTTAAATATAGAAATGGAATGAAGGATTGCTAAAAAATTGGAAACAAGGGTGCAGTGAAGGGGAGGTATGGGGAAGTCATGTGTTGTTTGTGAATGTTTTTCTTTGTGTGTTTTTTGTTTATGAAAATTAATAAAAATTATTTTTTTTTAAAAAAAGACAAGAACAACTTCCTTTTCTGTGTGGTTTCCAGCAATTTTTATTTGGAAGCATTGCTGCCTCTCAACTGTGACAGCACAGCTATCATAGCTAGTAGGGACACGGGTGGCGCTGTGGTCTAAACCACTGAGCCTCTTTGGCTTGCCGATCGGAAGGTTGGCGGTTCAAATCCCACGACGGGGTAAGCTCCCGTTGCTCTATCCCAGCTCCTGCCAACCTAGCAGTTCAAAAACACACCAGTGCAAATAGATAAATAGGTACCACTGTGGCAGGAAGGTAAACGGCATTTCCGTGCTCTCTGCTTTCTGTCATGGTGTTCTGTTGTGCCAGAAGCAGTTTTGACGTGCTGGCCACAGGACACAGAAAGCTGTCTGTGGACAAATGCCAGCTCCCTCAGCCTGAAAAGCGAGATGAGTGCCACAACCCCATAGTTGCCTTTGACTGGGCTGAACCATCCAGGGGTCCTTTACCTTTTACATTTACCCTTACCATGGCTAGTAGCCATTGATAACCCTCTCCTTCATGAATTTGTCCAATCTTCTTTTAAAGTCATCCAGGTTGGCCTTCAGGGCTTCCTGTGTGAGAGAGAGGTCCATAGTTTAACAATGTGCTTCCCGAAGGACTTTCTTTTCTCTTTCCTGAATCTTCCAACATTCAGCTTCACTGGATGCCTATGAGTCCCTAGTGTTATGAGAGAGGGAGAAAACCTTTTCTCTATCCACTGTCTCCAGGCCATGCAGAATTTTATAGACTTCTATCATGTCTCCTCCTACTCACCTTTTCTCTAAACCAAAAAAACTGAGACACTGGAAATTATCTTTATAGAGGAGTCACTTCATTCCCTTCATCATCTTGGTTGCCCTTTCCTGAAACCTTTCCAGCTCTACAATATCCCTTTTGAAGTGAGGCAACCAGAACTATATGCAGTACTCCAAATGCTGTCACACCATAGATTTGTATAATGACATTATGACAGCAGCAGTTTTGTTTTCTCTTCTGTTCCTAATGATTCCTGACAAGGAGTGGCAGAGGGGTAGCTGTTGCTGGACTCCATCTCCTATCAGCCCCAGCCAGCATGACCAATGGTCAAGGATGATGGTAATTGAAGTCATTCCATACCTTGAAGGGCACCAGATTGGAGCAGGCTGAACTAATTGGAATAGAAACATATAACAATTGTGCATGGTATATACAAGATTGGGAAATATGAACAAATCAGAAAATTGTTTCCTAAAGCATCTGTTTCAGTTAAAGAACCAGGTGAATCTGAGCTCTGAAACATGGATGCATCCTGAGGTTTTAGTATTCTTCTGCTTCCTTCAGCTCTCCATGCAATTGAAACTATTCATCTATAACATTTGTAGCCTATTAAGTGGGAAATACAAATTTCATAGCTACGGATTAGTCTGATCAATTTTCCTCTGCAAAACTAGCTGAGGTTTATTTGGGTTTTTTATTTTCTTAAGCAAGCGAGTAAACAAAATATAATAATAATCTCCAATTATGGTGCAGACCAGTATTTGGCGTGTTCCATATTAACATGTCCTATTGGTAGTTTATCTCATACTCTATAACGTACTTCTATTTTGCCAGTAGATAACAGGTTACGTGATAGCTAAACTCTCATAGCATGAGGGAACACCAAATGAGTTGTGATCCACAGTGTTAAGGGAGTAATGAGATCCTCTGTATGCCCAGAGGAGATCATTTATTTAATGCATTTCAGAAGATCCTGCTGGATCAGGACTATGGCACTTCTACTGCAGCATAGCTCTCACTGTGGCCAGTCAAATGCCCATGAGGGGAAACTGGTACGCAGGATTCAAGCACAAGAGCACTGCCCCTTCCTGCAGTTTCTTTTGCCCTGTTTCGTTCTGTGTATGCCTCAACTGTTCCCATTTACCAGGGGAAAACTCTACGTTTTGATACTTTTCTTTGATACATCACTGTCCCTGTTTCCCCCGCTTCCCATGTTTCCCTTTGGGAATACCAACTTCAAATGCTGTTCACTGAAGTTGCTAGAATTGCTGTTTTTCATGGTTCATAGAAACTTAGAGTTGGAAGGGACCCCAAGGGTCATCTAGTCCAAACCCTTGCAATGCAGGAATCTCAGCTAAAGCATCCATGACAGATGGCCATCCAACCTCTGCTTAAAAACGTCCAAGGAAGGAGAGTCCACCACCTCTCATGGGATCCTGTTCCACTGCTGAACAGCTCTTACTGTCAGAATTTTTTTCCCCCGAATGTTTAGTCGGAATCTCCTTTCTTGCAGCTTGAAGCCACTGATTTGAGTCCTACCCTCCAGAGCAGGAGAAAACAAGCATGCTCTCTCCTCCATGTGACAGCCCTTAAGATATTTGAAGATGCCTATCATATCTCCTCTCAGTCTCCTCTTTTCCAGGCTAAACATACCCAGCTCCTTTAAGCGCTCCTCATAAGGCTTAGTTTCCAGACCCTTGATCATCTTGGTTGCCCTCCTCTGAACACGTTCCAGCTTGTTAACATCCTTCTTAAATTGTGGCACCCAGAATTGGATACGGTATTCCAAGTGTGGTCTGACTAAGGCAGAATAGAGTGGTATTATTACTTCCTTTGATCTGGATACTATACTTCTGTTGATGCAGCCTAAAACAGCATTAGCTTTTTTGCTGCTGCATCACACTGTTGACTCGTGTTAAGCTTGTGGTCCACCAAGACCCCTAGAACCTTTTTACATGTACTGATATTAAGCCAGGTGTCCCCCATTCTATATTTGAGCATCTGATTCTTCCTGCCTAAATGCAGAACCTTACATTTGTCCCTATTGAAATTCATTTTGTTATCTTGCACCCAGTTCTCCAGTCCGTTGAGGTCATTTTGAATTTTGATTCTGTCTTCTGTGGCATTAGCTACCCCTCCCAGTTTGGTGTCATCTGCAAATTTGATGAGCATCCCCTCAATTCTTTCATCCAAGTCATTTATAAAGACGTTGAACAACCATGGGCCCAGGACAGAACCCTGTGGCACCCCACTTATCACTTTTTTCCAGGATGATGAGGAACCATTAATGAGTACTCTTTGGGTTTGGTCAGTCAACCAGTTACCTCAGTCAACCCACATTTTACCAGCTTCCTCACAAGAATATCATGGGTGACTTTCTCAAAAGCCTTACTAAAATCAAGATACATTATATCCACAGCACTTCCCTGATCCAGCAAGTTTGTAATTCCATCAAAAAAGGAAATCAGATTGGTCTGGCATGACTTATTTTTGAAAAAAACATGCTGGGTCTTAGTAATCACAGCATCCTTTTCTAAATGCTCACAGACTGTCGAATTATCTGCTCTAGGACCTTCCCTGGTATCGATGTCAAGCTCACCAGTTGGTAGTTACCTGTGTCTTCCTTCCTTTCCCCCCTTTTTGAAGATGGGGACAACATTTGCCCACCTCCAGTCTGTAGGAACTGACCTGTTCTCCAAGAATTATCAAAGATAATAGACAAAGGCTCTGAAATTACATACACAAGCTCCTTTAGTACTCTTGGATGCAGCTCATCAGGCCTTGGAGATTTGAATTCATTTAAAGTAGCTATGTATTCCCTTACTATCTCTTTCCCTATCTTGAGCTGCAGATCCTTCCTTACATCATTTATTCTGATTTCACCAGGCTGGGCATCACTTTCCTTTTGGGTGAAGATAGAGGCAAAGTAGGTGTTAAGTCGGTTCACCTTTTCTGTCACCCAATAGCATTTCTCCGTGTTCCCCGTAGAGGACCTACCATTTGCTTGTTCTTCCTCTTTTTCCGGACATAGCTGAAGAAACATTTATTATTATTTTTAACCTCCCTTGCATTCTGAGCTTTAGCTAGCCTGACTTTCCTCCTGCAACTGTTGGCTACTCATGTATACTCCTCTGTGATTTCCCCTTTCTTCCATTTCTTAGTTCATCTCCCTCCAGAGAATCCCAAGCTAGATGTCTGAGTGGGGCATGGATGTACATTTCAGAACTGAAGTGCACATCTGTTGTCAATGCATTGCACATGAATATTAGGTCCATACACATTTCACACCCAGCTAGCTGCCTGGAGCATATTTTGAAACTCTTGCAGGACACTGAAGAGGCAAAGAAAGCCACATTCATCTATATGTAAAATCCCCAAAGCCACAGACAGAAAATGTCCTTATCAAGACCCACCAAGCCATCACAACATAGCGAGGAAGCTTTTCTGCTCTCCAGAAATCATAATTGGGTTGGATGTTTTGCAAAGTGAGAATGAGGAAAGAGAAGCATACTACTGAAGTGTAAATGCTACACATGAGCAAGGAGAGTGTGGGACCTAAGCACAGGATGCTTCCTTTTTCAAAGAGCTGTTCTTCCTTAAGAACATAAGAGCCCTGCTGGATCAGGCCAATGACCCATTTAGAGCAGCATCTTGTTCTCACAGTGGCTGACCAGATGCCTCTTTTGGGAAATGCTCAAGGCCACTCTCCCCACATGTGTCTTCCAGCAACTGGTATTCAGAAGCATTTAGTGCCTCTGACCACTGAGGAAGAGCAAATCCATCCTGGCTAGTAGCCATTGATAGCCATCTTCTCCATGAATTTGTCCAATCCTCTTTTAAAGCCATCCAAGTTGGTGGCTATCACTGTGTCCTGTGGAAGCAAGCTCCATAGTTTAACTATACACTATGAAGCACTACTTGAAGCACTACTTTCTTTTATTTCTCCTGAAATTAGTTACTTAATTGATTAATTATTTTGTTAGCCACCTAACACAAATGAGTCTCTAGATGACTTACAAGCAAGTATAAAAGCTTCTGAAATTCCATCAAATGCTTGGGCAATGTGAAAAGTCTTAACCTGCAGCCAAAAGGATGTCACTGCTGGCACCAGGCAGGACTCACCCAGGAGGAGCCACAATTGTAGAGGTCTTCATTGCCACCATCTAAGGTTTTCTCAGAGAGGGCATGTGGAAAAGGGGCCTTAGGTGATGCATAGAGGTGACAGGGATGTCAAGGGGGGGCAGAGAGAATTTAGTCTGCTTCTCTACATTCTCCTTGCTCATGAGTAGCATTTACATGTGGGTAGATCTTCTGCACAGGGCTAGGTAGAGGACCCAGGTTGATGTGGAAGCCGTATGGTTTCCTTTGTAGGGTTGATTCACCCCATATGTGCCCACTTAACCACTTATGCGGGTGGGTTCTCTGACTTGAAGCAAAATATCACAAGCACCCAAGAAGCACACCTTCGCACAGTCTCAGCATGGACAATGCTTTTTTGTTCCTGAAATGTGGATTTTTCTGGATTTTCCAAGCAAAGAGCATCAGTACCACGGACAGCTCCATGCAGATCTTGGGGACTTGTGGCTCTCCATTAAGAATACAAGTAACTTGCAACTTACCGTATGTGAGGGTTCCATTCCAGATGTCCACACATAAATGCAAAATCAAGTAAAACCAGGAACCCCCAGAACTGTGCCCCCCATGACATCTCTACCTGTCTGGAGCCCTCCACCTCATTTACTGGGCTCTGGGAAGGACGTGCTCTAGTATGCTCCTCCTGCGACCTTCTCAGAGGTTGGTAAGCAAGGCGGAGGGCTTAAAAAGCTCTTTCTACAACAGGTTTTCCATGCTCTCCATTTATTTATTTTCCCGTCACCTGCATAAAGTTGTGATCATGTGAGTTTAATAAGCATAAGACGTGAATAAGACGAGCCCTTTAGCCAAATCAATTCAAATAATTATCTAGTCCATGATCCAAAGAGGCTGAGTAGATGCCTATGGACCTGAGCACAAGAGCACACTCCCCCCTGGAGTGATATTCAAAGTCACACTGCCCCCTCTTGCAATACAGCTTGCCAATAGGTTTGCCATCTGACCAAAAAAAGGACTGGCCTGGGCTGCCCTTGAGCTTTTAACAAAAGTTTGAACTGCACAGGGTTTTCACAGCATGGAAATGATCGTTGCTCCCTGCTGAAGTGTGAAACTCAATTCCTAAGGCAGAAGATCAGGAGCTGGCAAAAAGAGTTGGCAACCCAGGCAGGAAGGATGTTTCATTCTGATTTTATGCTTTGGGTCTTTAAAAAATGCTTAATGGTGCACCACCGCAGGAAGAAAAGAAAGTTTAAAAGCTCTTGACGAAACTAGGGGACATTGTGCAGAAAGTAATTGGATTGGAAAATTCCAACCAGTATCTGTACAGTTCCTGATGATTAAATCACACAGAGAAAAGCAGTTTGCTTTTTTCTTTTCCATATCCCCTGACAAAACAAATGAGTTTTTGTGCATTCCTGGGGGTTTCTGGCTACTGTCTTCCATGAGCAAGCTTAGAAAACAGCCTTGTCACCTGCTGAATAATGAAGAGGAACTTCTTCTAGACCCCGGTGAACTTACTTGCTGTATCTGAATCTGGATTTCCATCAGCAGGCACAATTAAACAGGATAGTGCTCCTCTCCAGTCCTCCACTGGTGCCACATTTTTCAGAAAGCATCTCTCTGGCTTGCAAAGAAAGTGTACATGCATGTGTCAAGAGGAATCTCTATTAAAATCCCATCTCCCTCCTCTCCGTCTAATAATCTATCACTGCCAGGATACTGAAGTAATAATGACCAGGGGTATTGTTTGAAATCTAATTCTGTCTCCCCATCAGTCATCTGCAATCACCTGATCTCCTAATCCAGAGATGAGATACCTAAGGCCCCAAGGGCTGATTGTGGCCCTCCAAGCCTCTCTATGCCCCCCAAAACTCCCCCCAGATCACACACCCTCACCAGATCTGCTCTGTAACCCCTTTGAGTGTGATTGGCTAGAATCTGTCCTTGAACTGCAGGACTCACCTTGACAGGCCAACACCAAAGGGGCCAAGGGCTGCACTCACATGAATTTGGCAAACAGCTGGTGGAAGGGCCCTTGGTGAGAAGCAGGGGATTAAAGATCTCCCAAGATGAGAAAACGGGAGGGAAAATGAAAGGTCCCAGGTGAGAGCTGGAAGGGTCTGCCATTTCCACTGGTATGCAGCCCCCAGACATTTGCCATTCAAGAGATGCAGCTCTTGGGCTGAAAAGGGGGCTCCTCATCTACCTCTGGTTTCAAATCACAATTAGTTGGGGAACTCAGAATCTACTGCAGGTGCTCAGTGAGTCATGAGTGAAAATGGGCAAGAGCAGTGTAGCAATATCATCCTGGGATTCCCTTCCTGTAGAAACAAGGCACGTTGCTTCAAGATAACATCAGCTGGAAGAACCTTTGGCATCCCTGATCAGGGAAGGAAGCCTTGAATAGCAGAGTTAAATAAGGCTGCCTGTTTATTTGTGAATTTGAGAATACTATGAGCAACTCAGTCAACCTCTCTGACAGAGGTTCTGTTCCATTCAGAAAGAGTAAGGAAGAGACCTCTCGACTGGCCCTTGTGAGCACTTCATCAATGCTGGCTGGCTGCTACACCTTTCAGTGGGATAGCACAAAGCACCACTACAAAAAGAGACATTTATAAGTGGCATTCAAGGGAGAGAGGGAGAGAGCAAGAAACCAGAGGCAGGAGATTAAGAAAAGAAGAAGAAAAAACATTCTACAGAATATAGATGCACCTGTCTATTCCACACAGGAGCTGCAGAAAATCAAAGGAAGGGACATATAATAAAGAAAAAGAATAGAGACACACAGAGAATATAAGGAAGAGTGAAGAGAACTTTTAAAAATGGAGGGTGTCAGAGAAACACAATTCTAAACATGATCAGTCATTACGGAAAGAGAGTCCGCAAAGGAAATAAAGCAAAGGAAAGTAATTACCATTGACATCTCCTGAACCATTACCCCCTCTCGCAATATTTCTTGGACTGGAGATATTTATTTTGTGATTTTTGCTTTCCCCTCTCCTTTAAACAACAATTGTCTTTGTTCTGTGTTTAGGGTAGATGCAGAGCCTTTTATAAATCCCATTCATCTTCCACTGTCCATTCGTTTCCTAGTCTATTGCTTTCATTTTTCACGCTGCCTCTCATCCTCTCTATCATCCCCCCTTTCCCTAACTCCCTTCTAGGGGAGTTATGGTCACACCCATAAGCTGGAGAGCAAAATATATTGACAAAACATGGGAAATGTAGGCATACTTGCCCAGGCAAAATCTGAACAAGGGTGCAAAATGAGGAGGGAAGATCATTCTGACAGTACATTGCACTTCCCCTCCACAAGACATGAAAGAGTCTGGGAAAGCAGTTGCCACGCTTTAAACTATAGCCAATTTAGGTACTGATTCAGTCAGCAAACCTCAGCAGTACCACATACCGGGGAAATCACACCACCACTATATTCTGCCTTGGTCAGACCCCACCTGAAATACTGTGTCCAGTTCTGGGCATCTTAGTTTAAGAAGCGTATTGACAAGATGGAAGGTGTGCAGAGGAGGGCAAACAAGAAGATGGAGGGTTTGGTTTATGAGCAATGATGGAGGTAGTTGGGCATGTTTAGCCTGGAGAAAAGAAGAATGAAAGGTGATATGATAGCCCTTCAAATATCTAAAGGGCTGTCACATGGAAGATGGAGCAAGCTTGTTTTCTGCTGCTCCAGGACAAGGAACCAAAACCAATGGACAAGAAAGTAGATTCTTTCTAAACATTAGGAAGAAAGTTCTGGTGGGGAAAGATTGATGGCAGTAGAATGGGCTACCATGGACGTTGGTGGATTCTCCTTTGCTGAATTTGAAGGTTTTTAAACAGAGGATGGATGGCCATCTGTCAGGGCTTCTTTAGCTGTGATTCCTGTGCTGCAGGAGGATTTGACTAGAATTCTATGATTCTATCCATTTCTGTCATACTGTCCTCAAAATACCTTTTGTCGAACAAGTCTGCTTATTCAAGAAAAGCAAACTGTCTTTGCATGCTATTTTCCACAACATTCTCTTTTCCTAGTTGTTACCCAACCACCTTAGTCATTTTTGCATGTACAGCATCCAACGGGAAATCTCCATGGAGTTCATCATTTCCTTTATACAGAGAAAGTTTATTTCCCTAGCTGCCCAAATCTTATGTAGCAAGAAATGTGTCAGGAACTGTTAACTTTATAAACTAAAATCAGTGCTTCCTGCAAAATAGAGGAAAATAACACTCCCCACCCCGATCCCAAAGGAAAAGGAAGTAGGGCAAGAAGCCACTTCCTCTGACACCACTGGCATTTGCCAGTGGAGAGGAGGAGTGGGCAGAGGCTATAAAAGACCTTCCTGACCCAATCCTCCTCCTCTTTCATCAGAGATTGACACTGGCATCCAGCTCTCCAGCCCTGTATGCAGTATAGGAGATTAGCTGGTCATCACAGTGGAGCCAAGTAGGATTTTGTTGTTGTTGTTCCCTTCTGCAATTGGCTGGCAGAAGGGATTTCCCCCCACCCCTATTCCATACTGTAATGCAGTTAGCAGTGGGTGTGGCATAACCACATTGATTGGTTTGATAAACTTTTGGTCACTTGGCAGGTGTGTGCAGGAACAAGGGAAGAGGTGGACAGGAATGATGAGTTGTGCTGAGGCACTTTTCAGGTGACTAACAACTCCAGAAACTTGCACACATGGCTTTGTGACCTCATGGGGCAGGGTATGGACCATTTTTAAGGTGAACCTGTGACACTTCCAGTTATGCAGCTTGGAGAAGCATGAATCAGTAAAGGTGGAGATCTGGGATTAAACACAGGATCATAGAACTGTAGAGTTGGAAGGGACCCTGAGGGTCGTCTAGTACAACCCATGGCAATACAGGTATCTCTATTTAAACATCCATGACAGATGGCCATCCAACTTCTGCTTTAAGAACCTCCAATAAAGTAGAGTCCGCTACCTTCTGAGGGAATCTGTTCCACTGTCAAACAGCTTTTACTATCAGAAAGCTCTTTCTTGTGTTTAGTCAGAATCTCCTTTCTTGTAACTTGAATCTACTAGTTAGGGTCCTACCCTCCAGGGCAGGAGAATAGAAGTTTGCTCCATCTTCCATGTTACAGCCCTTTAGATATCTGAAGATGGCCATCATATCTCCTCTCAGTCTCCTCTTACCCAGGCTAAACATACCCAGCTCCCTCAAATGTTCCTCACAAGGCTTGGTTTCCAAACCCTTATTCATCTTGGTCACCCGTCTCTACACACATTCCAGTTTGTCAATATTGTTCTTAAATTATGGTGCTCAGAACTGGACACAAGTTTGATCTCACTAAGGCAGAATAGAGTGGTTCCATTGCTTCTCTTGACCTGGATGCTAAACTTTTGTTGATGCAGCCTGGAAGAGCATTAATTTTTTATCACTGCTGCATTGCTCTGTCAGCTCGTGTTAAGCATGTGGACTACTATGACCCTTAAATCCTTTTCACATTAAGAGCAACTTTGCTCCCTGCAAGGTAGGCCTGCACAGGCATGACAGGCTTAAGAACCTGAATTGGGATGTTTGTCTCACAGGGTCTAATTTCCATAATGCCATTTAGAAGTTTTAATAAGCTCTTAAGTCTGATCTTGCTTAAGTGCTTAAGTTGTAGTTGTTCAAGTGGTCCTAGTTTACCCCACAACCTCGTTTCCAATCTCCTAATGTAACTGGACTTCCTTTTACGGTACTTGAGAATGAATCCAGAGGGAGATATTTTAGGTTTTGGCTGCTGATGCATGAACACTCCTTGGTTTGAAGAGTGGGTGCCAGATGGGCATACAAGTGGTGTTAACAACTGCCTATTTCTGGAATCCAGTTGAGCAAAACTGGTTTAGGAGAAATGGACATTGTGTTACTTTTGGGATGGGCCACATAGCAGCAGACAATGGCTCAATTGCATGTTTCACAAGCGTGTCTCCCACAACAGATCCGTAGTGGAGCTACCTGCTAGGACACATAAAACAGAACCGCGTCAAAATAATTGTTTTCTGATTACATTATCAGAGGAAATGTTAAGGCCAGTTATACATGATTTAAGCCCCTCTACTCTTTGAACATTTTGGAAAATAGAAAGAAAGAGAAAAAGAAGGTTGAAATACAACTTTAATGGCCTCATAATTTTGGACTTTATCATTAAAATTAATGATATTCTTAATGTTCTATGTACGCTAAAAGTCCTGATCAGTCTCTCCCCCACCCATATATCATTGCTATAGAACATTTTAATGGCTCTGATTTCCATCACTCGGAGATGGAGTCCTAAATATAGGCAGAAAACATCTTCCATCAAAGCCAATCACTACTAACCCCTAAATTATTCAACCCCAGGGATTAAAAATACCTGATGTTGGAAAGGATCCCAAAAATGAAAGGATAAGGGGAAAATGGTGTTTGTCTCTTTCAAAAATTAATAATGTTGGGAGCTTTAATTTTTGAAAATCCATTATGTTGAATTCCAGTTGATGAGCACAGTGTAAAATAATACTTTTTTTTTTTTAAAAAAGGCCAGATTCTTAAAAGTCTGTGCATTTATCAAACATAGCAATCTTGATGCAATTGTTTATATGTACATTCATTTCAAGACTCACTCCCCCCACACAAAACACACACAATGAGGGGTAATCTGGTGAATGGGGTGAATGTGACAACACCAGATAGCCAATCAGATTTGGCTATCTAATGGAAAGTGAAGGCAGTTAAAAGTCAGAGGTGAGGACAAAGTAATGGGACAGGGAAACATTCTGCAGAAGAAGCATTTTTTAAAAAACAAACAAACAAGTCTTCAGTGGTGCTGCACATTTATGAAACACTATGTTGCTACCTACAAAATTCACTCTTTTCAACATATCATTAATTGCCCTGTTTACCTGGATGTGTTGGAGGTTTTGGGTTTTTTTCCTTTCTTTTTTTAAAAGCTCTGATTCCCCCCACCCCCCGCAAATGCCCTCACCATCCAGAACAAACAGGCCAGTCTCATGAACATGGGAACCACCATCCTACCTGAGCTCCAGAACATCACATAGCTCTGCAAATTGATTCAGGACAACCCGGTCCACACTGTAGTGATTTGTAGCTTCATCAACTCAATCCAGACAATGCACAAATCAGCCTGGATTGACCTGATTTAGTTCATTGTTTGACAAGTTTGGGTTCACAGTGCTAGTAATTGTGCATATAGATACTTTATGGTTTTCTCTTTCCCTTTCTTCCTCTCTGGAGTTTTACCATACGCAAAGCCAAACTGGTGCCATTCTCATGTTGTGAACTACAGCACCTGTGATACCTGAACATTAGCTATGCTGGCTTGGGCAGATGGAGTTGAAATCCAACAACACAGGAGACCAGAGTTCAAATCCCCACTCAGCCATGAAACTCACTGGGTGGCCTTGGGCCAGTCATAGTCCCTCACAGGGTTGTGAGAATAAAATTTGGAGGAAGAGACCTATGTACATCACCATGAGCTCCCTAGAGGAAAGGTGAGGTAGAATCACAACGAATAAAAATAATAATATATAAACTTATGGAGGATACCACTTTGGCTCCCCTTTCAGTCAAGGAACATAACAAAGGAAATTCTCATTCCTCACTGGATGACATGCTTATTCTATTTGATAAAAGATGGCTGTGATAAGAATTCTTGTAGAGTATACATCTATGAGATTTAATATGGATAAGAAAAGACAAGAGGCATAAATATTGGAAAAAGAATAACAGGATTGTCAATACTTCCATTGGAATGGTGAGATAAAAAGGAGGAGGGAAATTAGCATCAAGTATGTTACATGGGTGGTGCTGTGGGTTAAACCACAGAGCCTAGGACTTGCTGTTCAGAAGGTCAGTGGTTCGAATCCCCGCGAAGGGGTGAGCTCCGTTGCTCGGTCCCTGCTCCTGCCTTAGCAGTTTGAAAGCACGTCAGAGTGCAAGTAGATAAATAGGTACTAATCCGATGGGAAGGTAAACGGTGTTTCCGTGCGCTGCTCTGGTTCACCAGAAGTGGCTTAGTCATGCTGGTCACATGACCCGGAAGCTGTACGCCGGCTCCCTCAGCCAATAAAGCAAGATGAGTCGGCCACAACTGGACCTAATGGTCAGGGGTCCCTTTACCTTTTTATGCCTCTGAATGCCAGCTGCTGGGAATTGCAAATGAGGTGAGTGCTATTACACTATTGATATGATCCAGCCTAAGAAGTGCCACAACTCCCTAAAAAGGCATAGGCCTCTTGAGCCCTGGCTCCTGTTGAAGCAACATCTGAACTCTGCTTTTAAGGAATCTCCATCCTGCACTCTGCATGGAGCTGTCCAGGGTACCATTGAAGATAAGGGTCTCCAGATTCCCCTTACAGAACTACAATTTTTCAGAGTGTTTAAGCAATCAATCCCTCTTCCCAGGGAACTCTAGGGATGGTAATGCTCTGACGGTAATATGGATCTCCAAACGACTCTCAGCACAACAAACTACAGTCTCCAGTATTCTTTGGGGAAAGCGATGTCTGTTTGACATGATGTGATAGTGCTTTAAATGTATAGTGCAGATGGGGGCTAAAATAAAACAGGGCAAAGCAGGAAGATTTGAAGCAGGCTGCAGCTAAATCCCTTCTCCTCTAGATCTGAAACCCTGGCATGGGGTGGGCTTCCCCTGTTTCCAGAAGGCATGTCTTTTCATCTTCCCAAAGTGCTCTTTCATGCTTTGTCATCTGAATAATTCACACACACACACACACACACACACACACACACACACACAGACTACAACTCATTCATTTCATTCTTCAATGTGCACTGCTTACAGTAGCACTGTCTGCAAGGTTTTGTATTCTCCAGACATGGATTTTTAACGACGGGCAGATGTCGGCTCTGGTTTGTGGAGAGAAGTTTGCAAGGAAATGCCAACAGAACTTGGCAGGGATTGCTAGTTCCCATACATCCCTTCCTCTTCCTGCAGCCTCTAAATATAACACTTTTTCACACAGTTTGAAACAAAGAGTTTGGGAGAGGCTTTTGTTTACCTGGGAGGGGGAAAATGATGAACAGGCTGAAAGAGAGGTTTCAAACAGGAGAGCGAGTGGGGACAACAATTGTCCTCCAGGGACAATATCTGCCGTACTCTGGAGCTTGGAAGATGTATTTCTGCAAGGGATATATTTGATTGATTGATTGATTGATTGATTGATTGATTGATTGATTGCAATGAATCTATTCATGTGCCATCACTGTTGCAGATAGGTCTGTTCCAATAGCCATTCTCAAATTTCTCAAAAGCTTTCTTCCAACATGAAAGAGATTTCTGTTCTTTGGCATCATTCACAAGGCCCTCCAGAACTTCTTTTAATTCCAGTGGGCATAGGCCTACATTTTCATTGCAAGGTGAAGGCAGTGGCCTGTCTGTTTTTCTTCTCAATGAACCAGGAGTGGAGAAACCTCAGGCCCAGGAGTAGAATGTGGCCCTCTAGACCTCGCTATCTGACCCTTGGGATACTCCCCTGGCTATATTCCCTTTCCAGCTACACACCTCCCTCAGGCCATGCCTCTCACTGACCTTATATCACAAGTACCTGGAATGTGTTCCTATACTCTGATAAGGCATTTTCTTGCTAGGATGGATGTTGTGGGTACCTGAGAGAGAAGGGTGTGTGAGTGTGTGAGATAGCAGTGTCTTATACAAAGGAAGCATTTGCATTCATTGTTCCACCCACTTCCTCTTCTGTTCTGGCCCACCATTGTCACGTGGCCCCCTGGCAGTTTGTTCAGGAGAGAATGTGGCCCTCAGCATTAAACTATTTCCCTGCTCCTGTAACAAAGCATTTCCTCCATGCTTCCTGAACTGGAAAAAGCGCCACAAAGTTAATGACTTCATGATGTCTTCACCTTGAGTTGAACTAAAGAGTGAGAAACTGGGGAACTAGCTACCAGGCACCTGAAATTGGCACACTTCATTTCGTTTTTAAGGGATGTCCCTCCTATTTCCCTCCACACTTCTTTAAAAATGGTGAGAATGGGCCATTTTCAGGGGTACATTGGACAGCTTCTCCAGCTTCCTGCAGTTACTGGAAACCCAAGTCAAGGTTGCGGTAGGGCTTTTAGGAAGTCTGTGCACCTGGGCAGACTGAATAATGAAACCACTGGAGATATTATTTGCAGAATGAAATAAAGGGCACTCAGAAATCTCATTGCCAGCACAAAAGTAATATGTTGTGGGAGTGGGTTTGCCACCTGCCCACCCACCTTAGGGAGAAGACCTGAGATGGTATGTCCCAGGGGGGGTTGGGACATCCCATGGGTTTTTAAGCCCAGTGGGAATGAGTGTCCGCTCAGCTGTTTAAGCCAGCTCTACCCATAATATCCTCTTATTCCCTTTTGCAGCTTCGCCCTTTTTGTAAACAAAAAATAACATAACTTGGAACCAAGATACCTAAATCCTTGGTATAAGGCTGTCTCCTATGTCATGATGCTATTTGTCATGGGGTGCAAGAGCATGGATTCTATATGGAACCTGCAGAGGTGTTCAGGTTGAATTCCATTTCCTGAGAAGCAACAGTGGAATAAATTTAGGGTTGTCATGCCCTGGTTGTGGGCTTCCTGGAGGCATTGGCCCCTGTAAGGTAGCCTGCTGGGCTAGGCCAGCCAGTGGTTTGACCCATCTTCTTATTGCCTTCTGCATCAAAGGCAGAGCTCTGTATAACAATACACCTATTTAAAGCAGAGACTAATGGCCAGGTAAGTAAAGACAAGTTGCTTTTCTTGCTTTTTGCAATAACATTATGATTTATGGCTTATCAAATCTGACTCCCCCACCCCACCCTGCACAGGCTACACGTATCTCTTTGTGAAATGGAAGAGATTATCTCTTTAAAGCCATTTTCAAAACTCTCGCTCCCACATTCTGTTCAGAATTTATTGACGTTGTATCCCTGTATTTCAATTACTCTGCTGAGATGACTTACCCCAGTTTCTAAATTATTTAAAATGTGCTTTTCTATAAAGCTGCCACTATTCATTTAGTACTGGGATACTGAAGCTCAAAGGGAACTTTGAGAACAGGCAAAAGAAAAAAAGAAATATTGAAAGGAGGGATATCCCAGTGCTAGATGGACTTGTTCCCTTGTGTGATGTAGAGCTCAGTATCTATACTAGAGATGCTTCAAAGATTTTCTTCAGCCAGACTTTATGGGTCCAAATTGCCTAGTCCTCTTGTATCTGAGATGGCACTTCAGAATGGGGGAGAAATTTGCCATCCCATGCTGTGAAGTCTGGAGTGATTTCCCTAGGAGGAGGGATTGATTGTTAAACCTCTTGGGAATTGTAGTACTGTGAAGGGAATAAGGGTCTCCTACCAACTCTCAGCATCCCTAACAAACTACAGTTCCCGAGATTCTTTGGGAAGAAGCCATTATGTCTTAAATCGGAATGATACTGCTTGAGATGTGAAAGGCAGGTGAGGCCTAATGAAAGTGTCCAGGCATTCCATCAACTAGTGTTGAAGGCTCTGTTAATGAGAAGGAGTTGTTGTTTTTCCAATGAGGGAGGATAAAATTTGACAGAGAGGTTAGGCTGGCCTCAACTAGAACCAGGGCTTTTTCGGCTGCTGCTCCAACCTGGTGGAACGCTCTGTCACAAGAGACAAGGGCCCTGCAGGATTTGACATCTTTCCGCAGGGCCTGCAAGACAGAGCTGTTCCACCAGGCCTTTGGTCAGGGCGCAGCCTGACTCCCTCCTTTGGCAATCTTTACAAAACTTTAGTTTATGGTTGCCCTCATTTTTTATTTTAATTAATTTTTATAATGTTTTTATAATGTTGCACTGTTTTAGTGTTGTTAGCTGCCCTGAGCCCGGCTTCGGCTGGGGAGGGTGGGATATAAATAAAATTTATTATTATTATTATTATTATTATTATTATTATTATTATTATTATTATTATTTGGTTCCTAACCTTTGAAGGGGCAGCATCTTTGCCGCACCCAGTCTCTCCTCAGAAGAAGGCTCTGAGTGGTTTGGCCCAGGGGAGAAGTTGGGGAGACTCCTTTTGTGTAGCAGAGTCAGTTTGCTTTTGGGAGGTATGAGGCTATTTCAGCTGTCTCCTCTCCAAACTCTCCATACTTCTCTTTCTCTGGCACATTCCACATTTTGAAAATAACCGTCATGTTGTATGTCCCTTGGGCAGTCTCCTCGCCTCCCTGTGCCTTCAGGAAAGCCCCATGAAGGACATCACAGGATCTTTCAAGAAGTGTGGGCACCTAGGAAGGCTGCAGAATGTAGGCCACCAGAGAGATTTACAAAATGAAATGACACCCCACATGACCCCTTAGTCACTTCAAACCCATACAAACACTTCTCTATCTTCTCATTGGTAATTTAGAATGCAATTTATTTTCTCATTAATTGCCAGAGAATGGTTGTGGTGGTAAAACAACCTTCTGGCACAACACTGCTGAGCACAGCCAATCAGGCATCACAATGTGAATAGGATGCTATGTAATGCATCAGATTTAAACCATGCAATGATGTCCCTGAGGGCAATAAGCATAAATTTCAGGTAGGGGGTTAAAAAATAATAATCACCAGGAAGGAGAGCCATTTTTCAATATTTATTAAAACTTTCCAGAAAAATGCAGAAGAAAAAGTGATCTGCTGCCAAAATCATCCTCATTGAACCTCATATGAACCATAAGTTGAGCTGTGCAGGCTTTTAAATATCCAAGTCTCCTTTCCCCGCTCCAGGCCATGTGCCCTTCAACAAGTTCTTATCTCACAGCCTTAGTTCCTCACCTATTAAACAGGTATAATAAAGATCTAACTTGCAAGGTTGTTCCAGAGATTGACGATAGATATTGCAAAACAACGTAAATTAAAATATCCTATGGAGATAGATAATAATAGTTCTATTTATTTTATCCCACACAAAAGATAAACCATTATCTCTCCAATCCGTTGCACAGTTTGTCATCTGGGGACATTGTCTGCCCTCTCTTTGAGAGTACATTTATATCAGAACTGAATTTTGCTTTCTGAGAAACGAGCCCCATGACTCTTTATCTCGCAAGAATATCAGTGTCCTGTTTTATTTTCTTTCCCCTGATAAAAGCTAAGGAACACACAAAAGAACAGTGTTGTTGATCTAAGGGTGCCTCAGCTGAGCCAGGAGATCTTTCAAATGGTTTCTGGATATGAAACCCAGCAGGTGGGGGAAGGTCATTTGTGTGATCCCCAGCAGCTGGATAATCTGCTTGCATTCACCTCCTCAGATTGAAATCTTCCTGGGGGTCAAAACAGGAATTGAATTGGCTGGTGGGTCAGACTGCATCACACAAGAAAGACTTTCTGAAGAGGGAAATGAGAGAAGAGCTCCATATGTCTCTTGCAGGCTTTTGGATCTGCCCACCCAACCTGTATAACATTCCAGTTCAGTCATAGGCAAATGGTGGGATACTGTTAATAACCTCTCTGTCCTCTAAAAGTCTGGGCACCTGTGATTTCTTTTTATTATTATTATTTTATTATTTCAGGCAAACCACTAAAACAAACAAACCAATATGACACAAAACATTCCAAAGATCACTTTGTTAAAGTAAACCCATGCATCCTCACTATACACTTTGGAAATAATATGTATCTCTAAATGCCAAACATATAGAATCAACTGCAACAATAGACTTGGTTCCCCTTTTTTGAATATATTAACAGGGAGGGATCGTCCCATGCCCGTCCAGCTTCTCAGTCTTCATTTTGGTTGGGGTATTTAAATATCATCTGATATTCAGTGAAGTACGATTGTAATTTGGTATACTGGTTTGCTATTTTTCATTCCACAACTCTGTATTACTGTATTTTCCCCCTCTGTTTCTTTACTCTTTCTTCTTTGCCTGCAAACATGCAACAAAAAAGGCAATGAAAATGTTTTTTAAATCGATTTTTTAAAAAGATTTGTGACGTTAACAACAACCTTCTTTAAATCTGAGAGAGTCAGTGGCATGATGTCTAAACAAAGAAAATCCAGAATACTTAGAGAAAGTTCGGGATAACATACCTTTCCCAAAAGAAAAGGAGGTCTGGGTTCTTTTGGTGATGAATTAATGAAAGAAGTGGTATCTCTGTTAATGTTGCTTCTTACTACTCTGCAGTGTTGTGTTAGCTTGTCTACAAGCGCAGTCTTCCAAACCCTATCGTGCCAGTTTTGCATAGTTAACAAACAACTGTGATTTTTTTAAATAGATCCACCACTACCTGGGATGTGTGGGGGGGTGTATGTGTGTGTGAATGCTTCCCTCATAGAATTAATTCAAACATGTACAACTGAAACTCAATTTTTATGTGTGCATTAAAAACACACACACAGAGAAAATGGGACAGAATATACAACAAAATGCAAGTGAGACTGATGTGGAAAAGATGTCCATCCTTATCTCAGATGCTGATGGAATTTCAAAAGAGAGAGAAGTCACGACCTCCAAGCTCAACCATCATGCAGTCTGTGTATTCAAACAGATTTTGGTGCTGACTCAGGGCCAAAAAGGTCCTGATCTGCTGCTGACAAATGAACACAGAATCAGCCTTCAACCTGCAATAATAGCTGAGTTGAAATCTTATGCCCTGATGGTGGTGGTAGTGTTGGAGAAATCCATAAGTGACAGATGGCTGAAGATAGAATGATTTTGAATGAAGCAGTGGAGGTGAATGGAGAGGAAGGAAGGAAGGAAGGAAGGAAGGAAGGAAGGAAGGAAGGAAGATAAACTGACTGCTTGGTTTGCGTAAGACACTCATTTAGGTACTTGGGTCCAGTGCTGTTTAGGGCTTTATACACTAGAAATAACATTTGAACTGGAGGCCAGTAGCTCACTGCCAAGTTTGCCCATATGCAACAGGTTTAGGTGGCACCCATTGGATCATCAGTTGTATACAGCAAAGCCCTAGTTTAAACCTGTGCCTTGTGTCTTGCCTTTTTTGTTCCACTCTCCTTACTCAAACTCAAGTTTCCTTATCCATCACCACCAGAAGCCCAGAAGCCTCTGGGTGGGTGGGGGCACGAAACAGCCCAATGTAATTCTGTTGATAAAAGTCTGTGTTATGAAGAAAGATCTCACCAGAGGAGAGAATAGGGGGTGTTACAGCACATGTTTCATCTCGTTTCTGGCAGCTAGAGATAGCCCAGCTATACATTAGTGGAGAGCTACTAACATCACTGGCCAAGATATTGTAAAAGAAAATTAACTTTCCTATCTAGGCTGCTGTTATCTCCATTAATCTGCACTGAGCTCTGAACTGGCCTGGAAGAGAGAGAAAAGCCAGTAAGGGAAGATGCTTTTTAAAAAAACCAACTCATGCAGCTATTGGCTACAAGTTACTGGCTGCCATGTAGCCGAATAGGTCCAGATTTGGCCACAAGTGGGTTGTTGTACAAGTTGTGCATGGTACAGGTACGTAAATGAGGCAGCAAGTCGTCAGGACCATGGATAGTTCCCTATGATGGGGATGCAAGATCAGTCTGTTGTTGTTGTTGTTGTTTAGTCGTTTAGTCGTGTCCGACTCTTCGTGACCCCATGGACCAGAGCACGCCAGGCACTTCTGTCTTCCACTGCCTCCCGAAGTTTGGTCAGACTCATGTTTGTAGCTTCGAAGACACTATCCAACCATCTTGTCCTCTGTCGTCCCCTTCTCCTTGTGCCCTCCATCTTTCCCAACATCAGGGTCTTTTCCAGGGAGTCTTCTCTTCTCATGAGGTGGCCAAAGTATTGGAGCCTCAGCTTCACGATCTGTCCTTCCAGTGAGCACTCAGGGCTGATTTCCTTAAGAATGGATCGGTTTGTTCTTCTTGCAGTCCATGGGACTCTCAAGAGTCTCAAGATCAGTCTAGAGGAGATCAGTTTGTTGTATGGGAAACAGGGAGTGTTGCTGCTCTGAACCAGATCAAGGTTTAAATTGTACTCTTGAAGGTGTGTGATGCCCCCTCCTTCACAAATTTGTCTAATTCTCTTTTAGAGCTTTCCAAGTTGGTGGCCATCACTGCCTCCCATGGGAGGGAGTCCATAGCTTAACTATGTGCTGCGTGAAGATGGACTTCCTTTTTTATGTACTGATTCTTCTTACATTTAGTTTCATTGGATGTCCAGGGCATCTGACATTGTGAGAAAGGGAGAAACACTTTTCTCTAGCCACTTTCCCCATGCCATGCATAATTTTTTTGTCTCCTTACGAGGTTCTGTGAAGTTGCTGCTGCTGATGTTTTTATTCTTAGATCACTTTTGAGATGTTTTATAGGAAGTGCTTCATAAATGGAGTGTGGAATAATAATAAAAAATACAGGGTCACACTCACTGACAATGCTCTGTAAATAAATTGGGAGGGTGGGTGGTGTTCTCTTTTTTTGTTCAAAAGTTTGCGGAGTCTCACAATTAGGAAAAGGACAGGATGGGTTAAGGAGGAACTAAGGATCTACAATGATGAACCTTTTTTATTTTTTCCCTATGGAAACATCACTCAGTCCTGGAAGCTGCAAGTGTCTTTTCCTACTCAGAGTCGGGTTCCAACAAGAGTTCAGCACTCCCAGTGTTCTGGGCAGAGGGCCGGATGAATCCTAGTCTGTGCCCAGGCTGTCTGCTGCGAGAGCCATTTTGCATGTCGTGAGAGAAAGCATTTCAACCTCTAATGCCAGTTTTTGTTGGGAACTGAGAAATGTTGCCATCTGTGCAAGCCAGCCACTTAAGCAAATCTGAGAGATGATGCAAATTTAGTGTCCCTGTAGGGAGCAGCGTGTCCAGCTGGGAAGAGCAAGGTCCTGCTCTGAAAAATTATGGCAGCATTGGTACTCCTTCATTTATCCCCATATTTATTTCTGACATCACATGCCTCCATTCAGCCTGGACAATTTTCCAACTGGAGCTTACCACAGTCTTGCTAATATGCTTGGGTGTGGAGGGCATGCTGAATTGAGAAGGTGGCGGTGAAGGGGATGATTCTACGAACTTACATCTTCCACCAATCATGAGTTGGCCTGGTAAAAGAAGGGAAATGCTATGGTGCAAGCCTGAGGCCCCTGGAAAGGCATCCCAGAGGCCATAGGATACTGCAGACTGCCCCTTTGTGAGCAGAAAAGAAGTTCCATCCATGGAGAATGAGAGGTCTGCTGCGGAGGACTTCTTTTGAGTAAGTGGGAAACTCTGCCTCTGAAGCTGCCACACAAGTAGTGAAGAGCAAAGAGGGGCATTCTGGAGTGTGGGATTTCAAGGGCACATCAAGAAATGATTTGCATCTGCCATATGCAGGGGCGAGAGACTCTGTGTTGGCCTTCAGGGAGCGGCTTTTTCCACCAGCCTTGCCCCACCATCCTGCCCTTGGAGCCTCCAGAAGGGAGCATCTGCCAGAAGAACAATAGTGAGGGGTGATTAGCTCGAGAAGGGAACTGTTTCAAGAGGAAAGGCAGTGCAGAGAGAGCTCTTTTGTGTTTGTCATCAGCGAATGATCGCTTTCACCTGTATTGCACTACCCTCCAGCCCTAGGATTTGAATCACAGAATGGCAGAGTTGGAAGGTAACCTAAGGGTCATCTAGTTCAACCCCCTACAATGCAGGAATTGCAGCTAAATAATCATTGACAGATGGCTATCCAACCTCTGTTTAAAAACATCCACTGAACGGGAGTCCACCACCTTGTGAAGTGCACCGATCCACTATCAAACAGTTCTTACCGCACGATGCTCCTTGGGCATGGGAGTGGAAAATTTTGCCAGCCCTGAAGTTGATGTAATTATTTTCTCTCCCATTGAAATTAATGGGATGAAAACCCTTTTAAACACTGGGCGGGGGAGAGGGAGGGTGTAGAAAGCCACACATATACCATCCTAGCCAGCAAAAGCTCAACAGGGGTTAGGAAGTGGAGGGTGGTCAATGGTAGAGCACCTCTTTTGCATGCAGAAGGTCCCAGGTTCACCCCCCTTGTAGCTCATCTCCAGACAGGGTTGGGATAAATCCCTACCTGAAACCCTGGCTAGCTGCTGCCAGATAACAACAAAGAGGAATCAATGAGTCTTACACATTAGAAGGCAGCCCGCTGCATTCCCGAGTTTCTGTTTGTGAGGCATTATCCATCAGCTGCTTCAGGTGTTTTTTAAATACCTACTGTTTTTTTGCTTAGACTTTCCTGTTGTTCCTGAGTCTTTCTTGTTTATCTGCTTTTCCAATACTTTTTAAAATATATTTTTGTACACCACTTAGATATTGAAAAAATTAAGCCATTCAGAAATGCTTTGACATAAATAAAAGGGTCACAGCATTTCATCTTTCACTCTCCTGGACTCAGTAATGACCCCTACCTGAAGTGTCACACCTAATTGTGTCCCAGGTACCTTCAAATTCCCCACTCCAGCTCCCCACACTCAGATCACCATTCTGGTTCTAAACTGCCTGCCCTCCCAGAGAAGCTTATTAGAAATCCACCAACGTATAACTTTATAGACGTCCTGACACCAGGCCTTGATCAGACACAATCTTTACAAGGCTATTACAGCTCTCTCTCTCTCTTTCCCCCCCAGCTCACATGTGTACTGGCACAGTGCATTCACCCACAGCCAAGCTTATTCCTTTATGAAGATAGCAGTGATTACAAAACGGGGTCTGCACAGGAGAAAAGCATCAGTCTCCAGCCATTTCCTCTGACCTATTTTATGCGGTTATTATTGCCATGCAAGTCCATCTCTCCACAGCTAGTGGCCATGAAGTTTGGACACCCTGAGTTCAAAAATGAGGCATGCTGGGAGCTGCCTTATTCCAAGTCAGACCATCACTCAGTAATGTCTACACTGACTGGCAGCAGTTCTTCAGCATTTCAGACAGGGATCTCTTCTAGCCCTATCTGGAGACGCCAGGAATTGTTCCTGGGAACCTATGTATACCAAGCATGTGCTCTGCCACTGGGCTATGGTCCAACACAGAAAACTGGCTTAGAACAAGCCAGATCCCTAGTCCACCTTGGGAATCATAGAATTGTAGAGTTGGAATGTACCACAAGGGTAATCTAGTCCAACCCCCTTCAATGCGGGAATATTTTGACCAACATGGGGCTTGAACCTATGAGCCTGGGATTCAGAGTCTCATGCTCTACCAACTGAGCTATCCCAGTGTTGTTGACAACATTGATTGGCAGCAGCTCTCCTGGGTTTCAGAAAGGAGTCTTCCCCAGTCCTACTCAGAGATACTGTGGAGTGTACCTGGAACCTCCTGCAGACTCTCTGTAAACGAGCTTATTAAACAAGTAGGAAGCTGTCTTATACCAAGTCACACTACAGGTGTGGAATAGCATAGTGATCTCTGCGATGATACAGGCTTTCCTTCCCCAGTTCCTGCAAGTGCTGGGTGAGGCCAAAAGGGGGTTGCTGTTCAGAACATCTGTAGGGCATCCAGTTGGAGAAAACTGGCATTATAGGCTATCCCTGATGAGCCAAATGCGATTTTTTTTCTTCCCCTTTTTCGAAAGCCCAGAAATCATGTGAATGTCAGTTTAAACACGTTGGCCTTAAAAACATCTACTTGGAAACCTTGACAAGCCGATGGCAGGTATTTGCCAAGAATATCTGATGGGCTGTCACCAAGTGACCAAAGTCAAGGGAATATATTTAAAACAACATTTGACAAGCAGCAAAAAAAGAATGAGAAAAAGAAAAAGAAAGAAAGTCTTGGTCTGCAGCAAAAAGGAGAAGGTCAGCTGATATCAAAAAGTTTTCTGATATGATTTGGTTGAGAAAAACAACAGCCTATGATTTAGATATCCAGAAGCACTGGTGCTCTCTCTCCTCATTTTTCTTTTCTTGTAAGTTGCTGGTAAAAAATATGCCGTTTGTACGTATAGGAAGCCAGTGTGGTGTGTTGATTAGAGTGTCAGAGTAGGTCCTGGGAGACCAGGGTTCGAATCTGCACTCAGCCTTGAAACTCACTGGGTGTGACCTTGGGTCAGTCACTGCCTCCCAGCCTAAACCTACCCTGCAGAGGTGTTATTTTTGGGATTAATTGAGGAGGAGAGAACTGTGTATGCCACCTTAAGCTCCTTAGAGGGAAAGCTGGCATGCAAATGCAAGTAAGTAAATAAATAAGGTTGCTGTGAAATACTGGCGGACAAAGGCAGGGGTGAAGGGGCGGGCCACCCCAGGTGCCATCTGGGGGGGTGACATCACAGCCCCCCTGCCCCCAGGATGTTCGGCACTCAGCGCACTCCCCTGGGATGCTTGGTGCTCGCCACGCCCCCTGGGCAGCATGCCACGCTACCTGGGACACACACCATGCCCCCTGCGATGTGCGCCAGCCAAGTCCCCGGATGTACGCTGCTCCCAATGTCAGAGCAGGTAGCTTTGCCACTTCTGTGAAATGAACAACTAGGGTAAAATGGGTTCACTTGTCTTATTTCTGGACTACCACACAGAATTGTTTTGAGGACACTACATGTATCTAGAGGTGGAAGAGAATTTTTCTCAGTACACAATTTTTAAGTGAGTCAACCTCATTTGCAGTTCTCAGAGTCAGAAGTGGATTTAAATGCCATTAGGAATCAGTTTCCACACTTGAGCATGGTTTTACTTGGAAAGGCAACATATAAATGATGATGGTGATGATGTCTGAGGTGGGGAAGCCTACTGGCGTAGTCTTTCCTGGGACCTGGAGAACTGCACCATCAGGGGTGGGGAAGCCTACATGTCTACATGCAAAGGTTTCCCCACATCATTCTTCCACACTGCCAGGGCTGGGGGAGCTGTTCACTGTCAGAGGTGTAACCAGAGACACAATCCCATACCTTAGCCCCTTTTCTACTTGCCTTGCTCCTTCATCCAAATAATGCCTGTAGGAGGAGATCCCAAATGGTGAGAGAAATTCAGACGGGGATAATTTCAGAAGCTTCCTTACATGAAGCTCTTATTGGTTTCCGGGAGTGCAACAGCTCCCGCTTTATTAATAGTGATGCTGTTTTGTAATGCCTGAGCAGCTGCTTGATCCCTGAGCACAAGAGAGGCAATAGTTCCTGCTGTGATACAAGCCCAGCGATCGTGATTAATGATGTCCTCAGCTTATGCAAATAAAGCACTCACTTCCTTTCCAATTTCACCATAATGTCAGTTAAATTGAGTTTGAGATGGAGACAGCATTGGAGCACTGGCAAATAGCCAGTTCTAGAACAGCATGCTTCCGAGTCCACTGAATATTTGGAGTCCATGGATCACAGCCGTGGTGTCTTTGCCACATAACGCGGCACAATAATTTTACAGCATATCATTTGACGATACATTAGAGAAGGCTCAATTAAGCCTTAAATACCAGGGGAGAATTAGATCAGCCTTCCTCAGTCTGATCCCCTTGGGATGAGTATTTATTTCCAATATCTACAGACCACTTTTCACCATAGATGGTCACAAAGCAGTTTACGGGGCGTTCAATTAAACAATTCATCAAGCAATATTATACAAAAGCCACAGGTGAAAACATAAGTTCTATCAAATAGCATGTTGCAACATCTTGAAAGTGCCTGTTGGAACAGAAAAATATTTGTCAAGAATCTGAAGTTCAACAGAGAGGAGTCTCAGCCAGCTGAGAGTTCCACAAAATTCAGCCTACAGTACTGAATGCACAGCTTCTGGTGGCTGCAAGCTATGCACCTGAGCCAGGGGGGACCACTAACAGTGACTGCCCCCCGAGTGATATAAGGAATCAGGCAATCCTTAATGTATCCTGAACTCATGTTCTCAAGGGACCTGCAAATTAATACAAGACCCTTCAACCTATCCTCATAACATACGGGCAGCAGTGGACTACTTGACCCTAGTCTAATGAGATCAAGCTGTCTGGAGGCCACCAGGGAAAATCTGAATTACCCAAATACTAGCAAGAAACCTAATTGATGACACCATGAGATCGACTATTCTTTAAGGGGTCCTTCTTCATTTGAAGGACCTTGAAACTTCTGAACATCTGAATTTTGATTTCTTCACTTGAAAAGCCAACACAACTGTAGCCACAAGCAGCTGCTCACTTAAAAATGCAGCCAAGGTGATGTGTACAACTTCTCCATCCCCATCTGAAATCCATTAACTAAATAACTGAATCTCTCCCCTGCCTTTGGAAAGCTTACATGTGCATGTGTGTGTTTTCATTCCAGGACTTAAAAACAACCAGCATGTCTCCAAGCTGTCAGAATGACACAGGGATAAATAGAGGAGTGTAAATGAATAAGCAAAATGTTTATTTGTCAAAGTCTGGAGAAATTGGCAAACAGTGAGGTTGGTCCCATCATCTCATATGGAGGGATTCAGACACAACGGCTTAGCAAGGCAAGGCAGACACAACAAGCAAGAGGGATAGGGGAAGTGGTGGACTGAGTAGATACAGTAATTCTGTGTTCTTTGGGGCTTACTGGTACTCAATCAAAAGTCCTTTGGGTCCCATTCTGCCCCACACCCTTCCTGCCTCAAACTCAAAGCCGCTGCCAAAGCAACAACTATGGGTATCCTGTTCACATGTTAGGAGAAGCTCCCCTGAGCTTCACTTGGAGCTGGCCAAAGTTCTGCACACATTAAACCTGCTTGGGCCTGAAATCCTAACTAGATACCCATTTGGACTCGCATCCCAAACCAGCAATACAACCTCTAGTGTTGTATCCAACCATGTTCTATTCAGAATAGGCCCATTGGAATTAATGGACCCGTTAGTAATCTGCATTAATTTCAATGGGCCTTTTCAGAGTAGAGCTTAGCTGAATACAGTCCCTAGCATTTGGTGGTGGTCTTGATGGAGCATCAGTGGCTATTTATGGAACCCCCATATTCAAAAACAGTTAACATCTGAGCACCAGATCCTGGACACAACTATGTCCAATGCCTGACCAACTTGGTGGCACTATGGTTTGAAACATCAATGTGGATTGCATAGGCTTTTGATGACATCCAGCCAGGGAGGTTTCTTCCTGTGCAAATTGTACTAAACTACAAAATGTAATAATCCAGTACAAACTGAACTAAACTACAAATTGTACTGAACTAAAGCGCCCACCTCCTATGGCAATG
Organism: Podarcis erhardii; assembly: GCF_964252035.2. Taxonomy (NCBI): domain Eukaryota; kingdom Metazoa; phylum Chordata; class Lepidosauria; order Squamata; family Lacertidae; genus Podarcis; species Podarcis erhardii. The sequence goes on along the minus strand of NC_138511.1, from coordinate 29,439,440 downwards.
TTCCAATCCAAATGGGTGGTGGGGCATGCTTGTAATTTGTATTGAGGGACATTTCCCATTGTAGCAAATGGGAGGTTTTCTTCCCATCCAAATTACAGGGTGTGTGGGTGGGTGTGTAGGAGGGAATAATAAAATTGTAGAGTTGGTAGGGACACCAAGGGCCATCTATTCTAACCCTCTGCAATACGAGGAATGATTAGATGGTGTGTGTGTGTGTGTGTGTGTGTGTGTGAGAGAGAGAGAGAGAGAGAGAGAGAGAGAGAGAGAGAGAGAATGGATGAATGGGCTATGCTTGTATTTGGGTGGGTAAATGGGGATGTGGTGGTAATTGTTATGTGGGCGCATGCATTATGTGCTGGGGAGATTCACCATTCATGGTTTCAAATCAGCAGAGCTGATGGCAATTGTCTCAGCTCATATTTTCCACTTACATCTAGCATGTTTCAGCATAAGCATCCCACTGTTTGTCAGGTGGAAAGCTTCTCCCTATCAGAGAATCAACGGCAGCATAAATCAAAAAGACAAAATCAGTTCCCTGTATTAAGATGGCAACATTAGGCAAATGGGTCTGAGGCAGCGTCCAAATCTCAAAGGAAACATTAACACCCGCATTGTTTTCCTTTGTCTTGTCTCTACCCACAGGGGAAAAGTTTATGCATGAGCACAAAGCTGTACTTCTCACAGTGCCATTGCTTGAGGGGCTCTTTACCAGGAGCCCAGGAAACAAAAACAAGAGATTACTTTCATTTCCTTCACAAGGTAGATTTGTTTTAATAGAGGGGGGGAAATAATATAAACACTTTTTGAGAACATTTGTCTAAACTCTCTATAGGAAAGCATGAAGAAAATATCCAGAAGGCATGGAAATATAAGTTGGATGTTTATTGATCAGCTGTGTTTATGTATAAATGAGTTCACATTACACTGGAGTTTCACAGATTTGGTTAGAAGATTTCTTGAAGATTGCATTCCACTCGAAGGCTTTATCCCCTTGGATGTTTTTTGTTTTTGTTTCAAATCCTAATTATCCTCCCCCTCCCAATCCTCTGAAGATTATCAGTCGGGAATTGAACTTATCAATATCCAACTAAACTGAAATGAATCTCTACCTAACAAAGAAAGCAGTTTGGTCTTTTCAAGTGAGCAGAAGCGTCACAGAAAGGCAGGCCATTATTTTTTTTAAATAATATTTATTAAAAATTTTCAAATATAACAGAAAAGAAAAACATCCAAATTTAAGACCTTATTTTCAATATCATCTTTCCAGGACTTCCCCTCCCCTCCCCCTCTTGTATTCCAGTTCTTTCAAATAAATTCAGCAAATTCTTACCCCAAGTTTTAAAGTTATTATCATTAACCCAATTTAAAAAATATTTTCCCATCCCCTAAAATCGACCTGTTCCCTTCCACGAGTTCCCCTCTTTAGTATACAATACAGATGAACATAAAAAAAATAGAAGAAAGAATAAAATGTAATTTAACACCCTTTGGATTCCAAATTTCCCTCCCCCCTTTCCCGGTTGCGTTCCCAATGTCCGTCAATATATGCTGTCGTCCTGGAGCTCCCACATCTAAACCATAGTCCTTCACCAGTCCGCTTTGCCGTCTTTTTAATAATCTTTGCCGACTTTTGGTCATCTTTGATTTCGAATGTCCAATCTTGGAAGGGGTCTATCTTCCAACTTTGTCCAGTTCTTGCTATTCTTGTTGTTCTTGTTGTTCTCTCTTCTCCTCTTTTTTTTCCCCCTGCTCTCCTGCACAAATGTTCTAATTCCAAAAAGCTTGTAATTCCTCTACAGAGGCTTTGTTATTCAGGAACAAAACATTACGTCAAGTCCCTTCCATTCTTCAATAGATAAATCTATTGTCTCCTTTAGTGTGTAGACCTCTGTAGACAAAATAGTGTTCCATTTCTGCAGTTTCCCAGGAGATAAAAAGTCCGATTCAAATTCCATGCCAGCAATACTTGTAATGACCCACAGCTCCTCTAGAGGGATTATAATAACTCAGTTTCCTTCCCGATCACACCCACCAGTCAAAGTAACTTATTATTCCTTGTTTTAAACAGTTTATATCCAATTTATAACAAATGTAACCAGCAAAGTCCTCGTAACAAAGTTCTCTTTTTGTTCTTTAGTTTTGGCAGCTCCTTTGACAGCTGTCAAAACCTCTATTTCTCCTCTCCCGGCACTCTCACGGATCGCTCCCGGGGTTTTTCGGGGGGGGGGGGTTGTATTTTAATTCACATTCCACTTTTCTCCTCCAGCCCAGCTTATAATTTTCCATCGCGAAATTAATAACTTTATCAAAAAAAAAGGTTGCACTCGATCTTAGTTGTCAGGTCCTTTGCTTTAGCTCCTCTACAACAGGGGGGAGGCTGACTTCCTTTTTGCACCTCCCCCGCTCGCTCTGAATTTAAGAAAAAAAATGTTCCCCTTTTTAATCCAAGTTCCAATTACTCACGGGTTAATCTTTTGAGTCCAGATTTTCAATGGAAGAAGTTAGCGCTCTCCGCCAAATGGCATGCGGCTTCACTCGGCAGGGGAAGCGGAGGACTCACAGCACCACCACCCCCCCGTCACCCGCTCTGTAGCCTTTAAAAAGGCTCCTAGGCGTGGTGGGGGGGCGCAAACGGTGCCCGCCGAGTCACCATGCCCATGGGTTTCAGCGCCCATGGTTTTTGAGGGTCCCCGCGTCGCCGGCGCGGTAGAACCCAGCCCCTGCCGAGCAGGCTCCCTCCGGAGTTCGGAGGGAGTCCGCCATTCGGCGATGGCGCCAACCCGGATTAGCAATATCCAACTAAACTGAAATGAATCTCTACCTAACAAAGAAAGCAGTTTGGTCTTTTCAAGTGAGCAGAAGTGTCACTGAAAGGCAGGCCATTGATTGGTTGTCATTAGTGATGTAAGGGACACGGGTTCGAATGCCCGTGACGGGGTGAGCTCCCATTGCTTGGTCCCTGCTCCTGCCAACCTAGCAGTTCGAAAGCACGGCAAAGTGCAAGTAAATAAATAGGTACCACTCAGGCAGGAAGGTAAACAGCGTTTCCGTGTGCTGCTCTGGTTCGCCAGAAGCCGCTTAGTCATGCTGGCCACATGACCCGGAAGCTGTACACTGGCTCCCTCGGCCAATAAAGCGAGATGTGCGCCGCAACCCCAGAGTCGTCTGCGACTGGACCTAACGGTCAGGGGTCCCTTTACCTTTACTCTTGGGTTTGCAGTACCGGCCCCTCTTTTTTGCTGTTAAAAAGTGTGGTACAAAACAAAAAATTCCTTTCAGTAGCACCTTAAAGACCAACTAAGTTAGTTCTAGGTATGAGCTTTCGTGTGCATGCACACTTCTTGTGGATGGTACTTACTGTAATAACCTCATGGTGTTTCAAGGGCTGTCCAGGATGGTGGTCTTTTTCTGCAAGTCAGATACTGGACCTACAGAAGGAGAGCAGTGGCCAGTTGTTCTCTATTCTTTTCTTCTTATACTGTAACTTAATTGAGGCAAACCTGCCCTTGAGCTACCAACTTGCTGCTGTGCCGCTGCCACCAATTCAAAACCCCAGTGCCTCTATGTTTCTTTCACTGTGCACTGTCTCTGGAAACAGCCTTGCCTTTCCATGCCAGGGGCATTCAAAGTTTGAATACAAGCCTGTGGTGTGGGAGCAGGCCAGGCAATGGCTGAGCCACTTGGCTTAATTAAGAGAGAAAGAGAGAAGGAAGGAGAGAGAGAGAGAGAGAGAGAGAGAGAGAGAGAGAGAGAGAGAGAGAGAAGATGGCCAAGATGCCAGCACCTCCTTCTCCTCATAGTTCATAGGATTCACCAACCCAAAAGGGGGGGGGTTGGCACTGCACCCTATTTCTTTTTAGTCTAATTTAGCGTGTGCAATTTTTCCAGGGGGGAGGTTGACATGACGATTCTTTGATGGGGTAATTAATTGCAAGGAAATTGATTTTGGAGAAGTATCTGGATCATCTGCATGGGAAATTAATTTGTGTCATGGGGAAATTAATTGATTTGGGTGATCTGTGGCAGGGGGCAAATGTTTATTTGAGGTGGCTTGGAAGGGGAATAAGTAAGCCTGCCTTCTGTGAAATTTGAATTCTGGCCGCTTTTTCTGAATTCACATATCTATATCCAAATTAGAATAAAGAAATCCTATGGAGGGGTGGGTGGGTGTTCTTTTTCTGTTTTCTTCCTTTCGTTAGAAGGTTGAGGTAATTTTAATCTGTTTTAGTATTTTAACTTGTGTAAGTTTTAAAGTACGATGGTGAATTTTTCTAAGTTTTATTGTTTGATCTTTTTGTAAACCACTTTGTTTGGGTACACACACACACAAGCAGTTAATATCTTGTGTCCTTTAGAGGAGAAATTGTGAATTGCAGAATTTTAAATGCCCATCATCATCCTTGGCTTCACTCAATTTTGTTTATAACACTCTTCCATTTTCTTCTAGTTGTTAGGGTGGGGGGTGGGGAGGGACCTCACACGTGGAGTAGCCTAGAGCCCGTCTTCATCTAAATCCGGCCCTGCTCTGGACACATTTGATCAGGAAAAGGCTGATTACCAGACCAATATCATTTGGAACAAAACAAGCTGAACTGCATTCAGTCAAGCACAAGGGTAACAATACTGTTATGAGGTTGCAGGGGGAATGTCAGTCTGGATAACACCAATAGTTTCCTCCCAAACCTGTGATCATGCGCAGGTGTAGCTAGAATCTATAGGAGGAAGTTTCCTGAACCATTCAGACCACTGCTGTGTGGAGCCAGAGGGAGGGGCAGGTCAGCTATAAAACACCTGTTGTCAGTGATGTTAACTCTTTATTCAAAGAAACAAAACCAAAAAAGTGCAGGCCTATTGATCACTGCAACTCTTCCCAGTAGATCTTGCTTGCCCCAGTGAGACAGTTGCAAGGACTGAAGGTCCACACCTTCTTAGTGCTCTTTAAGACTCCTCCCCTGATTTCTTCCCCCATCAGCTTAAGGCTCCTTTGTTTTGTCTTTCTGAGTTTCACCCTCTTCATTCCTCTCTGTGTTCTAGAAGACCAGCGGGGAGGGGAGCTGGTCACAGCAGGAGGGGAGGCTTTCCTGGCTTCTTCAGCAGCTTGCCTCGACTCTGCCTCTTAACCCCCCTCTGCTGCTGCCTCTGATTCTGGACTGTTCTCTGCCACTGGTCCTTCCTGCTCACTAAACCCTGTTACCTCTTCAGCTTCTCCTCCTCCCAGTATGCTCCCTCTTCTTCCTGTGACCCTCATTGTCATCCCACCACCACCAACCCACTGGCTCTGAGCCTTCTTCCCCATGAGGTTCATTTGTGGGTTCCCCAGTGGATGCCTCCCACCACTCCTCTGCATCCAGCCAGTTCATGGCTTCCTTTCTCAAGTGGCTCAGCTAAGTATCCATCATCTTTTGCCATAGAGACAAATGGGTGAGCCTTTTCCCACCTCACCTGGCTGGATGCCACATCTGCCAAGGATGGAGAACAATAGGCCAGGGAGCAAGGACTGTGGTTGTGACAGTTACGTGTGTGGGTTTGGCTGGTGCTGGAAGCTGAGGACACAGAAACACACTTGCTGGACCCAAGAGTTGTGACTTGGGGGCTTCCCTGGAATTCAAATGGGGAAATAAGCTCTGTCAGAGTGTTAATGTTATGAGCCTCTCCATCCTATACTCAGGTTGTATATATTGTTACATGCCCCCCCCCCCAATCTCTGCTAAGTGGTAGCAAGATTCCAGGGGGTTCCTGGTCCTCACTCAGGGTTGTGTTTCCATTGGGAAATCAAGGCACAGCAGAGACTAGTGTCTTCAAGAAATATGGATTATTTTACACATATTTACACCTGGAAGCTCACCCCCTGCCCCAGACCTCTGTTTTTTTAAAAAAGGACATTTTTCCTGTGCGACATCATGCCCCCATTACCCTGACAACCTCAATTTCACAGGCACAGGCATCTTTTTTTGATCGGCCATCAACGCTTTCGTCGTGCTTAATGACTTCCATCCCAGGCGATACCCTGAAAAACTAGCTTAGCTTGCATTTTTACACTGCTAAGCTGTCTCTCACCCAGGGGAAGACTCCGAGCATTTAGTAATTTTCAGCATTCAGTAATTTCTAACATCCACTAACTTCTTAGAATTGTGGGTGCTTTTGCACCCCTGAACTCTGCCACCCCAAATCTGTCACAATATGCATAAATAAAACCATAGCTCATAAAGACAGCATAGTCTCCACTGACATTCATTCCAAAGAAATCGAACCCTGGGTAAATGCTGGAACCCTGGTAGTATCTTTCTGTTCAGAGATTGGACTGTGTGCAACTAAAAGAATATTGGGTGGTATCCAGGTAACATGTTATATTAGTGCAAGGATTTCTGCTTGCACAATAGTACTACTACTACTATATATATATATATATATATATATATATATATATATATATATATATATTATTTATTACCTTTTCCAACAGTTTACACACTACAAAAAATAAAAACCATACAATACAACACAATACAATACAATACAAAAAACAACAACTATACATTACACTAACAAAACACTAACATTAAACTAACAAAACAAACACAATTTAAGACACATCAAATAGTTTCAATATAGTTTCAATATCTTATCTTTCATTCCCTTATTTCCGTGACCTCCTCACACCTCCCTTTTTGTATTCCACTTCTATTAATTCTTTCAGCAATTCCTTTCCATCTTTCTCTATTTTTAATCCTATAATTATCTTAACACATTCTAACCTTATTTTCCCTTTAATACTCTATAAATCTATTTGTCCTTAATTTCTTATAACATTTCTACTAAAGCCATATAACTTCATTCCAACATTTTTCTAACACTCATTAATTTTACAGTATTTCCGTAAATAGTCTTTAACCTTTTTCCAGTCTTCTTCCACCGACTCTTGTCCCTGGTCTCGGATTCTGCCAGTCATTTCCGCCAATTCCATGTAGTCCATCATTCTTCCCGGGCGGGTAGATCTTGTGTCTTCCAATATTTTGCGATGAGTATTCTTGCTGATGTTGTTGCATACATAAAAAATGTTCTATCCTTCTTTGGAACCAGATGGCCAACCATGCCCAGGAGAAAGGCCTCTGGTTTCTTCAGGAAGGTATATTTAAACACCTTTTTCATTTCATTATAAATCATCTCCCAGAATGTCTTAATCTTTGGGCATGTCCACCAAAGGTGAAAGAATGTACCTTCAGTCTCGTTACATTTCCAGCATTTATTATCGGGCAAATGGTAAATTTTTGAAAGCTTGACTGGTGTCATGTACCACCTGTAAATCATTTTCATTAAGTTTTCTCTTAGGGCATTACATGCCGTAAATTTCATACCTGCGGTCCATAACTGTTCCCAGTCAGCCATCATTATGTTATGTCCAACATCTTGTGCCCATTTAATCATAACTGATTTCACCATTTCATCCTGAGTGTTCCATCTCAGCAACAAGTTATACATTCTTGACAAATGCTTAGTTTTTGGATCAAACAATTCTGTTTCCAATTTTGATTTTTCCACCTGGAAGCCAACTTTTTTGTCCGAATTGTATGCCTCCATTATTTGGTAATAATGGAGCCAATCTCGCACTTTATTTTTCAATTTTTCAAAGCTCTGCAGTTTCATTCTGTCTCCATCTTGTTCCAAAATTTCCCAATATTTTGGCCATTTGGCCTCCATATTGATTTTTTTTGTGTGTGTGTGTGCCTTTGCTTCCATTGGTGACAACCATCTTGGGGTTTTCTTTTCTAACAAATCCTTATATATTATCCAAACATTAAACAATGCTTTTCTAACAATGTGATTTTTAAACGCTTTATGTGCTTTTACCTTATCATACCACAAATATGCATGCCAGCCAAATACATTATTAAAACCTTCTAAATCCAACATGTCAGTGTTTTCAAGAAGCAGCCATTCTCTCAGCCAGCAAAAAGCAGCTGATTCATAATATAGTTTAAGGTCTGGCAGGGCAAATACACCTCTTTCTTTAGCATCGGTTAATATCTTAAATTTTATTCGAGGCTTCTTGCCCTGCCAGACAAATCTAGAAATATGTTTCTGCCACTTCTTGAAACAATCCATCTTATCCAAAATTTGCAATGTTTGAAACAAAAACAACATCCTTGGCAGCACATTCATTTTTATCACAGCAATTCGGCCTAACAATGATAACTTCAAATTTGTCCATATTTCTAAATCCTTTTTCACTTCAGTCCAACATTTTTCATAATTATCTTTAAATAAATTCACATTTTTGGCTGTCATATTAACCCCTAAATATTTCACTTTCTTAACCAGTGTTAATCCTGTCTCCTCCTGAAACTTCTCTCTCTCATTCACAGTTAAATTTTTCTCTAAAACCTTAGTTTTCATCTTGTTCAACTTAAAGCCTGCTACCTGTCCAAATTCTTGAATCAGTTCCAATACCCTTTTAGTACTAGATTCTGGCTCCTGTAAAGTCAACACTATGTCATCAGCAAATGCTTTCAGTTTGTACTGTTTAACTCCCACTTGTATACCTTTAACCTCTTGGTCCTTTCTAATCATATTTAACAAAACCTCGAGGACCGATATAAAGAGCAATGGAGAGATTGGGCAACCTTGTCGTGTCCCTTTCTCAATCTTAAATTCTTCTGTCACCGCATTGTTCACAATTAGTTTTGCCTTTTGTTCTGAATAAATTGCACCTATACCATTTTCAAAACCTTGGCCTACCCCCATCCCCTGTAGATTCTTCTTCATAAAACTCCATGAGATGTTGTCAAAGGCTTTCTCTGCATCCACAAATATCAAAAACTGCCTTGGTATTGATATTCACTTGTAATTTTTCTAGAATATTAATTATATTCCTCATGTTGTCAGACAAATGTCTGCCTGGGAGAAAGCCCGATTGGTCTTTATGAATTTCTTCTACTAAAACCTTTTTTAATCTTTTAGCCAAAATGTCTGCAAAAATTTTGTAATCCACATTGAGCAGCAATATGGGGCGGTAGTTCTTAAGCTGTGTCTTTTCAGTCTCTGTTTTTGGTATAAGTGTAATGTAAGCTTCCTTCCACGACTCTGGTGCCTTTCTCCCTTCCAAAATTTTGTTACAGACTTCCTTCAATGGTTGTATTAACCATTCTTTCAAAGATCTGTAGTATCTTGAAGTCAAACCATCTGGTCCTGGAGATTTACCTAAATGCATGTTCTGGATGGCCCCTTCCACCTCCTGATCCATTATTTTATAATTCAACATTAGCTGTTTTTCCTGAGAAATTTTGTGTAGTCCATTTATTTTCAGAAATTGATCAATGTCCATTTCTTTCTGCTTCTCCTGTGTATAAAGTTGTTTAAAATATCTCTGAAAACACTTCCTAATCTCCACTGGGTTCTGTATATTCTTTCCTCCCACTTCCAAATTCGTAATGGTATTTAGTTTTTGTCTTTTTTTCATTTGCCAGGCCAATAATTTTCCACACTTATTTGCCGATTCAAATGTCTTTTGCCTCATCTGTTTGATCTTCCATTCTATTTCCTGATTCATCAGCTTTGTATATTGTACTTGGTATAACTTTATCTCTTTCAGAATCTCCTGTGACTTTGGTTTTGCTCTCAGTTTCTTCTCTCCTTCCTCTATTTTCCCCAGGATTTTATCCTTTTTTTCATTCTGAGTTCTCTTCTTAATTGCATTCTGTTGTATTAGGAATCCCCTCATAACCGCTTTGCTTGCGTCCCAAATTACTCTTTTTTCCACTGTAGTATTCATATTTATTTCAAAATAATTTCTTAGAGTTTTTTGGGCCTTCTTGGTCACCTCTTCATTCCTAAACAAGGTATCGTTCATCCTCCATCTAAAGGAACCAGTTGGCATCAATTTCATTTCCATCTTCACAGCATTATGGTCAGAACAGGTTTTGGGGCAGATCTCCACTTTGCTGATCTTCGGAACCAATCCCCTAGTTACCCAAATTTGATCAATTCTTGTCCATGTCATTTTAGCCTCGGAGAAGAAAGTTCCCTCTCTTCCCATCGGGTTCCTCACTCTCCAAATATCAACTAAATTCATATTATCAGTCATGTCAAAAAAAGTTTTAGGTAGTCTACCATCTTTTTATAATAATTATAACAACAACAACAACAACAACAACAACAACAACAACAACAACAACAACAATTTATTTATACCCCGCCCATCTGGCTGGGTTTCCCAAGCCATTCTGGGTGGCTTCCAACAAAGTATTAAAATACAGTAGTCTGTTAAACATTAAAAGCTTCCCTAATTGCACAGTGGGATACCCCCCTCTGCTCCCCCCATGCACACCCTTCACGCTTCCCAAATCTGCTCCAGAGGGTTGGAGGAAGCCATGGAACATATTTAGGGGACATGCAGAGCAGGAGGGTTGAAGATCCCATCATGCAGGCATAAATCTTGTCCTTATGGGATGGTGACTTAGTGCTGCTATGAAAAATCAGTAAATTTATAATTTGGGAGGAGAGCCAGAACACTTCCTTCAACACCAATGAGCAAGATTCTCCCAATTCTCCTTGAATTTTGCTCTGGGCAAGTTTCAGTTACAGCTATGATTAATAAAGCCCCGTTTTCCTCCCTCTGTTTTCATAAATGCATGATGGATGCTGAGTGCTCTCTAAACTACAGTAGGATTCTGTTCAATACAGTGAAGCTGAAACCTTTTCTAATTCTTCTCCTGACTGGGGAGCAATGCATATTCATGGCAATGAGGGTGAACCATTGATGTTTGTGGCCTTGGAGGGATTTGTTTCGCTCCCGAGTGCTCCATCCCAAGTGACCATTTCCTTTTGAGACATTAATATGAAGTGGAACATTTTGATCCAATGCAGCCCTTGAACAGAAGCTGCAGCTGCCTACCTCCAATCTCATGCTGCTCTTTGCTGTGAAATTATAGTAAAAGGACTCTTGCACGATCTCTGGAAGTGGGTCCTTTAGATTCTGAACTGCAGTCTCTCCATTCTTCTGCACACCCCATACCCCCCTTGAGAAGCGTGCGTAACTCTAGGCGGACCCTGTTGCTCTGATTATAACCTTTATTTCTGTGATGAAACAGGATCCTAACTCTGCATGATAGCAGTGCTAACACTACCCCATGATCAAGTATCACATGATGAAATATAGATATTATAATCACCTGAAGTTTTTATTCAGCACCTCCATCGCTTAAGAGTATAACGCAGGAGCTACCCCTGAAGTGATTCGTAAAATCTGAGGTGAGGTAAGAATATACCTTTCAGGGCATTGGTGCTGAAACACCAAATTCTCAGATAGACTGCTCCTGTGGCATCAGCTCAGAGAGAAAAGAAAACACTGATGCCTGATCGCCATGTCAGTGTTTTTCTTCCACCTCTCTCTCTCTCTCTCTCTCTCTCTCTCTCTCTCTCTGTGTGTGTGTGTGTGTGTATGTGTGTGTGTGTGTCACATACACATTTACAGAGTGACAGAATTCCATATCGGAATCTGCTTTGCTGTGTTGAGAAGCTGACAAAAATCTGACAAAAGAATTATGCACAAGTCCCCCCCCCCTCATATCTAGGGGTATAGAACAATCTCTGCTTACCTGAGGCTCTGGAGCAGTGGCCTTTCCTGTTCAGTGCAGCCACAGCTTGGTCCTGAGGGCCATTTTCTCTTCCCACGTAGCCGTGGGTGGGACACCCAGTTCCTCCCTCCTCTAGCCATGCTGGCCTTGGTGCCAAAGACCTGTTTGGATGAAGCAATTGGGAAATGTCAGGGGGTGGAGCTGCAGCAGTATAAATGAAGGTCGCCCAGCCCCAGCCCCAGCCCCTCTTTTGAAGACTGTCATGGGTTTCACCACCCATGTCAGTGGTGTCCTGCCCAAAAGTGAGCGGGCAAGGCAGAGCGAGGACCTTGCTTTGGTATATTTAGTCACTGTATTCAGGGCCAGGGGGGAATTTTTCCTGCAGACAAATTGACCGTTTTTCAGGTTTTCACAACTCTGGCAGATGAGACATTGGGTTGGCCCCTTAGCTGCTCAGGTATCCTGTTAAAGGGGTCCAGGAAGGGGTGCTTCTGTCTGGGAGTCCATATAGGGACTGATGGGCCAAAACATCCTTACCGATGGTGGCCCTAGTCAGGATCGACCCCACCTTATTTACCAACTAGCAGTCTGGCTGCTTGATACTGGATACATACCCAATGCCTTGGCCAAAACCTACTTACATCTGTAATTAATAAAAGTTGTGGTCTGGGCAGACAATTCAAGGAAAGGAAGAGCCAAGGGTTGTAACCAAAGTTGTTTCAATGGAGTGACCCTTTCCCACCCTCTGCTGTGGCCTGTCTCTGGTTTCATAGTGTTTAACAGGCCTAACGTCCTGGGAAGTGTGCCAAGGATTGCAACCTTTGACTGCAATACTAAGTGTGCTCACTTGGGATTCTGTCCCACTGAGCTCAGTGGGATTTATTCAGGAGTAAACATGCATTGGCCCGCAATGGCTTAAAACTGGGGGGGGGGGAGGCATTATGCCCTCTGACGTTATTTAATAACTGACAATGCATTGCATGAGCTTTGATTATTCACATCTTACAGCCCTGTCAAAGCTGCGCCCTGATCAAGTTTCCCAATTGCCCTAGTTACATGACTAGCAACACTGTTAAACACAAGCAGACCTAACAACCATCTATTTATAGGCTCAGATGAATGACATGTGTCTTCCTATTAATCAGTCAGTTCTTAGCTTCCCAAATCCCCATCCCTGCTTTGTATGAATAATAATAACAATAATAGGAAAAAATGGGCTGAGCTGCTTGCGGGGAGGGGGAGATCTGATTTTCTTGGAATCACAGAAGCTTTTCAATTTACTTTGATGAGAAGATGTACGTTTTCCATTACAATTTTCAGATCCATTAAGTCTAGCGGCAATGACATGCATGCCAATTTTGCAAGCCTCCTTCTAATTACAAGTCAGGGCCAATTATGTTATTTGTGGAGGGGAGGGGTCACACACACACCCGTTCTCTGGTGGGTTTCACTTATCATGGGCTTTGTGCAATGGAAAGCCAGGCTGTTTTGAGGCCTGAGAGCTGTTTTGACACATTAGGCAGTAGCAAACTCAGGTCTGTCCTACTACATGCCTGGAATGAGTGCAGGAGACTGAAGACATGGGTTGGACTGTGGGCAGCTATCAGGGGCTCTTCCAGGTAGATCAGGTCAAATCCATGCAAGACAAAGCTGGTCAGGACCCTGGATAGCTCCCTGCTGGCTGAGTTATGGAAAGTATTGTCTCAGCCAAGGTTCAGAGTTGTCTGAAGCAGCCTTCGCCAATTTGCTGCCCTCTGGAAGTTTTTGACTGCAATTTTCATCAGCCCCAGCATGGAAATGCTGGCTGGGGCTGATGGGGGTTGAAGCCCAGAACATCTGGAGGCCACCAAGTTGGGGAATACTGAACTAAAGGCTGAGGGAGGCTGATGCGACCTCCGTTTCAGCACCTCTTCTCTGCCATCCTTAAAGGGCCCATAGCTGATGCTCCAGTTGGGTATTCCTGTGTGACTGCAGAGCAGGAAGAAGCTACAGGAGAGATATTCACAACATCTGAGAATGGTGGGAGAGCTGTGACCTCAGGCTGGCATGGTGTATAATGGTTTCCCTCCCTTCCAAGTGGAATGCCCTAAGGCATTGCTTACCTGGGAGTGGAAGATTTTTAAGCACTTTCACAGCTGTTGGCCTGTGTTTGGCTTGGTGGAGATTCACCTCTTTATTGAAATAGGACACTGGGAATGCACTAATGCAAAACTCCAGCCATTGTCATCAGGCATGCAGGAGAAACCTAGTATTCACTAATAATTTTTTAATGGGGCAAAAAATAAAAAAATAAAAAAGAGGAACTGTGCTCTGCTTTTGTTGGACATTAGCTTGGTTGGCTGAGATGTTTTTTAAAAAAAATAATAAAAAAAAATCTGTTGCATTCTAGATGCCACTTGCTGACTGTGGCCCGATCTGTATAAATGAGTCATTTTATTCATTAGCTAATTTATTTATATCTGAATCCATCTGTCAGGGAAGAGCAAAATGCAGAAATTTATGGAGCGTATGAGTGTTTGGATTCTGGCGGCAAAATATTCATCTGTTTTAGAAATAAGTGATTAACATGTGCTAATTGAAGTCTTCCAGCAAGGTCACCGAGTCACTGTGAGACACTCCTGTCTGCCTGCCAGATCACTGCCTGGCTTAAGAAGTGGCTTCAGGTGGGAACAGTAGATTGGTTATTCCTCAAATACAGTGCTGCCACAATAATGTGTGTGTCTTTAATGGAATTTATGATTACTGCTGCCATTTAAGCACAAAGTCATTTCATTTGCAAATTCAAAAACAGCAACATTTTTTTTTCAAGTATTCTTGGGGAATGGTGCTTTCCCTGGTTTCTGATTTATACAGCAGTTGAGGTTTCCTGGACCACAGATAAACTACAATTCAGAATTATTGCTACTGAAAAATATCCGAGCAATCTGAATACCTGATCTGGAACAGAGGCCTAAGTGTATACCTAATCCTAGGGACACAATGAAGTACTCTTGAATGCCATGGCACTGCAGAGGTCTTGCTTCTATCAATATATATATATATATATATATATATATGCCTTCCACCCCTTTATTTTGCCTTAGTTGGCACTGAACTGATTAGAAAGCAAACCACAGGCCTCTCGTCATGCAACCCTGTTCTCTTTGTTTTCCATCAAAGGCCCCATGTGGACGGGGCTGTTGTTTTTCTGCAGGTTTTTTTTTAAATTTAAAAACAAAATGATTTAAAAATAAAAATCTAAATTGATTGTATTTCATTTCGTTTTGCTTCTAACTTTTTATGATTTTATTTTTTGGTTTTACATTCTTATACTGTTGTAAACCTGCTATGATTTACTTTTATGGTACAGAGGTATAGAAATATTTTAATAAATAAAATATTAAGCTGGAGGAGGTCCCCTTTGTAGCATTTGAGGGCGGCTGCATTCTTTCCTGAGCATTGCCAGTTTTCCCTTGCATAAAACAGGTGGTTTGGTATTCAAACCCAAGTTCTCTGTTGCCCTTGGTTTCTTGGGAAGCTATTTCCCTTTTGTGACAAGCAGTTATTTTCATAGAATCACAGAATTGTAAAGTTGGCAAGCACCCCAAAGGTCATCTAATCCCCGCTCCCTGCAATGTAGGAATTGCAGCTAAAGAATAAAGAGGAATGCAGCACCTTCAAGGTAGATTACTGAACAGCTCTTACCGTCAAAAAGTTCTTCCCATTTTGTCCTTCCTTTACAATATAAAAACACAAAAAACACAACATAATAAGAAAAATAATTTTATAACCACACATAGAGTTTAAAAGGCCATAGATTGTTTAATTAGCCAAAGGCTAACCTCCCCCTTGACACTAAAGTTATGCTGAAAGCAGACAATTCAGATCGGCAGTTCCCCAGCACAGCAACACAGAACAGCACTGCTCTGTGTGCAGTGAACTGGGCGGAAGAGATATCTTCCACTTTCCTCTGGTGAAAGGCTCAAAGAGAGAAAAGAGAGAGAAAGCCAGCTGAACTTATTGCTAATAATCTTGTCGATGTCATGAAGAAGAAGGACATTGATAAGAGCCTTCAAGCCATTGGAGGAATTCTGCAAATGTTAACACTGGCTGGGAGGGTGGTACCATGCACTGGGCAAAGGTCAAGTTTGTTTGTAAGCTGGTCTGGTTAGGATGTGCCCTCCACACCAACAAGTTATGCCTGGGACACCCCCTGGGACACAATATGACAAAATTGTGTTTATCTGTCCTATACCATATTGTATAGAGACACTTGTATAAATGGAGATAAATGCAGATGGTTGAGTCTGCCACCAACTTGCACACCCAAAGAACATATTCCTTCTTGCTCAGCTACATAATTCAATAGTGTCCTCTGTGTGTGTGTGTGTGTGTGTGTGTGTGTGTGCGTTTTCCATCCTCTCCAATCTTTTGATGCTCCAAGTCTTGGAAGGCTCAACGAAAATGCAAACTACACATGAACCTCCTTCTCCCGGCAGCTATAGGTGTGACGTGACATTCATATCTAAGTACTGCTGTCCCAGAGCTCCCTTGGGTTACATTTCTGAGTCAGTCTGTTTGCAGTGCCATAATGGAAAGTGAAGTTTTAACTCTGCCTTTGAAATGTCACCCATATTTGTTCTTGCCAAGACACCAGCAGATGTGTTAAAGAGACCGATTTAGACTGACGGAGCTGCTAATAAATTGGTGTTTGGTGTGTCACTCTGGAAATTGCCACTGTTCACATTCCTAAGAGAAAGTCCCCTTGATGTACCCAGGCAGGCTAGCCTGAAGAATCCCTTGTTCTCCCTGGGATTTCTTTCTCTTACAACTATACTGATGGAAAGCATGCTTTGAATATTTAGTACTTAAAATATGTTGCAGGAACCTTGTGTTACGGCCAACTAAGTCCTACTCAGAATAGACTCATTAAAATCAATGTACCTACAGGGGGTGGCTCTGTGGGTTAAACCACAGAGCCTAGGACTTGCCGATCAGAAGGTCGGCGGTTCGAATCCCCCTGACAGGGTGAGCTCCCGTTGCTCGGTCCCTGCTCCTGCCAACCTAGCAGTTCGAAAGCACTTCAAAGTGCAAGTAGATTAATAGGTACCACTCTGGCGGGAAGGTAAACGTTGTTTCCGTGCGCTGCTCTGGTTTGCCAGAAGCGGCTTAGTCATGCTGGCCACATGACCCGGAAGCTGTACTCCGGTTCCCTCGACCAATAAAGTGAGATGAGCGTTGCAACCCCAGAGTCGGTCACAAGTGGACCTAACAGTCAGGGGACCCTTTACCTTTACCTTTACCTTTACCTACAGGGGCATAGCATGGAGGAGCCAGAAAGCATGGCCGCAGCTGCACAATCGGGGAAGCAAACAAGGTGCCCCCCCCCGAGATCCCTGTCACACCCTGACTGGCTCCGGCAGCGAGGTCTAGGTGAGTGTCGAGAATGAAGAGCACCCTCTGTGCCCCACCTGGGCCAAGACGGCAAGGGCTCCACGTCCTTCACCTGCCTGGCACACAAGCGCCTACCCAGGGGCATTGGCGGCAAAGGCTGGGCTCACATGCTCTGCTCCCGCCTGGCTCGCCTGCTGGGGGTGGGTGGGCACTTAGGAATTTACTGGTAGAGACTCCTCAACATACCCAAAGTGCAGAAGGTGAAGGGTGATATGTAAAGCGTCCACCAACAAATATTTATTTCTTGCATATATTTTCACACCTTGTGCTGCACACCATTGAAGGCAAGAGTTTTTGCCGTCAAATGGCCTCCTAACCTAACGTAAGTGCACAAATACTTCATAATAATTGCTCCTTCATTGCAATAGGCCTCGCTGTGAAACATCTTGAGCAGTGAGATACAATCTTTTCCTCATCTTTCTGTGGAATTGTAACTGTGAATATAAGGCTGTTATTTTCTTTCTCCGTGCATTGACCATGAATATTCATGGCATACCTACAGATTAGATTTTTCTTAGTATAGAGCCAATGCTGGAGAAAGCTTCACTTTTAGATGCTTCCAGTGTTCTCCTCATTCAAAATTATCTCCAGATTTCTGAGTACTGAATTACCTGGACCTGGTGCATTAATTGGAACTCCATATTATGCTGAGGGGGTTTTTAAGCAGTTGGGAGCGGGGGGGGGGGGGGAGGAAGGAGAATATAGATTTTGCACAACACTGTGCATACAAAATTTGTCACAGCTTTCAGTTCCTTCATCTCATTTGTACCTTTTTCTCACCTCTATATTGCTGATGCACTCATGAACACTGATAAAACACCCCCTAAAGTAAATGGAGTGATTGTACTTATGGAATTTTCTAAAAGTCCTGGGACATAGGAAGGAGAAAAGGGTGGTAACCTTAAGAGAATGGAAAAAATATGGTGCTCCATAGCTGATGCCTGGACTAGGGAAGATAATATAATGGGAATTTCCATGGAATGTATTCTAGTCAGGTGAGCATAATATAGAAAGAGACGTTTTAAGTGTCTCTGGTGATTTTTTATGGGTTTATTATTTCAATCGTGATCATCTATAAAGCACAAACTGCAATCTTGAGTGGGGCTAAGGATTTTGGCAGGGGGGAAACCATGAAGCGAGATGCCAATTTGTAACTGGTGGCTTGAAGAGACGGTTTCTAATATTGCAATTACCAGAAAGAGGAACAAATTACTACTTTCTTCAGAGACTTTCACACATGGAGAGTCAGAGGCCATGAGGAAAAATAATAATAAGCATCATCATCAGAGCAATATATTTGCAAAGGAGGGGAGGGGATAAATGCATTATTTATGGGGAAATATCTTAGAGTCAAAAATTGCCAAGAGAAATTGTAGGTGTGTGCAGACTAAAATAGTGGGGCTATATTTTGTTATCTTGACACTTAAACAAAGCTTTTGAATTGGGAGCACTCCAGGTGCATTAAGCAAACCTGAATTTAGAAATTAGAGAAGGGTTTTTCTGGAAGAAGATTAGAATTGAGGTATTCAGATATGATCCATCTTGATTACAAAGTATAAAGGGGTTATATGGCAGTGCCTCTGGCAGCAATTGGCTGACCTGCCATTATGTCACAATGGGTCTCTGGCTCCCATTGGTTGAGCTGCTCTGATCCTAGAGAAGAGCAGGAAGAGTTAAACAGCTTCAAGAATAGAAGCAACAGAAACCTAGGAAAGGAGGAAGCAGAGATATGCCAGAAAGGCCTATGTAGGAAGGGTAGAACAGGGAGAAGAAGGAAGAGAAAATTAGAAAGACAGAAACAGATCTGTGTGAAAACAGACTCTGAAAATTATTCTGAGGTAGTGAAATGTTTGGGGATTTTGCTTAGGGCAGAAAAGGTGAAATTCTCCACTAGTATTTTCTCCGTTTTTCTGATAAATCTTGGTTCACAATGAAAGAAATTCTATTGTTTGTGCATACAGTGGTACCTCTGGTTAAGAACTTAATTCATTCTGGAGGTTTGTTCTTAACCTGAAACTGTTCTTAACTTGAAGCACCACTTTAGCTAATGGGGCCTCCCGCTGCTGCCACACGATTACTGTTCTCATCCTGAAGCAAAGTTCTTAACCCGAGGTGCTATTTCTGGGTTAGCGGAGTCTGTAACCTGAAGCGTATGTAACCTGAAGCGTATGTAACCCGAGGTACCACTGTACTGGTGCCTCAATCATAGACTCATAGAAACATAGTATGGTAGAGTTGGAAGGTCCCCCCCCCCCCATCCTTAGGCTTCTCCTGGGAGGTTTGCTTTTAAACACAAACAACTTTTGGCCTCCTGCCCAGGCTGCTTAACTAACACAAAACCTCTTCTTCTTAATTACCCCTCCTGAAATCTCTCCAGTTACAGGTTATATTTCTCTTAAACCTTCCAACTCCTGCTGTCTCTAACTCTTGGTACCACTGGCCTTGCTCAGACACATAGCCTGCCTTACAGACACTGTCCGTGCCCACCAGCTGCACTGGGCTCTGATCCAATCTCTTCTCTTATTGCTGGTAACATGTATGGGAAGCATCCTTCTAGGCTAGCTAGCCCATGACCCCTTCCAGAGCACCTATCTCTGCAGCTGCTCTGTCTCCCTGGTAGATTCAGGAGAGATAAAAGGAAGTTAATCTACGGAACTCGTTCCCACAGGAGAGAGTGATACCCAACATCTGGATGGCTTTAAGAGAGAATTGAACAAATTCATGGCAAAGAGGGCTATTGATAGCTACTAGCCATGGTGGCTATGCTCTGCCTGGAGGCAGAAACGCCTTTGAATACCCATTGCTGGAAACTACCGGAGGGAAGAGTGCTCTTGTGCTGGGTCATGTGGTTGGCCACTGTGAGAACAGGATGGCAGACTAGATGGGCCACGACCTGATCCATCAGGCTCTTCTTATGTTCTTATGCTCTCCCAATATTATCAAACAATACTAGAGGTGAATCTGCATCTCTACCCAATTTTTTCAAAAGTTGAAACTTGAGGGTGGTGGTGTGCCATTTTCCTGAATGTTCTTCAGGGGCAGGCAGAAAATCTCCCTCATGTCAGGAGGAGCTCCCATGACATGGGCCATAGACACATGGAGCCTCTGTTGGCATGCAGAGGGTCACAAGGCCAGCTGGCTAGCCCCAGCTGGGTTGTCTCCTTCCAGCCATCCCACTGCAAAGACCCATCGGCCTCTGCTCTCACGTAAATCAGTGACGCAGGCTTCAAAGCCAGGGCACACTATATCAGCCGAGTGAACTGTGCACACAGAATAGGTGTGAGGCTTGTGGAAGCATAATACAACTACTGATTTATTAATCATAAATCAGGACAAAGAAACATGTCCTCTCTCTCTTTGTCTTCTCAGAGAGACAGAGAAAAGCAAAAACTATACACAAATGGAAGTTCCCAGCATACTGTGCTGGAATATAAACAGACATGTGACACATAACAATCCCATGTCTGCTCCTTAAGGTGGAATGGAAATTCTCAACAGCCTCCACCTTGCTGAAGCTGAGTAGATCTGGGCCTGGATGGATGATGTCAAGGGCAGGTCAGTAATAACTCATGCAGCAGCAGTGAAGTTAACTCTCTATTCAAAGAAACAAACAGCTCAGGAGGCCAGGCCTAGTGAGCACAGCAACCTTGCCCAGTGGATCTTGCCCAAATGAGGTAGTTGTGAGAGCTGAAGTTCTTGCCTTCCCAAAGTAGCCTAAGCTTTTTCCTCCCCTGGGTCCTTCCCAAACAATCTGAGACTCCATTGACTAGTCTGTCTCTGTTCCACCCTTTTTTTACAACTCTTCTATTCATGGGAGACCAGGGAGGGGCAGCTGATCACAGCAAGAGGGGGAGACGCCCAGGCTACTTCAGCAGCTTGCCTGATCTCTGCTTCTGCCCCCCCCCCCAGCCTCTGCTTCCCGCCTCAGATTCTAGACTGCTCTCTGCCACAGCCTCTTTCTGCTCACTAAGCCCTGTTACCTCTTCAGCTTCCAACACGTCATCCTTCTACTGCACTGACCTCACCTCCCACCTCCCCCTCTCCCTCCTGGTAAATTGCAGTGATGCTGGTAATGGGAAGTCAGGAAAGAGCCACTGTCCCACTCCCCCAACTCCTACTGTGTAATGAGCCAATGTGGTGCAGTTGTGTATTTGAAGTAAATTTGGAGGTAGGGCAAATGTTCTTCTGGTGAAACTTCTGAGGAACTGGAGGAAAGCCAATATAACATCCCCTCAAGGACATATATCAAGATTGTCACCAGATTTTGTCTTAAACTCAATTCAGATAGGATTATATTTCCTGTCAGGGGGAACCTTCTCCTCTAGTGAAAAATCTGTGGAATTTTGAGGGACATCAAGTGTCTCATTCAGGCTAGCAGTAATTTCGTCAATCCTTGGTTTTCAGATGCATGGATATAGTACATGTTGTTGAACTCAAACTGGTGTTTAGACACTTGGAGGTCGGATGGGGAAACTTTCCAGAAGTTATTTGCTTTAGAATAAAAGAAAGTATTCAGGGTGGAGAAAAGAGCAAGTGGCTTTTTGTGCTTTTCTACGCTTTCATTTTGCATCTGAAGAGTGCCTCAATCCTCGCAGCTGTTACCCAAGACAATGAGGGACATGCGATGCCTTTGAAATTTTCACACAGACAATGGTTCATTACCTAAGAGGAGCTCATTTGCAGACAATGATTCATTACGTTCTTCCAGTTTGTATCCTTCCTTTATAGGAATAATTTCCTCCTCCTGAAATGTGCAACCTTAAAGTGAGTTGCAAATGAAGATTGGTTCCCGCACAGCAAAGAGGCAAACACGTCTCTTTATAGCTCCATTACTTACCCATTCGATAATCTTGGGGGAACAGTGATGCATGATTCACGAAGTGGCTTCTCTTGAAGCCTGAATTATCTGGGTCCCACAATCTTGATGGCATTAATGCCATTAAAGACTGTGGAGTGCAATGCGTTGCATAGGATATTGGGAGGAAAGAGGTCGTTCCAAAGATGAGGGAGAATGACGTTCAGTTCACATTTTAATGTGAACTGGCCTCATTTGCAATTCCTGAAGCAATCGGTGAAATCAAGCACATTTATCCTTTGAAATTCGCACTCCGCTGAATTTTGTGGCGCAAGTCTCCAGCCAAAACAGGGCACGAAAAGTTGGTACAGGTGTGGGGAAGCTTTGCTCTCCAGATGCTGCTGAAGTACAACTTCCATCCTCCCTGGACTTTGGTGTGTGTGTGTGCACACATGGAAAGGCAGTCAGCTACCAACCACAGGTAGTTTTAGGCAATGGTTTCTTAGTCCAGCCCAGGTCTCCCATGCCATCGGGAGCTGACCATCCTTGCTGTCTACTTGTAAGTAGACCAGCACGACTATAAGATAGACCAGTTTTGGAGTCACCATGCTTTAGTTTATTTTGTATTCTGTTTGGACAGTCTGCCTGCTCCCCCCCCCAAAAAAAAACTTCCTTAAACATTAGGAAGAACTTTCTGGTGGTAAGAGCAATTCGACAGTGGAATGGACTACCTTGGAAGGTGAAGGACTCTCCTTCATTGGAGGTTTTTAAACAGAGGTTGGATGGCCATCTGTCAGGGATTCTTTATTGTGAAGCCTGCATTGCGGGGGTTGGTCTAGATGACCCTTGGGGGGGTCCCTGTCAGCTACAATTCTATGACTCTATGATTCCATACCTTTGTTTCTAATAAAGTTTCATCATTTGACCACTGAAATGTGTGCCATTGCCAACCTCAGGATTCTAGAATCCCCATGCTTGGAATCCATGCTACTGAAAATTTAGCATCAGAATCATAAGAGGCCAGCATATTTTCTCTGCTCTGGGAGAGACTTGGGGAATGTCGGCTGCCTTTACACTCTGAGTAAACATCCCTATTCATGACTATGACTTGAGCTGGGGCATTGTTTATGGGGGCGGGGAGTGTTGTTGCTAATATTGATATATATATATATATATATATATATATATATATATATATATATATATGGATCTTTATTTTAGATCTTATTTTTTATGTGAAGAATGTTCAAATGTTCACTGTGTACTTTTTAATGCTTTCTTTATTTTTTATGACTCCTTTTGTTATGTTTGTAATTTTTTACATGTGATGAGCCACCTTGAGCGTGGTTTTAACCAATAAAATGATTGACTGATGAAAAGCCATGATATTCTCTGTAGTGGTGGGGCCAGTTGCCTGCGGCTGAGTGAGGGTCTTCACATCATCATCATCAGGGGAGCAGCAAATCTAAAATTTGGTCCTTCTACTGGTGCATATCCATCGTCACATGATGACAACAATAAATTGGTGTGGATGTGCCATCACAGATGCAACATCTCAGGTTAAATGTTGATGATCACCTCAAATCACTATGGAGTCATTTCACATGTTCATCAGGTGTACACTTGAACCCAATGGTAGCATAGGCATGTGTGAACCAGGTTAAAGCATCACTCATATCTTACCCACAGTGAGTGGACTATGTTTGCTGCTATGTAGAGGCCTGGAAAGCTGGACCAGCCAGATTTCTCTGCAACACAAACAGTTCCTGGTGGGTTTCCGTGCTGCACTGTGACTCACTCCTTAAATGTTCAAGCAATTCTGACAGCATGTTTGCAGGGGAAACTTGAGCTTATTGGTAGTGAAAATGCAATTGATTTGCTGTAGCTACACATTAAAGCCAAAAGTGCCATTATTGCTAGTGCTGTGCTGCATTTTCGTGAAGGTCGATGCTTGATTTGAAAGCTGCTGTTGATGGTGGCCGGGGCATGGGAGTGTACCATGAACGAAAAACAAAAACCCCACCTTCCAATTATTCTGCATATCTCTTTGAACCTGTCATTGATCTGCCGCTTCCCTGTCATTTCATTTCTTTATTACTCAAAAGAGCTCCTTTACTAATGTGATCCCAGACAATCAGGGATCAAATAGTTAACCATTTTTAAGACCTGTTGTCATTATTAGAACTTTTAAAAGAAAGAAATGTTAATCATTAATCTCTTCGACAGCAAGAAATGACCCCCCCCCCAAAAAAAATCATGTACAAGTTTGGTACAATGGAGTCCAGTGCAATAGAATTACATAAAATGTTAAGTTGGCTATACATCTAAAGGCAGCTTAGCCCATCACTAATAGCTGTGATTCCTGAATTCCTGGAGGTTGGACTAGATGACCCTTGGGAGACCTTCCAACTTTACAGTTCTATGATTCTATTATCCTGTGTGCATGTAGAGAAACTGTACAAAATTTTCAAATTAGAAAAGAGGGAGAGAGAAGAAGTGGGAGGGGGAAGCAATGGGATGTTTCTAGTTCAAAAAGACCAGGTCATTTGGAATGCCAAAATGCATGGATAAATTTGGGGATGGATAATTCTAAAAAGCATCCCTCGTTGAGGCATATAACTGCTTTGCTAAACCAGGCTTAAATACAAAATATAATTTTGGGTAAGGGTTTTGCTGCTGTTGAGGGGAAATCTTGTTTCTTCGTGAGTGTGTAAACAAATAATTACAACAAAGACGAGCAGATTAACGCAAGGTGGGGGGAAATTGCTATTGTGCAAATACCACAAATGACATTGCTGCAAAATGAGCTGCAATTACCCCCCTCCCCCCCAAAAAGAGATGCACAAAGCTATATGTGTTTATACACAGAGATGCATTAAGCAGCAGTGGATTCGACTCAATCTTCTGTTATTTTCTCGGCTGATAAAACAAACAATGAAACATTCCAAATACCAGATGGATTTTCATGACCAAAGGAAAAACAAAACAAGATGTTAATTCTCTTTTAAGGAGAAGAAGAACAATATGTGTTTCTTACAGTCTCACAGAAAGCTCAATCGATTGCAGTTAAGTTGTAGAATAAATCCCTAAGGGTTTTGCTTTGTGAGACGAACACTTTCTTCCTGCTATCACCTCATCCATTCATTTATTTGGTGTAGCTTTGTTTTTATTAAAAATAAAAAGTCTATCCCATGCATGGCCAGTTACAATACAGTTTCCGAAAGCTTCTACACTTGTTGGGCCAGTGTTGCAATTTGTGCGGTGGAAGAGCCAGTGTGATGTAGTGGTCCGAGTGTCAGACCATTATGACTTGGAAGACAGGGGTTCAAATCCCCACTCAGCTATGAAGCTTGCTGGGTGACCTTGGGCCAGTCACTGCCTCTCAGCCTAATCTAATTCACATGCAACAGATGACCAAGAGGGAGAGAGCAAGAGAACGCAGTTGTTTAGTCCTGTTGGGGTGTTCAAGCACTACATTCAGGGGAGTGGCTGGGTGGGTTGGTAATGAGGAGTAGATGGACTCTAGTTCCCCTCATCCCTGACCATTGGCATTGCTGACTGGGACTGAAGGGAGATAGGAGTTCAGGTAGTAGTAGCTGGTGTCCAGTCCATTAGGTGCAGTGAAAAAATTCATTGGAGGTGGTTGGACTAGATTACCCTTCGGGTACCTTCCAACTCTACAATTCTGCGACTCCGTGATCCTATGAAAATCATGAAATCAACACTAGGTGACACTAGAGCCAATGGCAGGCAGGGCAGACTAATTCTAGTTTTGTCCCCATCTCTTCTAAGTTCTACAAGGGCAAAGCTGTGAGGAAACATAGCTACAGAATCTCTGACAGATGGCCATCCCAACCTCTGTTGAAAAACCTCAAATGAAGGAGAGTCCACCACTTTCCAAGGTAGTCAATCCCACTGTCAAACAGCTCTTACCATTGGAAAGTTCTTCCTAATGTTTAGGCAGAATCTCACGTTTTGTCCTTTGGATCCATTGGTTTGGGTCCTCCACTCCGGAGCAGCAGAAAACAAGCTTGCCCCATCGTCCATGTTAACAGCCCTTCAGATATCTGAAGATGGCTGTCATATTACCTCTCAGTTTTCTCTTATTCAGGCTAAACATACCCAGTCCCTCAACGTGGAATATCTACCCCATATGTGGTCCACTGGCCAAGTTTTGGAACTGAGCCAAGGATATACTGAAGATCACAAAGCATCCCAAGGTCATGTTGCTGGTATACAAGGACTACGGCTTCAGCTTTTTGCAGTAACTCCACATCCATCTCTCCATCTGCCAAGATGTGGCCTTGTTTGGAAACACGAAAGCTTCAGGAAATGAAGACGTTGCATTAGCAGCCCTTCAGACAGAGGTTATTGATGGCAGGAATTATTCGTTTAGAAATTATGAGGTACACAAGCGCGGAGTACAATATAACATCAACACATACACCGCGAAAGAAGCTGAACTAAAAGACTACAAATCAGAGGCGTTTCAGTTACAAATTAAAAAGAGCAGGGAGAGTGCCGTGATTAATGGGACTTCTGCAAGAAGTCTGGATATATTCCTAAAAGCCTTGTTCATCCAGAGTTCCTCATCCTGCCATCGGCTGATCTGAAGTATTCCTTGGCTGTCATGAATCAGTGCTGAAAAGTTTGATCAGCTTCCAAAAGGAAATGTATGGATTAAAGGGTGTTTAGGAGCATGATAAATATTAAAGTGGTTCTTTCTATTTCATGTTGAAGCTTTGAAAAAAAGATGCTCATGTACGATCCATATTTTTAAACACCCAAGCTTTGTTCACACACATTTGTGGGTTTGTTTTGTGTTTTGTTCTGTTTTTTGTAAAGTTGCTCCATTACTTATATCAGGGATGGAGAATTGTTTGTTTTTTCAGCCCAAGGGTCGCACCCCTTTGAGGGCAACCCTCCTGAGGACATATGCTATAGAACTATAGGAATTGTAGAGTTGGAAGGGACCCCAAGAAGCCTCTAGTCCAACCCCCTGCAATGCAGGAATATGCAGCTGTCCTATATGGGGATCAAACCTGCAACCTTGGCATTATCAGCCCCACGCTCTAACCCGCTGAGCTACCTAGTGGTAGGTATGGCCACTGGCCAAGGCTCTGGCTGGGACTAAATAGAGTTGTAGTCCAAAATGTCTGGAGGATAGCAGGATTGAGAAGTCTGCCTCACCCATCTCTCTAAGGATTTCTGCACCAGATGGACCCTCTTTCCATCTCCCACTTCCTGGTCCAGTCACCATAACAATGGACATTTTGTTCTTTGCTATCATTGCCAGGGGTCAGGTGAAATTCCTTTACAAAGGGGTCATGGACTTTGAAGACAGGATGAAAGGGAGAAACCTGCTAAGAGGAAGGCATGTTTGGCAAACCCTCACCTTGATCAACTCCCACCCGGAAACCTATGTCCCCACTGTGGAAGGACGTTTGGATCCAGAATTGGCCTCCACAGTCACTTACAGACTCAGTGTTAGGATCATTTCCATGAAAGACTATCTTACTTGGCTACAAGTGATCGCCAAAGAAGAAGACGACACCAAGTGGATCACTGGTGTCTAGGTCCTGGCATTCCAAGGCTAACCCAGTACCTACATAAGCTGCAGCCATGGCAGCAGACAGATGGTGCAGCAGGCAGAGGCAGATTTAGGGGAGCACGACTGGTTTGCCCACACTGAGTGCTGAGATGAGAGGGAGCCGGCGTACTGCTTCCGGGTCATGTGACCAGAATGACTAAGCCACTTCTGGCCAACCAGAGCAGCACACGGAAATGCTGTTTACCTTCCCACTGGAGCGGTACCTATTTATCTATTTGCACTTTGACGTGCTTTCGAACTGCTAGGTTGGCAGGAGCAGGGACCGAGCAATGGGAGCTCACCCCATCGCGGGGATTCGAACCGCCGACCTTCTGATCGGCAAGTCACCTGCAGCAGAATAGGAGAGGGAACACTGAACTCAACTCCAGAAGAAGTAAATGAAAGCTCTGCTTCATCTGGGTCAGGGGTGGGGAACCTTTTTCAGCATGAGGGTCAGATTCCTTTCTTGACAAACATCTGTGGGACACATGCCAGGACGCAGTAAAGGCCACCAACATGGATGGCTTTTAAAGATGACTGGGCAAATTCATAGAGGAGGAGGCTATCCATGGCTACTAATCAGGATGGCTACACTCTGCCTCCATGGTCAGACGCAGTAAATGTTCCTGAAAGCCTGGAGGGTAGAGTCCTCTTGTGGTCAGATCCTGCTTGCTGGTTTCCTCTTGGGACATCTGGTTGGCTGCTGGAAGAACAGGATGCTAGACTAAATGGGCCATTGACCTGATAACTTGGAGAAGATAACTAACTGTATTCTTATGTGAGTAGGGCAAGATGCAAAACTGACCGAAGAAACAAGTGTAAATGTTACACTGGTATGTTATCTTGTTTTGATTTAAAATGAGAGATTTTGACAACAACAACTAGAAGAACTTGCACCCCACCCATGAGAGGTTCACTGCAATTTTCTCCTTCCCTTCTCATTGATAGACGTGAAATGTTTTATTAAAATTAAAAATAAATGTGCGGGGAATTTTTTTTTGGCACAGTACTACAGGGGACACGTTGACACATTTAGACTCCACAGGGTGTTTTCAGTCCCTACAGATGCAACCTCCTTCTTGTCCTAATGGTGAGCTGTTTCTACAACATAGCCCAGACCTCCGGAAAATCTGCTCCCTCCTTTGCTTTCAGTGCTCAATGCCACATGCTTAATATGCGGTCAGCGTACTTCACACTGCAAGCATGACTGACCCATTTAAGCAAGTGTCACATTCAAACGCAGCACAGTCTTAAAAAGAGGGAGTGAGATCAAGCGTTGTGTGTTTCCTGCCTGGGCAAGGGGAACGCCTCCAGCAGCATCCCAAAAGGGATGAGATGTTATTCTTTGCAATGTGTCTAATTTGAGTAGTCTTGATCAAGAGAAGATGTGCCCTTGCAACTCATTCTGCAAAGGCAGCAGCTTCCCGAAAATTGCCCTGCTTGCTGGCTGCTAAGGCGATGGTTTGCAAAGACAAAGAAGCAAAAAAAAAAAGGAGCTTTAAATAAAAAACTCTATAGCAGAAGGTTGGAATGATAAGTAAGAAGAAGAAGAGTTTGGATTAGACACAAGCACCTTCTGGAAGGATAATGTTTGGGTCAAATCCTTCCAGTGGGGCACACAAAGAAGTATCCTGGTTGCAGCTGATGGGGTGGTAAAGCCATTGTGCTCATGGCTTCAAAAGATGGTAAGAAGAGCCTGCTGGAGCAGACCAATGGCCCATCTAGTCTGGCATCACAGTGGCCAAATCCACAAGCAGGACTGGAGCACAACAGTGCTCTCCCCTCCTGTGGTTTCCAGCAACTGGTATTCAGAAGCATTCCTGCCTCTAACCAGGGAAGCAGAGCAGAGCTATTGTGACTACCAGCCATTGATAGCTGTCTCCTCCACGAATGTATCCAGTCCTCTTTTAAAGCCATCGAATTTGGTGGCCCTTCACTGCCTCCTGTGGCAGAGCCATTTCTGAGCTTGGGAGGAGAGGGTGTTGCGGGGCTATCCCCTCCCACACACACGGGGGCTGGCCTTTTGCCCCCACGAGAACAGGGAATCCCTGGGCGTGCCTTCGACCCAGCCTGCCAATCGGCAGGCTGGGGAGGCGGGGCCTAGCCTATTTAAGGCCATGCACACCCGGGGACCGCCCTCTTTCCCCTTTCCAGCTGAGCGGGTTTTGTTTTTGTTTCTTTTCCCATCCCACCCACCCTTTAGACTTAGCTAGCTATGACCTTGCTATGGACTCCGGTTGGTCGCCGCAAGAGGCCTGGTAGGAATTTTTCCAATTTGGCGCACTTCTAGCCTTTTGGTTTTTTCGCCTACCTCGTAGCAAACGTCACAACTTCCGCGGT
The DNA here is from genome assembly GCF_964252035.2 of Podarcis erhardii. NCBI lineage: Eukaryota > Metazoa > Chordata > Lepidosauria > Squamata > Lacertidae > Podarcis > Podarcis erhardii. The sequence continues at coordinate 29,409,709 of NC_138511.1, read as the reverse complement.
ATTGGCGGTTAGGCATTGGCAGGGGGTTAATTGTTATGCAAATGAAGGGGGAAGGAAGCGCCATCACCTTCCCCCAATGAAAAGGGTAGTCCGGTAGAGGACTCCAGGGGGTGTTGCCTTGTCCGAAACCTAGGGAGGTAAGGGCCTCCGGCACGCCCCCGAGCGGTGACACCCGTGGGATCCTAGTTGGCGTACTTCAACAGGACTCCCACGGCTTGTGGATAACCCTTCCCGGTCTCCATGCCGGGTAGTCGATAGGAGCCAATGCCTAAGACCAATACCTTTCAATTCTGTAATCAATAAAGTTGTGGCCTTTTTATGCCCATTAACCTTAAATAATGTGTCCAGTGTCTTCATTTCACATGGTTCAACAATACGAGTTCCATAGTTCAACAATACCCTGCATGAAGAAGGCCTTTCTTTTAACCATCCAGAGTCTCCCAACAGAGTCTCTTCATTAGATGTCCATGAGTTTTATTGTTATGAAAGAGGGATGAAACCTTTTTTTTTTACTGTCCATTTTCTGCATGCCGTACATCATTCCGTAAACTTCTATCATATCTTCTCTTACTCATCTTTCATCTCAATTAAAAAGTCTCAGATACCGCAACCTTTCTTCATAGCAGAATTGCTCCACCGCCCTGACCATTTTAGTTTCCCTTTCTTCAAGCTTTTCCTTTTTAAAAAAAAAAAAATGATATTTATTACTTTTAAAACTTACAAAAAAGAAGACAAAGAAAAAAGGAATAAAAGGAACAATACAATATAGACAATACAAAACACAACCTTAACACCTAAACACAATAAACAAAACAAAACAAAACAAAAACAATTTAAAAACACACATCATACCTTTACCATAATCTATCTTTCATTCCCTTGTTTCATTGACCTCCTCTCACCTCCCTTTTTGTATTCCACTTCTATAAGTTATCTCAGCAATTCCTTTGTCTTAAAATATTTTTAATCTTATTTCCCATTAAAACTAATATACCTATTTACACTTAACCTCTTAAAACATTTCCACTAAGGCCATAAAATTTCATTCCAAGATTTTTCTATCCCTCATTAAATTTTACGAAATTTCCCTATATAGACTTTAAATTTTCCAATCTTCTTTCACCGTCTCCTCTTCCTGGTCTCGGCCTCTGCCAGTCCCTTCCATCAACCCCATACAGTCCATCAACCTGGAGATCTTATGTCCGAGGCTCTTAACTCTTCTCCACGTCCCTTCTGCCAGTCTTCTTCATATTCTTTAATTATAGAGAGCAGATCTCAGGGAAGCTCCGACCCAACAGTACTTTTATTCCTTCTTGACAGGTCAGCCAAATTTCCATAGTTAAAACTAGGATCCATAAAGTATTTCTGTCAGAGTTGCCTCCAGGTCCCAGCTCACAGAGGACCAACGCTAGCCAGTAATAACGTATAAAAGTCTTTATTGAAGATTAGTTTCCATTTCCAAACCGCAGCGTGGAACTCTACGTCTTAGATCTTAGACCGGCGAAGCTCCATCTGAGTCTCCGCCTCCTAGACACCAGTTTAAGACTCTAGCCTTACTCCACCTCTTCCGTTGTTCTTTCCTCCTCTGGGTCCTTCTGCCCCCTGGGGTTTCCTCCTTTCTGGACTCTTCTGACGCTGACCCCCCTGAGTCTTGCCCCTCCTTCCGGCGGGCTTTAAGACCTGGCTCCCTATCCGGGCTACCTGCTGTGCCGCTCGCCTGTACATTTGAACTTGGAGCGCGTGCCCAGCCGGTAACCTTCCTCTTGACCGTTTCCCCGCTCTCTGATGGAGGCGTGGTCAATCCTGACTCATCTCCTCTCGCTGGTGGTGAGAACACTGGTCCCGATTCCTGGGACTCCTCCCCCCCACTGCGCTCTGGTGGGGAAGCTGGTCCTGATTTCCAACTGCTGCTCTGGGAGTCCCCGCTGGCCCCTTCCTTCTGGGGTTTCCCCCTTGGCACCCCCCTTGCCCTGGTCATCGGCGCTCCCTTCTGTGAATCTTCCGATTCGCTGGAGAGGCTCGTGGAATCCCTCTGACCACTGTCACCGCCTACGCTCCCCTCGGATTCCTCCCCCTCGCTCTCCATTTCCTCCCTCTCCTGTGCCTCTGCTCCTGAGCCCCTGACAATTTCAAATCTTGTTTCAAGGTTCCTCCAAATCCAAAGGCCCCCAAAGCTCCGATCTCCTCCTGACCCAAGTCCATATCCCAAATGTCAATTGATCCCTGCATAAGGGGATCTCTCCAACTTTCCTTTTCCAGTCCAGGCCAGGCTCCGATCTTCAAAATCTGACTTTTTCTAGTTTCAATCATAAAGGGCCTCAACTTGTAACCCTCAATTTGCCTCTGTGAGGTTAAGGCTCCCCCTTGTATTGCTTTAGGTTCGACAACAGCAACTTTCTCCTTCTCCTTTTCAACAATTTGCCCTGTTAAAATAGATTCCTGTGCCAGATCCTGAGTTATTTCTGTGTTGGTACTCACTTTTAGTCCCAAAATGTCAATTTTAGTAGTCATAGCATCTATCTTTTTATGAAGCTGTTCCTACAGATGGCTTATCTTACAAAATGCAGACACTATTGCCTCTCCTGCCGACATTCTTGAATGTCCAAGGTCAATCTCTGGTTCTCACAGTACTTATCATACAGCTGGATTCCTCAGCTCGACTCTTGTAACAGTTTCAAAGACTCCCTCTAGGGGGGAACAGTCTCCACTTGTATCAATCCTTTCCAACACAATTCCAAAAGTAAAGATAGTTTCAATTTTCAGTTACTTTTTCTTCCTTTTAAAACGCAGAAGCGGACAATGGAAACAATATATTTCTCTTATTAACTGACTGTTTTTCGCTGTCAATGAACTCTTCCAAAATGTCAATCTGCTGGCAGCCCGTTCCCAGGGGTTCAGAGCAGTGGTAATTTAATTTTTATTACTCTCTCCTGCAGGATGCACGATCCACAATTTCCCCCCTCTGCCCCTGCTTCCAAGGGGGGTTTAATAGTTTCAATCGATGGAAATTTAATCCTTTACATGAGGCTTTCCAAGACCTTAGCTTGCAACCTCTCTGCTTCAGTCTATTTACAAGAAGGGAAGGTGGACTTCCTGTTTTGAACCTTCCCCGTTCGGTGCCAAATTAAGGTATTTAAAGATCCAATTTTTCGTTCTACTCACGGGTTGTTGTTTAAATTCCAATTGTCCACAGGAAAAAGTCAGCGCTCTCCGACAATAGCAATGCGGCTTCACTCCGTGAAAGAAGCAGTCGATTCAAAGCACCGCGCCACTCAACCCACGTCGCTCCCGATCCCCAAAACAGGGTTTCCCCGTGAGTAGGGGAGGCGCGAAAGGTGCCAGCCGAATCCCAAGTTCACAGGCTTCTTCTGCCTGTGATTTCAGTGGGTCTCCGCCTTCGCTGTGGCGGTTCAGACCCTACTTTTCACAGAGCAAGTTCCTCCCGATCGGAGGAGCTCCGCCATTGCCGGAGGCGCCAACCCGGAAGTCCCCCCTTTCTTCAAGCTTTTCCAACTCTACAATATTTTTTTTGAGGTGAAGGAGGTGACCAGAAGTGTACATTGTATTCCATATGCAGTCACACCATAAATTTGCATAATGGCATTATGATATTGACAGTTTTATTTTCAATTCATTTTCTAATGATTCCTAACATGGAATTTGCCTTTTTCACAACGAAAGCACACAGGGTCAATACCTTAATCAAGCTACCGTACCTACAATGATACCATGATCTTGTTTTTTGTTAGTCGCTTCCAGTTAAGATCCCAAGAGTGTACATTAAAAAAATGCCTCTGCACATCTCTCATGTCATGAATGTATGCTTCCCCCACACAGACACAGAGTACAATTCAAGGTTTTATTTATTTAAAAGCACTTTAAAACCACTTCATCTTAAAAAAAAATCTCTAAGCAGTGCCTAGAACAAAATTGCTATTTAAAAAAAATATTAAGTTTTATCTCAAGTTTATCTGTACCTCTTTACATCGGCAAAGCTTGCAAAGTGGTTTGCGGAGACAATTGAGAAAAATAAAATGCAATGAAATATTAACACACACACACAATAGGATGCTGCTCATTCAGTATCCACACAAATTCCATAACATACAACTTTCCACAAGTACAATGTAAGAACAATGAAACAGTAGCACAGGAAAAACAGAGAGACAACTAAAAAACAGGAATGTCAGTCTTCTGGGCCCAATCTCAAACAGGGCTCCAATCTTATGGGTCAGGGAAAGCTTGGGGGAAAAGATACATATTTGCAAGACATGTCTTTGAGATGTGATCTAGACTCGTATCAGTGATGACCATTGTACAGCAGTGTATAACTGCTGACCCCTCCTGGGACCTCTATTATAATGTAATATTTTTAGAATGTGTGAATATCTGATTGTTTGATTGTTGATTGTTGTTAGCCGCCCTGAGCCCGGCTTCGGCTGGGGAGGGCGGGATATAAATAAAATTTATTATTATTATTATTATTATTCTACACCTCCTCTTTGCTGCTGGTATTATGTCATAGCGGTTAGATTGTCGGACTAAGACCTGAGATCACGGTTGAAATCCTCACGTGTCCATGAAGCTCACTTGGCTGTGGCTGTGCACCAGTCACTGCCACACAGGGTTGTTGTGGGGATTGAAGGAGTGAACCACTAATGCATGCACCACCTTGAGCTCATTGGAGAAAAAGGCAGGATATCAATGAAGCATATACATAAATAAAACTCTCAGGCTCTGGGGTGACTCCCTGTACCTTCTCCCTGTTCCATAGCCTTGCAGGAGCTTGCAGATCAAGCCTTTGAGGACTGCAGGCAGCGTTCTCAGGGAGCACTCCCATGGCAAGGGAAGGTTCTGACAGCCATCAGGTGACTCTGGTCCGCTGAGACAACATCTTCCAAGGATCCAGACGGGTCGACTGGGAGCTGTCCATGGTCCTGATTCACCTTACTGGAAGAGACTCTGATCATTGTTACCACTTCCTCCAGGACACACTAAACTCCATCAGAGCAGGGCGCAGTGTACCTTATTCCCAGCTGACGTCTAGAGTCCCCCCCCCCCAGCTCCTGCTGTATTTTGCTTAAGCCTTAGCTGTTCCCATCACTATCTCCTATCTCATTCAGTACACCGAATGTCTGCATGTCTCTCATAGCAAAAACTCCCAGCAGCTTTTGCACCTCTAGGGCCGAGGGATGGGCAGGAAGGTTGCTGAGACTCAATTATTCTCACCTTGGCAGTCGGCATAAATGTCTTGCTTCTAAAATATTTATGCTGCCATGCGATGGAGGCTTGCTGTAAATGGATTACAGGACTTGGGCCCGCTTTATCGAGTCAATAACCAAATGGAATAAGTTTTCTTATCTGTGTGGCTATGGGTTTTTCTCTCCCCCTTTCCTCGCTGTCCCCTTATCGTGCAGAGATTAGAGATTGCAAATGGCCATCAGGGGCCTGAATTCAAATTTTCTTCAAACGGCCACCAAGCTTTGTCACTTACGCAGATAGCATCTGGTTGGCTTTCAACCGCAGTTTGACAATATTAAAACAAGAACAGAGAAAGGGACCCCATTTGAAGTGGGGCATGATATCTCCCCACCTAGCGTGACTAGAAATGGGATTTCTCTTTTCCCCTAATCTGGGTGCAGTACCATCTGCTTCCCCTCCCCTCCGCAAACTCACTGCCTACTGAGAAGGAGAAGCTTCTATAACAGAGCCTGGATAGCTCAGTTGGTTAGAGCGTGGTGCTGATAACACCAAGGTTGCAGGTTCGATTCCCGTATGGGACAGATGAATAGTACTACATTGCAGGAGGTTGAAGGACTAGATGATCCTCAGGGTACCTTCCAACTCTAGAATTCTATGATTCTGTATCACAGTTGGCTGGCATTTGCTAAAGGACTGTAGCTCTGTATTAGAGCACATGATTTGGGAAAGATTCCAAGTTCAATCCCTGGTATCTATAGTTTAAAAAATGAGGTAGCTGGAGAACCACTTCCAGACTGTAGCTTCCTGTGCTGAAAACCACAAGTGAATGGCCCACAATCTGGACACATGTAGCCCTCGTGAGTCTTGCCTGTGGCTCCCAATTGCCCATCCTGCTGCTGATTTTTACCAGACTGGAATAAGAATATCATTAAGGATCTCGCCCCTAAAAACAACAATGTAGGGGCCACATGTATCTCCCTAGGGAGGGCATTTCAGTGATGTGGAACCAGAACAGAGAAATCTCTTCCCTGTAGACCTCACCAACATGACAGTTCTCAGCAGGCAGGGGTGGGTTTAGGGATATGTGACTAGTGCTCTGAGTCAAGGGGTGCTGTCTCAGAGCCCTTGTAAGCAAGGCACTAGGTTTTGGAAGGAGGTGTGAGGTTCTGACAGGGTCCTAGAGTCTTCCTTCCTCCTTCCATGTACCCTCCAAATCCATTGCAGCATGGACTTCACTAGTCACGCTGTTTTTGGGGTGGAGGACTGAGTAGGAATGTGGGGGCATGCCCAAATTGGCCTTTGGGTGCCTCTTTTTCACCTACAACATACTGTTGGATGTTATCTGTATGACTGGTGCAGTGTTCTTTAATTTGGTCCAATTGGAATTTCACCCAGGCAGGTGAGTGTACTTCAGAAATGCTTGCATCAATACCTGAAGTATTTATTGAGTTCAGGGCACTCTTTAGTCACCTTCCATGGGCTATGCCTTGGAGGTTCCTGGGGGTGGCCTTTATGCCTGGTCATCACTCTGGGGTGAACACTGGCCAACAGGGGCACAGGGTGCCTGTCAGGTTCATACACTCAAAGGAAACACAGCGGAGAGGGAAGATTCTATTGAAACAGCCTTGTGTGGCCACAGTATGCCACTGCAAGATGTTCCAGGAGATGGGGGTTAGAATCCCCCCATTTATTTATTTTTACAACTCGCCAGCCCAGACATATTTGCTCTGGCTTAATTAGGTTGGTTTTGCAGATCCTCTAATTGTTAAACATAATCAATCTAACCTGCTTACCCACAATAATGTTTGTAACAAATCTTCTTTCTGGTGTTCTGCCAGTGCTCTTGTACTTAAGTCCTGTTTGTGGGTTACTTCCCTGATGCATAAGATTGGACCTTTGCAGCCTTGGTATCTTCGTACAGGTGTGTGTTTTTTTTAATGTCTGTCGTTATCGTATTGTTTTGCCATTTTAATGTTTTGTGCTGGTGAACTCGTTTTTAGAAGTGCTTATAAACAAATCACTTATAAACGTTTTGGAAGTGCTTATAAACAAATCAAAAAAGTAAACTAGTCCAAACAGAGGTAACCAATGTTGTAACCTCAAAATATAAGCCGCTCACTCAGCCTGCTACTGTACTTCCTTGTGTAGAGAGCAAGAGAAACTCTTTCTTTCAAGACGGAGTGCCAGTTCTCAAAGACCTTGTCCTCAATCATCGTCATCCTCCACCCACAAGGTCCATTGGTATTCTAGATCATCACTCATTTCTCTCAGATACGGAGCACCTGCTGTGTTGACAATCGCTTTGCTTTTCCCTTCCGTGCTTTTGATCCAAACAAACACTGGGCTGAGAAAATGCATGTGTATGCATGGACACCTTCAATGAAGGGAGAAGAGCAGTGATGGAAGCCGACCAGAATGAAGGGAGATTTGGGTTGGGCTGCCATCGCATCTTTGGGTGGGTGGAACTCACGATGCTTGGTTGCTTGATTGAAAAGTGCACCATTGTGCATATTTGCAGAATCTTGTCTGGCAAGGCTGATTTATTCAGCAATACAGCAGCCAGCAAAAAAACAAAAACATAGACCCACCTGCTCCCAAGCAAAAGCAGATGAGAGTGAAGGACAGTTGATAGCATGAAATGCATATGAATTAGGATAATGTTTTCAGAGATGACTCCACATTTGCATCTGGGCCTGAGTTTTTGTTTCTTCTAGCTAAGGGGAAGCCGTGGGAACAGTTATTATTTATTATTGTTTATTTATTACATTTATATATGACTTTTTCCTCCAGTGATCTCAATGTGGTGTACATGGTTCTCTTCCTCCCTATTTTTATCCTCACAACAACCCTGTGAGGCTGAGAGATGGTGACTGGTCCAAAGTCACCCAATGAGCTTCATGACTGAGTGGGGGCAGCGGTTTGAACCCTGGTCTCCCAGATCATAGTCCAACACTCTAACCAATACACCACTCTGGCTCTCTGTTTCTGATAGTATTCTTAGTGCTATTACAATGGTCCCATTACTTTTGACTCAAGTTGCCCCAAATATGCAACTTTCTGGAACAAACCAACAGGTTTTGGTGGGGCAGTCATTCGGCCTGACGTTTGACCTAGGCAGTGTGTTACCATAACTTACAAGAGGGATGGGACACCAGTGCAATTGGATCACAACTCCCTTCCACCCTGACCACCAGTCATGCCAGCTGGGGTTGCCACAGACTCCTCATCCCCAGGTTCATAGGGTGGTTGCAAGCGCATGAACATGCACAGTTCATATTGCAATATGCTGGAACCATGGTTTGAAGAGCTGTATGCTACGGTTACAATATCCATTATGCCAGCTGGGCCGTCCAGAAGTCTCTCTTTCAGTAGTGATGCATAGGGACCCGCTCTGGACAGTATTCTTAACCTTTGTAGTTTCAATAATGAATAAAAAGGCTTCCATACTCTCTCCATTATTATTTATAGAATCATAGAATCATAGAATCATAGAGTTGGAAGAGACCACAAGGGCCATCGAGTCCAACCCCCTGCCAAGCAGGAAACACCATCAGAGCACTCCTGACATATGGTTGTCAAGCCTCAGGAAGTTCTTCCTAATGTTTAGGTGGAATCTTCTTTTTTGTAGTTTGGATCCATTGCTCCGTGTCCGCTTCTCTGGAGCAGCAGAAAACAACCTTTCTCCCTCCTCTATGTGACATCCTTTTATATATTTGAACATGGCTATCATATCACCCCTTAACCTCCTCTTCTCCAGGCTAAACATGCCCAGCTCCCTTAGCCGTTCCTCATAAGGCATCGTTTCCAGGCCTTTGACCATTTTGGTTGCCCTCCTCTGGACACGTTCCAGTTTGTCAGTGTCCTTCTTGAACTGTGGTGCCCAGAACTGGACACAGTACTCCAGGTGAGGTCTGACCAGAGCAGAATACAGTGGCACTATTACTTCCCTTGATCTAGATGCTATACACCTATTGATGCAGCCCAGAATTGCATTGGCTTTTTTAGCTGCCGCGTCACACTGTTGGCTCATGTCAAGTTTGTGGTCAACCAAGACTCCTAGACCCTTTTCACATGTACTGCTCTCAAGCCAGGTGTCACCCATCTTGTATTTGTGCCTCTCGTTTTTTTTGCCCAAGTGCAATACTTTACATTTCTCCCTGTTAAAATTCATCTTGTTTGTTTTGGCCCAGTTCTCTAATCTGTCAAGGTCGTTTTGAAGTGTTATCCTGTCCTCTGGGGGGTTAGCCACCCCTCCCAGTTTGGTGTCATCTGCAAATTTGATCAGGATGCCCTTGAGTCCATCATCCAAGTCGTTGATAAAGATGTTGAATAAGACCGGGCCCAAGACAGAACCCTGTGGCACCCCACTAGTCACTCTTCTCCAGGATGAAGAGGAACCATTGATGAGCACCCTTTGGGTTCGGTCAGTCAGCCAGTTACAAATCCACTGAGTGGTAGCATAGTCAAGACCGCATGTAACCAGCTTCTTTACAAGAATATCATGGGGCACCTTGTCAAATGCCTTCCTGAAATCAAGGTAGGCTACATCCACTGTGTTCCCTTCATCTTCCAGGGTTGTAATTCTGTCAAAAAATGAGATCAGGTTAGTCTGACATGACTTATTTTTCAGAAATCCATGCTGACTATTGGTGATCACAGCATTCCTTTCTAGGTGCTCACAGACTGTTTGCTTAATGATCTGCTCCAGAATGTTCCCTGGTATTGATGTCAGACTGACTGGGCGGTAATTATTTGGGTCCTCTCTTTTCCCCTTTTTGAAAATAGGGACAACATTTGCCCTCCTCCAGTCTGCCGGGACTTCACCTATCCTCCAGGAATTCTCAAAGATGACTGCCAGTGGTTCTGAGATCACATCTGCCAGTTCTTTTAATACTCTTGGATGCAGTTCATCTGGCCCTGGAGACTTGAATACATCTGGACTAGCCAAGTATTCTTGTACTATCTCCTTAGTTATTCTGGGCTGTGTTTCCTCTGCTGAATCATTTGCTCCAAATTCTTCAGGTTGGGCATTGTTTTCTTTATCGGAGAAGTCTGAGGCAAAGAAGGCATTGAGGAGTTCAGCCCTTTCTGTGTCCCCTGTTTGCATTTCACCATCTTCTCCTCTGAGTGACCCCACTGTTTCTTTGTTCCTCCTTTTGCTACGAACATACCCATAAAAGCCTTTTTTGTTGCTTTTAACCTCTCTAGCAAGCCCGAGTTCATTCTGTGCTTTAGCTTTTCTGACTTTGTGTCTACACGTGCTGGCTATTTGTTTGAATTCCTCTTTGGTGGTTTCCCCCCTTTTCCATTTTTTGTACACATCCTTTTTTAATCTTAACTCAGTTAAAAGTTCTTTAGATAGCCACCCCGGCTTCTTTAGGCACCTTCTATGTTTCCGTCTCATTGGTATTGCCTGAAGTTGTGCTTTTACTATCTCCCTCTTAACAAACTCCCAGCCATCATGAACTCCCTTTCCTTTTAGTATTACTGTCCATGGGATCTCACCCAGCACTTCCCTAAGTTTTATGAAGTCGGCTTTCTTAAAGTCAAGAAATTGAGTCCTAGTATGCTTGGCTGCTCCTTTCTGCTGTATAGTAAACTTCAGAAGAGCATGATCACTCGCGCCTAATGATCCTTCCACTTCTACCCCACTAACCAGGTCATCAACATTGGTTAGGACCAGATCTAAAATGGCTGTTCCTCTTGTTGCTTCTCCCACTTTCTGGACAATGAAGTTGTCTGCAAGGCCAGTGAGGAATCTGTTTGACCTTATGCTCTTGGCTGAGTTTGACATCCAGCAAATATCCAGGTAATTGAAGTCCCCCATTACTACTATCTCCCTTCCTTTTGCATGCTTGGCCATCTGTTCCAGGAAGGCATCATCTATGTCCTCCATTTGGCTTGGGGATCTATAGTAAACTCCCACAATGAGGTCACTGTTATTCTTCTCTCCCTTAATTTTGACCCAAATGCTCTCACTTTGGCTTTGAGGTTCTAAATCTTGGATCTCTTCACAGGTATACACATCCCTGACATATACCACTCCTCCTCCTTTCTTGTCTGGTCTGTTTCTCTGAAATAGATTGTATCCCTCCATTATTACATTCCAATCATGGGACTTATCCCACCAGGTTTCAGTGATGCCTATTATGTCATATTTAGTTTGCTGTACCAAGAGCTCAAGCTCATCTTGTTTATTTCCCATGCTTTGCGCATTAGTGTACAGACATTGAAGTCCATTAATCATTCCCCCGTGTCTCTTATTTAAGGATTTTTTCCTCCCACCACTAGGTCTGCATGCTGTTTGCTCTATTTGGTCTATGTCATTTGGATGATCATCTTCATCAATTGATAGACTCCTACCTTCAGGAGCACTGTCTCCCTCCCCCACATTAGTCAGTTTAAAGCCCTCCTGATGAGGTTTCTGAGATTTTTGGCAAAAACATTCCTCCCAACCATTGTGAGGTGCAGCCCATCGCTTGCCAGAAGTCCATCTTCAAGAAACTGCAGTCCGTGATCTAAGAATCCAAACCGTTCCTGTTTACACCATTTGCGAAGCCAGCTGTTCACTTCCACTATTTTCCCCTCTCTCCCTGGGCCACATCGTATACTCCTTCGATAGGCCAAATTATTGATGGCATTACTTTTTAGAGTTCTTCGATCCTCACTGGCAGCAGCTCTGAGCTTGCATAAGCTGACGGAAAGGATTGTTGTAGTTCAGCAGTACACACTGACCTTTTCCTTATCTTAAATTAATGAAAGGATCAGTGTGTAAGACTCACCTAGAAGATCCTTAACTCCCTACTCTAAGATAAATTATAGTCCTCGTTCCTAGACAACTGAAGCATAGTCCTGCTGCAAGTGATGCCTGCTCAGAACTAAGATGGAGGAAAAGCCAGAGTTTAGGGGTGAATCAGAGAATGAGTTTCAGATGGGCAGAGAATTCAGTCCTGCAGTGGTCTTCTCCCCCTGTGTGTACCCTGCAGAAAATGCACAGTGGCTGCCTGCCCCTTTTCCCCACCTGCCACCCCACCTCTTGCAAGATCACTTGGGTTTACGACCCAGCCCAACCCAGGGTGATCCAGGACAGTCATCACCTGACTCAGATGAAGCAGATCACTCCAAATCAGGCTGATTCTGTTTGGGCTTCAGCCAAATCTAGTATGGAGCCCTAATTAAAGCAATGGGAACTACTTAATGCAAAAACAGGCTTCTAAGCAGTTCGCAAGTATGCATACCAATTACGCATTCATTGAAATAAAAACCTTTTCATTCTTGTTAAAATACACAACTAAAATGCATAACAAACCATCCCATTAAAACATTAAGTTATAAGCACCCGTGATTGAGACAAACCCATTAAAACAACACAATAATTAAAATGGGAGATTCAGGTCTGTCCCCAGGCACTGTTCTCAGTCAGGTGACAGGCCTCATTTCTAAAATCATAGAATTGAAGAGCAGGAAGGGACCCCGAGGGTCATCTAGTCCAACCCCCTGCAATGCAGGAATCTCTGTTTAGGGAAGTTTTTTTATGACTGATGTTTTAAAGTATTTTTAATATTTTGTTGGAAGCCACCCAGAATGGCTGAGGAAACACAGCCAGATGGGCAGGGTATAAATTAAATTATTATTATTATTATTATTATTATTATTATTATTATCTCAACACACCATCCCTCATCCAATTTGAAACTATACCATACCCTTGTTAAGCTTTGCAAATGTGCTAGAAGTTTTATTGCTGCACCACTAAGAGTTAGGCTTCCATTCTAAGACAAAAGGTCACAAACACTGGTTCCAGTTTGGGAGCTAGAAAACAAAGTGAGGTCAAGCAAAAAGGTTATAAAAGATCTAAGTCAATACAAGCAGGGCATACAAACAAGAACACTAGGACTCTGGATAGTCACCTAGGTTGCCACTCAGCCAAGGCAAACCTGAATGTTCTTCATAAGAACTTCAGAAGAGCTCTACTGGATCAGGTCAATGGCCCATCTAGCCTAGCATCCTGTTTTCACAGCAGACAAACAGATGCCTGTGGGAAGCACTCTCCCTTCTTGTGGTTTTCTTGTGGTATAGTTGCTACAGCAGTGTTTCCCAAACAGGGGCCTCCAGCTGTTGTTGGACTACAACTCCCATCATCCCTAGCTAGCATGACCAGTGATCAGGGAAGATGGGAATTGCTGTCCAAAAACAGCTTGAGATCCAAGTTTAGGGAACACTGGGCTAGAGCATAGTGCTGATAACACCAAGGTTGTGGGTTTGATCCACGTTCAGGTTCATATTTCTGCATTGCAAGGGAGTTGGACTAGATGCTCCTTCCAACTCCACAAGTCTATGATTCTGTGACTGCTCCTCCACCCCATTGGCCTATAGTTTTTCTCCATGAATCACCTTGCACTCAGCCCACTTTTACTGCAGCGTCTGCCAAACTTTGGAGAAGAGCAGGCAAAGGCAATGCTAAATATAGCACATGCCACATGACAACATATTGAGCTCAGAGGTCACCAAAGATCCCCCTGAAAATTAAAAGGAGGATGAGATGGCTGGAGCATGGACAGCTTTGCTGCTAATGGCGTCTGCTGCACGTGAAGTCTGCACTGCAAACTGTCCAAGGAATTGCTTCTCTTTCATAACTACGTCCACGTCTCCCTGAACAGCAATTAAATGTTTCCGCAGAGCCTCCATTTAACGCTCCCGAAAAGCATTTCATTTGCATTAAAAAAGATGACTTTGTGAGCAATTACCAAGGATGGTCAGCTGTTGGTGGTTGTTCATGTGCCCAGGGATGGATGGCTTGGAGCACACAATCAGCAGACGTGGTATCCGAGATTTTTTTCTTCTTCTTTTTTTATCACCAGCTTTCCTTCTGATCTCTATATTGGCTTGATCCACTTCTAATTGGATTGGGTCTGAAAGACATCAAAAGTCACATCTCTTTCTTCTGTGTACCCTTTGCAGTAACCCATCGCTGTTTGATAACTTTTTAAACAGTCATGGCTCTTCCCAAGCAATTCAGGGGGGCTATAATTTCTTAAGGGTACTGGGAGATGTTAGGAGGTTACTACTTCCCTCCTAGAATAACAATTCCTAAAGTTCCCTACAAAGAGGAATTGATTGAAAAGCCATTCTGGGAATTGTTGCTCTCGGGTTGGATATATCCCCTGTAATATTAATCAGTTCCTGGGGTGCCTCAGACCAAAACCCTCATATCGGGGATGCATTGTCCTTCCAGTCCTTGATCACAATCTCCCCTCACCAGATGGACTCCACACATTCACAGCGGTTCTTCCTCCTTTCTCAATATCCCTTCATCTCTTCTCTTCCAGCGTTCCTGCATCTCATGGGGTTGGACTGAATGACCCTTTGGGTCACTTCCAGCTTTGCAATTCTATTATTCTTCACTCTGATCCAACTGTCATTCTCTCAGCTGCCCTTTCCCAACATCCCACCCCCCTTAGCAACAGTTGCCAAGACTGCCCAGAACTATCTCACACAAAGAACTACCTGTATCTCCCGATTCCCTGTTCCCTTCAGGCAACCAACCTTATGAGATACATTAAATCCAAAACAGAAACACTAAACAAACACCTCATCACAAATTCGGATGGCTAAACATACATCATCTGCCACACTCGATTCCCCCCCCCTCTCTCTCTCTCTCACACACACACACACACACACACCGACTCCCCTCTATCCTCCATCCCGGAAAGCAAAAAACATGATCAGAGTTCAAGGACATAGTCCAGCCAGGCAAAAACCCACAAAGAGGGTCTAATTGGGACTGGTGGGGATGTGGCAGAGAAGAGGAGGAAGTTCTGCACCCTAAAATCCACTCCTGATCAACACGGGAACAAGAATTGGACTATTCGTACAGAAATGCATCAGAGGACACATTCCCATCATGCATTTATTTTAAAGCACTATGGTGCTGCTTTAAACTGCCATAAAGGTAAAGGTAAAGGGCCCCCTGACCATTAGGTCCAGTCATGGCCGACTCTGGGGTTGCGGTGCTCATCTCGCTTTACTGGCTGAGGGAGCCGGTGTACAGCTTCCAGGTCATGTGGCCAGCATGATTAAGCCCTTTCTGGCGAACCAGAGCAGCTCACGGAAATGCTGTTTACTTTCCCACCAGAGTGGTACCTATTTATCTACTTGCACTTCATGCTTTCGAACTGCTAGGTTGGCAGGAACAGGGACCGAGTAACGGGAGCTTACCCCGTCGTGGGGATTTGAACTGCTGACCTTCTGATCGGCAAGTCCTAGGTTCTGTGGTTTAACCCACAGCACCACCTGCGTCCCTTAAACCATCATAGTTTCCCCCAAAGAATTCTGGGAACTGTAGTTTATTAAAGTGCGGAGAGTTGTTAGGAGACACCTATTCCTCTGACAGAACTACAATTACCAGAGTTCCCTTTGAAGAGGAGCTGATTATTATTCCATGCTGAGAAATGTAGCCCTGGGAAGGGAATAGCAGCTTTCTAACAACTCTCAGAACCCTTAAGAAACCGTGGTTCCCATAATTGGGGGGGGGGTGACTCTTTAAAGTGGTATTATAGCACTTTAAATGCATGGTGTGAGTGTGGCCAGAGCAGCAGACAGACAGACAGACAGAGATCCCTCACTGTGTCCCTTTAGTGAAGATGTTCTGTCCCTGATTCACCCTCATTTAGAGGGCTTGTGGTTTTCATTTTAGCATCCAGGGACTGAGAGATCTGATCCCTCATGCAAAGAGAGGAACCATTTCCCCTGTTATTGAATTACAAGGTCCTGGCCAGACACTGAAACTGTTGCTTTCCGTAGAAGCAATTTATGAGCAGAAGAATCCACACGCCGCTGACTTTAATAGCCCTTTGTTCAAGACCTGGACATGGGTGCTTTCGCACCTCAGCCTCCTCCACTGCCCAAGTATTTGCTGATCATTCCCCAGACATTTCCGTCACGTTCCAAGGACATTGGCTTTTGACCAGGCTAATGGCCAGGCAAGCAACTTAACCGAAGCACCAAAATACAGGCTTTTCGGAATTGCAAGCCTTGATCCAATTATATTCAAAAGCTCTAGCAGAACGAGAAGGTGAGACAAAGCTCTCAGTGTTTTCAGCTGTCCATTCAGTTTTCCAATCAGGGCATAGTGCCAGGATAAATTCCTTCACCCATCATCTAGTCCAACCCCCTACATTGCAAGAACCACAGGTAACTGATTGGCTACTGCTATCTGATTGGCCACTGTGAGAACAGGATGCTGGACTACTCTGATTGTCATCTGATGTCCCTATGGAGACTGATTAGAAAGACAGCAAGACCAGGGCAGTGAATCATGCAGAGGCAGCACAGGCACCACTTCTGTGGGTGGCTGCTCTGAACTCCCAGAACCCTTAATTACAGAGTCAGCTTCTGCCCCTTCCCAACTCATGATGCACAAACCATCTTCTTAAAGTTCACCAACACACCTGCCACACAGGCAGGGCCGGATTAAGGTCTGATGAGGCCCTAAGCTACTGAAGGCAATGGGGCCCTTTATATGTCCTGCTGTCCTTTGTCAACAACAAATCGTTGCTTTTTTTGTGTGTTGAATATATGCTAGATGGTAATTTATGGACCCAATAGGTATCTAAAGCCATTTGCACATAACAGAACATGTATTTTATCAAAGTAATTGTTGAACTGAAATACAATTAAGAAGAAGTATATTAATAGTGAAATATAATTAAGAAGAAGTATATTAATAGCAAAATAATTATTAAGCTCTAACTTAAAATGATTGGCGGCCCATTATTTACTTCATAGGAGCCTACACAACACAAAACACTGTTGCTGTATGCAAGTTTTATTTTATTTGTTTTTTATCTTATATTTTGAAAATGTACATCCAGGGTTTTTTTCCTTTAAATTTTTTTGGGGGCCCCAAGAGAGTGGGGCCCTAAGTTGTACTTGTTTAGCTTATATGCAAATCCAGCACTGCACACAAGTTGGGAGTTACCCAGGTAGAGCCTCCATCTTCTGCCACAGAGCATCGCAGTCCAACTTTCCATCCCACAGTCTCGACTACCCATGCCAAGGTGTTGTTATTTTCCAGACTACAGACATATTGCAATTGTCATGTAAATTGATTGGGAGGCCAGTGGCAGTGAAGCTGTGTTTGCAAATCTTGCAGGCACCGTGGCAGCGCCTGCTAGAGGATTTTACAGCATTTTTCACGGTTGTTATCTATTACACTCTTTGGCTCAACCCCCCCCCCCCCATTTGAACAGTGTTACATTCCAGCTGTCACCTCAAACTAATGAGGGTTTCTATTTTATTTCATTTTATTTGTATTCTTGCCTTTCAAGTTTCCTGTTGGATTCTCTACTGCAGAAAGAAAAAACATGCTGATGAACTTGTTCCATTTCTCTCTGAGGCTTATCAGAAGGAAACTGTCCATAATCAGCAACATGTTGATGGGAAGCTTAGCTTTCAAAAAATGAAAAAAAGAAAAGAAAACCAGCAACACAGACACACCAACGTAGCTGGCTGTGGGTGTTTTTAGAGGAAGGGATCTAGTAATGAGATTCCTGTTGAAATGTTTGTGCCAGTGTATTCCAAGAGTCTACGCAAGCCCAGGAAAAAAACCTGGGTGCAGTATTGGTCCCGAAGCACGCTTCTTTCATTTTCCTTTTCTGTCTTAAAACTAAAAGGCAAACAAGTTTCTAGTCTTTATAGAGGTGTGGATGTACTTGGAAAAGTGTGGGCCTGTCAAAATCTCAGAAGCCAAAGCAATAGCTGAATCATCTATTGTAATTACATCAGATGATTTGCTGAAGACACTTTAGAGCAGGATACTCCACTATTTCCTCTGTTATCCTGGCAACAGCCCTGTGAGGTAGGTTTAACTGAGAGGCAAGTGAAGATTTTAACCCAGGTCTTGACTGTCATTGTCTAACACTAATCAGTGCACTGCAATGAATAAGATTTCCTGTGGTCATAAGGAAGAGGAGGAGGAGGAGGAGGAGGAGGAGGAGGAGGAGGAGGAGGAGGAGGAGTTTGGATTTGATATCCCACTTTATCACTACCCTAAGAAGTCTCAAAGCGGCTAACAATCTCCTTTCCCTTCCTCCCCCACAACAAACACTCTGTGAGGTGAGTGGGGCTGAGAGACTTCAGAGAAGTGTGACTAGCCCAAGGTCACCCAGCAGCTGCATGTGGAGGAGAGGAGACGCAAACCCGGTTCACCAGATTACGAGTCAACTGCTCTTAACCACTACACCACACTGGTTTTTGTACCTTTTTGGAGATCTACCTCTTCTGCTCCCCATGACGTGCAAAAGCAAAATTAATTTTACAAATACTCAGGCCCAAATGTGGGCAAGAGGGAGTCAATGCAGCCTCTGTCACCTGGGCAACAGGTAGACGAAAGAGCAGTAGGTAAGCAACTTGATGGCCTCTAGCAATGACAAGTAGCCCAAACTAGGGAAAGGCATTCAGTTGGACAGCTTTGTATCAAACAGAGGCACTGCATTGGCCTTCTGAGGTCACCTGACTCTTCAGGCTAAGAGGAGTCTATGTTGACTTTTGAATATTCTAGCATAAACATCACCAGCAGCTTTGCTGTTGCAGGAAGCCACCATGGGGCCCAACAAAATTAAGCAAAATCACCTACAGGAGCTTGCAAGGTTAACAAAATGGCACCTTTCCCTGCCTTGGCTACAACAACAACAACAAGTGGCCAGCAAAGGATGCTGAACATCAAAAATGTCTGGGCATTCCTATCTTCCTTGTGGGTCCCAAGTGTCTTCAGAGTCTCTGGTATTCAGGGCCACATGGTGAGGCTCTCCTCCTTGCAGGGTTAGGGCCCTTCTCCCTGAGGTTTGTTTATTTATAATCTTGGCACTTAGCTCCCTATTAGGATATGGTATCCTGGATTTTGCAGGCCTCCCCCTTCTCTTAACTGTTTCCTCTGTCTTGGATAAAGCTTACAGAATCACAGAACTGTAGAGCGGGAAGGGATCCTAAGTGATCTAGCCCAAACCCCCCTGTAATGCAGGAATCACAGATTTTAAAAAATCCCTGGCAGATGGCCATCCAACCTCTGATTAAAAACCCCCAGTGAAGGAGAATCCACCATCTTCTAAGAGAGTTCATTGCACTGTCAAACCACTCAGAAACATCTTGATCTCCTTTCTTGTAATTTGAATCTGTTAGTCTGGATAGCTTGACTTCCACTTTTACTCAGCTCTGATTCTCCGAGAAGCTGAAACATTTGTTGCAGCCTGCCCTGTAGAACTCTTGGTGCCACCTGGACCTCTCTTGACAAGGATGCCCTCCCAAGATGGGCACAGTCCTACCATGACTGGGCTCTTGGAAGGGAAGTGGGTAGAGAAAGCTCTGCGATCCCAGAGCTGTTCCAGAGACTGACCTCGCCGACATGTGGAAGTTGTCCATTTGTTTATTTCATTTGGCCTGTCATCTTTTGATCTGGTGTGTGTGTGTGTGTGTGTGTGTGTGTGTGTGATTTAATTTAAGGCAGACTGAATTTTGAGCCACTTGCTGTGTGCCATAGAAAGGAAAAAATCTTTGAAGATATAATGACTAGGAGGGTGGGGGAGCGAGAAAAGAAACAAGCTATTATAAATCCCACGGTGTGGATAAGGCTGTCAATAGAAAGAAACGGGGTCATTTTCATATTCCCGCCCATCTTTTCACAAGTTCATGAAAGCGAAAAGTCATGAGCCTGAGCCTGGAGACAAACTGCTTCAAAGAGCAATTTTAATTGAAATGGTAATGACAAAAACTTTGCTGGAAATATATATTTGCGAGCACCTGCTGGCCAGGAAAAAATAAAGCCTAATAAAATAAAATAAAAAGTGTAATAGTTGCTAAAGAAGCCAGAGGCAGCACCTGCTTACAAAAGCCAGTGACCTTTCCCCTTATTGGTCAAACGCCCTCGCACAGGGATGGGTGAATATGACAATTTAACTTTCGCTCAGATGCCACGTTCCACTGCTCCCATCCACCTGTAGTAGGGGTCCCAAGATGCATCTGTGTCAGGATGCCAGCATGCTCCATTCACATATCTCCCTTTCTGTCCTCAAAGGGGGGCAATTTCCAGAGGAATAGCAGTTTTATCAATGTGTACCTGCACATAGAGATGTGGGTGGCACTGTGGGTTAAACCACAGAGCCTAGGACTTGCCAATCAGAAGGTAGGCAGTTCGAATCCCCACGACGGGGTGAGCTCCCGTTGCTGTGTCCCTGCTCCTGGAAACCTAGCAGTTCAAAAGCACATCAAAGTGCAAGTAGATAAGTAGGTACCACTCTGTCGGGAAGGTAAATGGCGTTTCCGTGCGCTGCTCTGGTTTGCCAGAAGCAGCTTAGTCATGCTGGCCACATGACCCGGAAGCTGTACGCCGGCTCCCTTGGCCAATAAAGCGAGATGAGCGCCGCAACCCCAGAGTCGGTCATGACTGGACCTAATGGTCAGGGGTCCCTTTTACCTTTACCTTTACCTTACCTGCACATCACTAATTAAGGAGGGGAGGGGAGAGACATGAAGGCACTTAATCTTATGTTAGTCTACAGATTAAGAACGAAAAACAGAAGGCAAGTGGCCCATCTAGTCCAGCATCCTGTTCTCACAGCAGACAACCAGACGCATGTGGGAAACCCACAAGCAGAACCTTTATAAATTGAGTAATAAAACCTGAGCACAAGAACACACTATCCCCTCTTGCAGTTCCAGCAACTGAGATTCAGAACCATTGCTGCCTCCAACTGCAGAGGTAGAACACGGCTGTTGTGTTGGCATCCTTCTTTCTCAGGAAACCATGGAAGAGTGTGCCTTTGGGGGTAGAGTTACAGTGCCTGCTGTGGCTATAAAGAATGATATGGGAAATACATGTTGTGTTATTGCATGTGGGGTGGGGGAAGGCATCTAGTTTTGCTGCTACAGGTGCACTGTGGCATTTCTTCTCTCTGAAAAATATCTGAAGAAGGAACAAAAATTCCCCAGCTGCATTTGGCATGTATAGCCATCGTAAACTCTTTCAGGAAACTCTGAGAACTCTCCCTTCTTTGGATTTTTCTGCAGAAGGCAACCGCATACCTCTGGGAAGCCTCCAAATTGGTTTCGTATGGCGCTGTTGAAGTTACAGTCCTAGCTTAACTGAATGATATGTGGCTGCCTGTTTCTGCAGGTATGGTTGCGTAACATTTGGTAAAGAAGTCTCAAGCACACTGCAGGTTTACAATGCAATGCAAAAATCACTTTAATAAATTTTAGTAAATTTACAGAAGCACTGCACTTGGAATGGTCTAATTCACCCCAGCTGTTCCATCTGTAGGTGTTGTGTTCTCTTGGTGCCTTGGAGCTTTACCACATGATTTATAGCATTTCATAAAGCCAATGAAGTACATTGAACTTATAGAATGGTGAAAGAATATGAACGCTCATACCTACAATTCAGCAGATGCGGGTAAAGTTTTAATTAGTGCATTAATTTCATTTCTGCTGTTTGCAATGGCTGCCATCTGGTTTGTGTGTGTGTGTCCCTTCTTTCTGTGACTCCATCATAGAAAATTGAATGAATGTGACTGAGAAACCTCAGATTGGGGCCTTCAGTAGGACAGATGGGTCTTGAACGAGCTTTTCTGTGTAGAACCAATGCAAGCCTCACCTGTGACCATGAAAATCCATTGTCAAGACACCCCTTGGTTGTTGGACAGAGATTGCTGAAAGGGTGACTGCAGGCTTTGCCTTAGAGGCCAAAGGGCAAATATGAAATAAATCTGTGTTTCATGACTCATTGCATGAAAGCACAGGGAGTTCCTCACAAACCATTACTGTTCTCTGTGTTGACTCATGCTGCATGATACAATAGGAGGAGATACAGAAGAGGACAGCCAGCTTGGAACAATGCTTCTGGGTTCCTACAGCAGCCAATCAAATGCCTCAGGGAAGCCCAGCTGTCCTACGCGCGCGCACACACACACACAGAGAGAGAGAGAGAGAGAGAGAGAGAGAGAGAGAGAGATATGCCTTTCAGCAACTGCTCTTCAGTGGCCTTCTGCCTCTGAATTTGAAGGTTCCATATTGCTGTCATAGACCCATCACACGTCCATGGATTGTTCAATCTGCTTTAGAAACCATCTAAGTTTGCAGTCATCACCACACCCTATGGCAGCTAAGTCCATACTTTTTCAGCCCTGAATCCTATCAGCACATCTTGTTTCCTAAATGGTGGTGAATTCCAGAAATGAATAAGAATTGTCGTAATAAAATATCCCCTTATATTTGTTCATGCATATTATATATTGTATTTTTGATGCTGTGATTTCTAAGGGCTCACCTGGTGTAGGAGGCATTGTCTGCAAACTTGAAAGACTCCATCCCTCTTAGGCAGGGGAGGAGAAGTAGTTGCTATTCATATGTTGTTGGACTCCCAACTCACATCAGCCCCAGCTAGCATGGCCAGTGGTCAGGGAGGATGGGTCAAAGGATTAGTCCAACTGAAGTGGGTCAGGACTTGGGATCCACTAGTGGATCATGGCCTGATCCAAGGCACATTGCAATAGCAGCATGCATGGTTAAAAAAAAAAAAGAAATGGGTCCCTTGATGGTTTAAAGGTGGGTCCCAAGTCTGAAAAACACAAGTGCTGGATGGGTTGGACATACTGTAGGAGATTCTCCAATATTTTTGAGTGATACCAAACTAAACCATACTCAGAGTAGACCTAGTGAAACAAATGGGCTTCCATATATTGTTCATGTGTGTATCATGTAGCCATAAAAATATAAGCTACCAGTTGACTGCCCTTGTTAGTTAACTCTGTCAAGCACACCAGGAAGATTAATAATGAATTAGTCACAATTTGTGAACAAGAGATTCCATTAAGAAAATTCTGAACCTGTGAATATTGCATCTTCACTCTGATTTAGCAAAACAGGTTGATGTGTGCGTATTAGAGATACGGCTTAGAGATTTTTTAAATATTAAGCAGTTATATTAAAAATGAAAAGCATTTTTTAAAATTGCAGGGCCAGGAGTATAAATCAGATGGTCTTGCGAACGCTCAGCAGGATGCATGAACATGTAAGTGTGAACACTGTCTATTCCACTGTGTCGCTTTCAATAAGATGTAAATTTGAAAACACGCCCCCATTCATATTTTGGCATGATTGTGCCCTGTTCAAGTACTCTGAGCATAAGAAGAACCTGCAGGATCAGACCAAAGGCCCGTCTAGTTCAGCATCCTGTTCCCCAAGCAGATGCTCCAATGGGAAACCCAAAAGCAGAAGCTGAACACAATAGCTCTCTTCCCTGTATAGGGAAGTGGGGGTTTTTTTTAGTGTTTTATTATGTTTTTATACATGCTGGAAGATGCACAGAGTGGCTGGGTCAACCAAGTCAGATGGGCAGGATATTAATAATAATAATTATAATTTTTATGGAATAGGACATCCCTAACTTCATCAGAGAAATGCTGGAAGGTATGTCATACATGATGTATGGAAGTGAGAGATGGACCATAAAGAAGGCTGATCGCCGAAGAATTGATGCTTTTGAATTATGGTGCTGGAGGAGACTCTTGAGAGTCCCATGGACTGCAAGAAGATCAAACCTATCCATTCTTAAGGAAATCAGCCCTGAGTGTTCACTGGAAGGACAGATCCTGAAGCTGAGGCTCCAGTACTTTGGCCACCTCATGAGAAGAGAAGACTCCCTGGAAAAGCCCCTGATGTTGGGAAAGATGGAGGGCACAAGGAGAAGGGAACGACAGAGGACGAGATGGTTGAATAGTGTTCTCGAAGCTACCAGCATGAGTTTGACCAAACTGCGGGAGGCAGTGCCTGGTGTGCTCTGGTCCATGGGGTCACAAAGAGTCGGACATCACTAAACGACTAAACAACAACAACATGTCATACATATGCATCAGTAATAGTTGCAGGAAGGTGAAAATGAACACAGAGAATGGAAAGTTCTGACTTTCTGTTGCCACAGATTGAAAGGAATGATGCTGCCCACATAGTCATGTATTCAAAAAAGAAAGTTCAGTTTTCACACAGAATGTTTAAAGGATTTTTATCACATGCTTCTTTTCATTATCAGGCTACAAAGCACATGGAGAGGGAGAGGGAGAAAGAATAGTACTTATTGAGAAAAGATTTTCTTTCTGTTTCAGGAGAATAAAACCATGTCGTAAGGTTCCTGCTATGTGGTAAGTTGGGGTCCCACCCAAGTTCTTTTCCCTGGAGTAGCAGAAGAGGCAACGGTATTCTTTCAGGGATAATGGCAGAAAACCTACATGCTCTGATTTCTCAATCATTAATCTCGCTTTTCCTGGGAAATTGCACCATGATACATCTTTGTTAAAGCTGGCAAGCCATCATGAGGAAGGCAGATTCCATCAAAAGATTGCTGTCCCAAGCCGATGGGCCAGGGGGCTGAGCAGCCAAACTCCAGGAGAAACACACGTCTCTTTGTGTACTCGTGTGCTAAATGTAGCCGGTTAGGGCCGCTTGGTTTCCTGTTTCGACCGAAGAAACGCGTCTCTGTACCCAACCTGTAGAACTAAGAAAATGATTCTCAGTGCATAATTTTCTCACTGGAGTGTAACTCCTCATTCCTGTTCTTTGCAGTTCAAGTCAGGGAGAAGATTTTCGCTCAGAGTCCTAGAACCCGGGGTCACCCAATGAAGCAGAAGTGGAGGAGATTCGGGATAGACAAAAGGAAGGACTTCTTCCACGCAGAGCCTAGTCATACTGTGGAATTCAGTGCCAGAAGATGCGGTGGTGACTTGACAAATTGGATGGCTTCAGAAGACCAATTTTGTTCATGTATTTGCTTAATAAATTTATATCCCACCTTCCCCACCCCCAAGGAGCGCAAGGTGGTGCACAGGATTTTCCTGTTCCCCATTTTATCCTCGCAACAACCCTGCAAGGTATGTTAAGGTGAGAAGCAGTGACTGGCCTACGGTCATGACAGTGAGCTTCATAGCCTAGTGGAGATTTGAACCCCAGTCTCGCCCAGGTCCTAGCCCAACACTCTAACTACTAGGCCACCACTGGCTCTCAAAGGCTTGGGGCACACACTCATGGGAAATTTGCACATCTTGCTCAGTGTTATTTACACTGACTGGCAGTGACTCTTTCAGGCAGAGGTCTCTCCAAGTCCTACCAGGAGATGCCCTGGAGTGAATTTGCCAGAGAATCTTGCACCCAGATTTCCCAGTCCAAAGTCCAGCTCATGACTGAGTCCAAGTCATATTTCAGATCTACACAATACATTCAAAGCAAATGACTTCTGTCAGGGAACTGCCATCGGCTCAGAGGCGAGAGATAGGGGGGGGGTGTGCTACAGGGAGCCTCCGAAAATCTTGCGAAGCAGTTCCTCTTCAGGCGAGGAGGAAAGCCCCACCTCCAGTGGGGAAGAGGTGCAAGGACCAGAGGATGCTAGAGAGAGCCTTAACACCGCACCTGAGCAAGCCGGAGAAGAGGGAAGCACACCCCTGCCATCCCCAATCATGCACAGTAGTTTGAGGTGCAGGGAGGGGCGGAAAGGCTTGGGGTGATGATGTTGGGGGAGGTACAAAAACAGACCACTCCCGGATTCTGCTATCAATTAAGCCAGACATGAACTTGTGACGCTCTTCACTGTAAATAGTTTACACCAAAATAAAGCCTGTAAAAGACAGGTCAGAGTCCTGCCTGGTTATTCTCGAGCAACCGCAGCACCATCTGACAGCTTCCTCCGAAGAATCCTGGAAATTGTAGTTTATTAAGGTTGCTGGAAATGGTAGCTCCAAAGGGGAAACGAAGAGGAGAGCCTTAATTGCAGAAAAAGAGCCCATCATTTCGGAATCCTGATTCTGCTCCACTCCATGCCACACAGTAGTTCCCAGCCAAATGTGTTCTTCAGCCACCTTTAACAACCCCTGCAGAAAGGAAAGGCAATGAAGCAATGCATGGAAATGCGGTTTTTAGAGGTGGATTAAGTTCTAATTGTTCCCTGTACCATAGCAACTATGAGCCCAAGTAAACCAATGAGTGCAGACCATCGAAGGCATACAGCCAAGGTAACCTTCACGTTCTCCTGGAAGAGGGAAGAAAGATGCCAGCACCTGCAGCTTCTGCTTCTGACGCTTGATTCTGAGAGCTCCCTTCGCTCTTCCTCTCTCCAAATTCACATTCTAATTAACATTCTGCCCTGAGTTAAACCAGGGGGGATTGGCTGATGGGTTGCAAGTACGTGGGCCCTTTTGAAGACATACTCTGGCCTCATTAATTATATTTTCCAATTAGACTTTAATGACAGAATTAGCAATAATGCTTCCTTCTTTCACTTGTCCCGGCCTGACATTT
This sequence comes from Podarcis erhardii, assembly GCF_964252035.2. Lineage (NCBI taxonomy): Eukaryota > Metazoa > Chordata > Lepidosauria > Squamata > Lacertidae > Podarcis > Podarcis erhardii. The sequence goes on along the minus strand of NC_138511.1, from coordinate 29,383,168 downwards.
GTGAGCAAGATGTAGAGGTATGAACTTTTGCATGCTGTGGAAATTGGCTGGCTATGCATGTATCCTTTCAAATCATGCCTATGGGCCAGGCAGATTATAATGGGTCTGATGGACTCTTGAGTGACTCATAATGCCATTCCAGATAAGGTATATATGAGCTGTTATCTTTAGCACTTGAAGCTCTCGGGTTCAAGATGTAGCCAAACAACCAATAAAAACAAAGGTTGGCTATTAATCACTATTGGAAGCCTGGAAGGTGTCCCTGAAAGGCATCAACTCCACCCCCTCCTTTGATGCAGAAATCCAGAGGTGGCTATCCATCCAGTTCTTGAAGAACTGCAGTGAAATATAGACTACCATCCCTCTAGGTCCTTGACAGTATTGCTGAACTGCCATTAACTACTGGGATGATTCTCCTAATGCTCCACTGAAATCAACCCAATCAATGTATGCCCATGAAACCCAGTTCTGTCCTTGGGGGCAGCATAGAAGAAGCCATTGCCCTCTTCCATATTACAGTCATTTAAGTATTTGAAAAGCACTGTCATGGGGGACACTGTCAATGACTACTCTGATGTCACAGTTGGAGGCAGCAATGCTTCTGAATACCAGTTGCAGGAAACCACAGGAAGGGAGAGTGCTCGAATCCAGCTTGCAGGTTTCCCATGGGGACATCTTGTTGGCCATCATGACTGCGTCCCAGCGACCCTGATACCTGGTCTCCATCTCTTTCATGTCCTGATGGAATCTCTCCCCCTGCTCGTCACTCATTGAACCCAGGTTCTCTGGAAACCGGTCCATATGTGAAAATAGGTAGTGCATCTTGACGTTCATGTTGCAGCCCAGGTTTCTGAAAGCAGTCAGCATGTCGTTGACAAGTTCTGCGTAGTTTCTGGCTTTATTGTTGCCAAGAAAGTTCTTCACTACCAGAACAAATGCCCTCCACGCTTCCAGTTCCACTTCATTCATTGAGTTTCCGAACTCTGGATCTCTGATGAGCTGACAGATCTGAGGACCGTCAAAGATGCCAGCTTTCAACTTCTCCATGGTCAATCCTGGAAAAGCCTGGCACAAGTAAGTGAAACAGTCACCATCCTTGTCCAGAGCCTTGGTGAACTGCTTGTTTAAGCCGAGCTTGATGTGCAGTGGTGGGAAGCATATTCTGTCTCTGTCCACCAGAGGGTTGTTGATGACGTTCCTTTCTTTGCAAGGCACCAGTTCCTCCCGCACAGGCCAGTCCTTCTTCGTGTAATGCTGAGCACGGTCCCTACTATCCCACATGCAGAGAAAACATGGGTACTTGGTGAAGCCAGACTGTTGTCCCAACCAAAAGTTCACCATCTTCAGGTCAACACAAATAAACCACTTATGCTGATCATAACCAATTTTCTCCAGCACATACTACACCGCTTCATAGTTCTCCTTCAGTGTACTCGAGTGAGCCAGGGGTATAGAGGCAAACTGGTTGCCGTTGTGTAGCTGAACACATTCCAGTGATCGCTTGCTGCTGTCAATGAACAGTCTCCAATCTTTGGATTCGTACTGTGGCACTCCAAGCTTGAGCAGAAGCTGTGCAATATCTGCACAGTACACCAAGTCCTTCTCTTCCGAGAAAAAACGGAGGTACTCTTGATGCCTGTTGCGGAAGAAGCTGATGCGAGCACTGTCAGAGAGGAGGTTTATTCCTTCAATCTGGATGCCAACAGTTCGGCAGAGTCCTTTGACAAGCTGAGGTTATGAACTAGATCATTCAACTCCTTTTGGGAAAATGGATGTGGAGCATCATCTTCAAGAACCACTTCTTCTTCATGTCCTTCAACACTGGAGGCATCTTCATCACTAATGTCAGGAAGTTCTCCGAAGATAGGCACTGGAATTTCATCACAATGAGCTACAGGACAATGTGCTGATTGAAGATCAGGATACTTCGTGGGGCGGCTGCCCCATTAACTTAGTTTTGATCTCCCAACTTTATGATTTGCCGCACCAATTTATGGAAGATTTCAAGGTTTTATGACTTCAAACTGATCCCTTTTTGACATAATCACCCAGAACTATCGGACCTGAATACTTCTTGTCATTAAAATAATCATTTCCAATCAAAACAATTATTCGACATGGCATTTTACCCCCACCAACTTCTTCTAAAATGCTCCACACAAGCGTACATGTGAACAAAAACGTAAAAAAACGACATGTGGCCATAGCTCAAAAACTTGACCTGATTGAGCAAAACCAATGTGATTTTTTGATTCAGCGCATCAGATTTGTCCTAAATCAACTGAAAAAATGCAGACAACAAATTTGTTGTTGACCAGTGATCCATGTCCATCATTTTTGCCATCCTCAGTCCCAGTTTATTTGCATACTTTGACTGCTTTATCTACAGAGGGGATACTTTGGCCTACACAGCAATATATTTAAGCATAGTCCTGCTAAAGTCTTCACAGTTCACCTGACTCAGAATGCAGACTTTGCCTTGCTTGTGGCACTGAGCAACAATAGAAAGCTACCACCATTTTCTTTAGACATTTTTAGGAGAGCTGTGCACCAGATTTGCCCGAGACTTGAATCCTGAACCAAGCTGAGCCTATTAAGAGGGATCCAAGATTCATTTGAGCCAGGTTGAGACAGCTTCGGATCACTACACGTCAGGTAGAGCAGCTTAGAGACATTGTTGATTTTAAAGGGGCAGAGTTAGGTTTTCCGCCATGCTATGTGCATTCACGAGAGCTAAAATTGCCCGACATACCCCTGGAGATCTCCAAAAAGAAAGGAAAAGAAACTTCCTAATCTTATGGAAATCCTTCTCATTTCTTCCTGAAATTTCCATAGATGCCTGGGGAGGACTCTCCAAGTTTGCCTCAAACTGTACATTAGTGAAAACTGAGTGGAAAATCCAGGCTCTGCCTGTGAGCACCCATGTAATCTCACCAAACAGATATTCCTTAAGGTGAAAGCATATAGAAGAAGAACATGCACATTATAGGATGTTGCCTTTAAAAAGTGTTTAGCAGCTTTACTTTCCATCTTTAAAATTGTGGGGTGGTTGTATGGCATTTGACCATCAATCAAAGGATTATAAGCATGCACACCACATTTCCTTATGATCTCCCAGTTTTCATGGGAGGTATCATAATGGAGGATTGATACATCTTTCCTGACCCCTTAGATAAAAGCTGCTAGGGTTGGCATAGTATTTGACCTTTGAAACATAATATATGCACAGGCCTCCTGATCTGCCCCATGGCCCTAAATCTGATAACTTCAATCAGTCCTCTGCCAACCAAGGGACCACCTGCCCTATCCTTGATCTGTCCACAAAACAATTCAGGAGACAAAGTTAAGTGTTTTTAAAACCTTACATTGAATGCCAAATGGATATGGTAACCAAAGGTTTCACTTTTCCTTGCTGATATTACAGAAGGACCTGCATTGCAGGGTTTGGACTAGATGAGCTTTTGGGTTTCTTCCAACTCTACAATTCTGTGCTTCTGTTACCTAGATTAATGACAATATTGCCTTCAGGTGTCATGGGATGCTGATGCTTCAGTTGGGATCTTCTGTTCCTGTGGAGGACATTACGTGACAATGATCAGTATCTGACCACAATCATATCAGGATGAGTTGAACCAGCAGATTTCACTTTGAGACATTGTCTTCTTCCACTTCATCCAGAATATATTGTGGCATTTGGAATCATCCCTGTTCTCACAGTGGCCAACCAGATGTCTGTTATGGGGAATCCACAAGCAGGACCTGAGCACAAGAGCACACTCAACTCCTGCCACTCCCAGCAACCACCATTTGGAAGCAATATTGCCTCCAGACCTGAAGGCAGAGCACAGCCATCATTGTTAGGAGCCACTAATAGCCATTTCCTCCATGGATTTGCCCAGTCCTCTCTCAGAACCAAGTTTCAAAGCTATGAGATTCTACTTTGCACAGAACTCCACCCTTTTGCCAACAGGATGTTCCATATCTTGAGCTCCATTGCCAGCTTAGAACAGACCCAGGCTTCTATTGTAGCATAAGCAAGTGGAAGATTGCAAAAGTCATAAATCAGATTTCCAGCTCCAATCTTCCTTTCTCTAAAATCCTCCTAAGTTCCCACCTCTCCTGTGGGTTCACTTCTTCCTGAAATGTAACCTTTGCCTGTATCCTTCTCACTGCTTGCGTATCTGTAGGGCAGGTCCCTCGCTCTGACAGTGACTAAAACACCATCATTTTCTAATCTTCCTCCCTGTTCCTACAAGCCATATTAATTTATACATAAACCTGTCTTGTTCATTTCCTCCTGCGAGTCCATCTAGGAAGGCTTCTTGATAAGTAGTGCTAACCTTTTCCATTCCTGAAAAATAAATCTCTCTTCTTGACCTCTAGCATATTTGAAATTACCCATTTGAATTGGGGAGGGGGGGGGGAGATTGCTCAGGAGATGATTGAAGAAGATAGTTGGGTTGGGGTTTATTTTTTTTTTAAGATTACTTTCTCAGTGAGAATCTTTGGCAGCAAGAAAAATCCCACTCTAGTAAATGCAGAGCCTTGGCACCTGGGCAAATGAAGCATGTTGTCCTATCACACCTACACTAAGATCTGGTTGTAATGCAGGTAAACCTTTATGAATGACTTCAACAGGGGCCTGGAAAGGTTGACCATCAAATCTGCAGATGGCAACAGTTAATGAAGAGCTTTCCAAACTGTGTGTCGTGGCACATTAGTGGTTTGGCTGCAGTGTGCAGGTGTGTCGCATGAACACTCCTCACACTCCTTCCAGAGCTGGAAAGTGGTCAGTTTAACCTGCGATTTGCTAGTAAAACTGAATTACTGTGTTGCGGATTGATGTAAAACTGAATTACTGTGTTGCAAAATGATGCATGTCTAAAAAGGTGTGTCACCAACATGAAAAGTATGGAAAGCCTTAAAATGCAGAAGCAGAATTCAATATGTCCTTGACAGGATGGAGAAAGAGGCCCAGACTAACAAAATAACAGAAGCAAATGTCAAACTTTGTGTTTAGGTAGGGAAGATCAGTTTCACAAATATGGAATGGGTGAAACCTGGTTTGACACCAATACATGTGGAAAGGAGGCATCAGTGCTTCTGATTAACAGTTGCTGGAAACCACAGAAGGAGAGAGCACTCTTGTGCTTGAATCCTGCTCGCATGCTTCCCATTGGGGCATTTGCCTGGCCACTGGGAGAACAGAATGCTGGACCAGATGATCTTCAGGGTCACTTCCAAATCTACAATTCTAGATTCCATGACTAGGTGGGCCATTGGCCCAATCCAATAGGCTCATCTTATGTTCTCCCTCCACTGGTAGAAGCAGCGATGCTTCTGAATACCTGTTGCTGGGTGCCATATTATGAGTGAATGCACTTGATCTCAAATCCTGCATGCCACTTTTTGGCAGGCATCTGGTTATCTACTGTGAGAACAGGGTGCTGGGCTATATTATGGCTACCAGATGTCCCCGTTTCTCGGGGACAATCCCAAGATTTAGAAATCTGTCCCCTGACAAAATCCACCCCCGGAATGTCCCCAGATTTCATTTAATGTCCCCAAATTTATATTTTAAGTGTAGATTTATTAGTAGGGAATGAAGGTTGTGTGATTGGTTCAACAGCACAAGACACATCATATGGGGACTTCCGGTGAGGCAACATAGCAGGCGCCATGGCAGCGAGTAGCTCCTGATGGCCAAAAAGACTCATGTCATTCCTAAGCTACATTAACAGAAGTTCAGTGTCCAGGTCGCAAGAAGTCATGGTGGTTCTCTGTTCTATTTTGGTCAGACCTCACCTGGAGCAATGTGTCCAGTTCTGAGTACTGTGCTTTTAGAAGGATATCAACAAAACTGGAATGTGTCCACCAGAGGGTAACTTTGATGGTGAGGTCCCTGGAGAGCTATGGGGGAAAGTATGTAGTGGAGAGAAGAGGTGATTAAGACGCTGTGAATTAGCAATCATGAAATAGATGGTGGAGCAAATTTCTTTTTCTCTCTTCCACGGGTAGGATCAGATCTGATAGGACCAAATATCATGGGAAAGGATTTAAATTAAACATTTTATGGAAAGACTTCCTAGGGGTGCAAGCTGTTCAACAGTAGAACAGACTGCAGAAGGAAAGTGTGATAGATGGAAGCCAGCAAGCAAAGGCATTGTTATTGATGGGGAGAACATGATGACCAAAGCTGCCTAAGATCTGCACCCAACTCCAAACTCATTATTCTGTTCTTGGTACCACATTGTCCTCCAAGGCTCTCATCTTTTGTTGCCTCAGCCTCTCATTCTAAACTTTTTGAGGCCCTTTCATTCTCTCTCGCAATTTCAGCATTTGACTCACAGAGCCACTGCGCCTCATCTCCTGCCATTGTTTGCTACAATGAGGCAGTGGTTCTTGCATTTTTTGTATTTGAAGCCTCTTGTTGACAGCAACGCACCCTTTTCTGTTGGCTCGCAGCTGTGGGAAGAGATGTAATGAGATCAGGGTCCATCCAAGACATTTTGCTGCTTGAGGCAAACCAGAAAATAGCAGCCCCACAGCCCTACCCCAGTCATGCAACCTGGCAAGGTCAGTGAACAGTCACCAGGTGATAACGACCACCCCAATAATCTTAGATGCACCCTCTTAAACTTTTTTTTTTTTTTGCTTGTTGCTTTTAAAAGCACATCAATAGTGCTCAATAGGACTTAGTGCCCAACCCTACAAATGCATATCTTGCTGCAAGTCCTACTGAGTTAAAAGGGATTTGCAGCCTGAAGCTGTGCAGGCTTACTGAGAAGTAAGTTCAAAAGTATTGCAGAAGTCAGCCCTACTGAATTCAACAGGATTGCCGCCTAATGCTAAAGGCTTCCCACAGGCTTCTGGTTAGACACTGTGAGAACAAGATGCTAGACTAGATGGGTGTTCAGCCTGATCCAACTGTAAATTATTTGTTCTTTTCCTAGGTGAGAGAACACGTGACAACCCCTTCCCCATCTCATGTTCATTGCCTTGGGCTTGGGCTAGAGATGGGGTAGAAATTCCATTCAGTTTGCGTTTGAAGGCAAACTTCTCTAACTCACACTTTCTAAAGCAAGCTGGGAACTAAACCACAGCCATCCTCTGAGATTTGCACTTCTCCAGATTTTGCAATGCAGTTCTCCAGCCAAGGAAGGTGTACAGAAATGCATATACTTGCATAAAACGTGCTTGCAAATACATAGAGTAGAGGGAATTGCTTTGCCAGCACACCCATACAGAAGACTCAAGAAGCAAATATGGGAGAAAAGGTTATATTTATTCAAAATATAAAAAACCCTGGAGGATCTGCAAACAATAGTTCAACCTAGATAACCAAAACAAAATTTTGTCCGGGCAGAGAAGCTCCCTAAGGTAGGAAGGATCAGGTCCCTCTCCACTCCTGGGCACAACAACAGGCTCTTCCTGTGGCCCTACAACAACGGCTTGGAAGGAATTATTCCTCCTGGCTATGAGAACCTTGGTTTTGTGAAATGGACAAGTATACTGTAGCCCCATCCATGCATGCCATGCCTAAAGGGCACCCCAGAGCAGGGGCAGCATTGGGTAACCCAATAGTCCCTTTAACCAAAGCATTTCTCAGACGCATACTCCCCACCAGATCTTCAAATTCTATTTCCTGCCCAGACTCAAAGTTGAAGAAGACAATCAAAAAAGTCACTCCAAAAAAATAACTCCCAGCAGTATGGTGCAAGCAAAAAAATATCCTACTCAGCACCCAAACAGGCAATTAGCAGAGGGAGGGAGGGGAGCTGCAAAATGCAAAATGCAAAGTAAGAAGTTTGGGGAGGAGCCAGCTAATAAAGACTGGCCTCTTCCCCACACCCAGACAGTTGCCCCGTCCACTTCCCATGGTTGTCCCCTGCTCCTCCCATGGGAGAAACCATCTCAGGTCTTCTCTGAGGAGGAGTTGGGGCATGGCAAAGACACACACACAGAGAGAGGTGTTTATTTGGCAAAATGCATACAAAAATGTTTCTATTGGGAGAAATTCACACTAAAACATTGGTGAATTTTCATGAGGACATTTTTTAAAAAAGTATGTTGGCTGATATGGAAATGTGGATAACTGAACTAAAATTGGCCTAACTTGGACAAGTATCCATCTACATAAGCCAGTCTAGGATTTAGGTCTCAAAGTACAGAACAACAGCTGTAAGCTTGCCATCAGTGGCATGTAAGGACTCAATGATGTCTCCTCCATGATGTCTGCAAATTTTGTCCAGGGTAAGTGTCCCTATCGCTCCAACTTGTTTACATTGTTGCAAGGATTTCATAGTCTGCTGCCCTGGGAGTTTAGGATTGAGAAATTCTGCTGCATAAATTCATGGCAAGGCAAGACAGGGGTCTCACCTAACACAACAGGTTGGCAGAGCTCTGATGCAATCGTCACTGTCCTCCAGCATCCGCAGGCTTAGACTGGCCAGGTCATCAATCCATTGCTGTTTGTGTATGTATCCAGCCTAACTTCTCCCAAGTTGCTTGTCAAATACAGTTTTGGAAAACAGAGCAGTCTGATAGCTGGCAGATGCTGTAGCTCAGATAATGATCACTCACTCAGTCTGGCGTTACGTAACTCCGAGATGAAAAGCCCAAAGCACAGAAAAAGAAATCTACCTCAACAAGCCTACTTCAGCAAAGTCAGAAATCCAAACAAATTCAGATGGACTCAGAGACGGAGGCTGGAATCCAAACTGACAGTAACACCATTGTGGAGATGTGATTCATCTTGCAAGCCAAGGCATACATCCTTTCACTGGAAATAAAGTCTGCTTCCTCAGTACAGTTACCGATGTTATTCAGGGGCATTTAATTCATAGGGAGTGGGAGGTTTGTTTGTTTGTTTGTTTGTTTGTTTGTTTGTTGCTCTCTCTTACTTTCCCTCTTCTGCTGAATCAGGTCCTGAGCCAGTTGGGGTGTGCTGTAGTGGACAGACACTTGGTCTTAAACCACAGTGAGTTTCGGGTTCAAATAAACTCAGCCATTAAGCTCCCTGGGTAATCATGGGCCACTCACTCTCTTCCTATCTAATGTACCTCACAAAATTGGAGGTGTGTTCAGTCCAAATGGATAGGTGTGCTCCAGTATATAAGGCCAAGACTAGTGAATTAGATAGATTCACTGGAAAATGCATGTTAAACAATTTTTTCCCCCGTCGCTAGAAATCACTGTCAAGAAAAAGATGCCAGGGCAATTCTATGCAGACCACAGTTTCTTGTGTCTCCTACAAAGCTTTCTAGGACAAACGTTGCAATATGTGGTACAGCTGAGCTCCTCAACTCTTTAACTTCACATTTGCAATAGTTTCCCTTGAGCCCTGGGAATGAGGTGCTACCTTTATCCAAACGCACTACAATGAAATAAATATTTCATCTCTCTGCCAGGGCTGTCAGGCAGCTTATCGATCAGGTGAGAAGTGGGTGAGCTATCCATCCATCAGCTGCAGATTGGGCAAAAAAGCTCCAACAAATGTAATAGAAGTGAGTAACTGTCAGCTAATACTCAACTTGGGGTCATTATTGCAAATTTAGTATGATAGGGTTATATTTAAAGTTGGATAAAGGAAGTGTAATGAAATCTTAATTGGCCATCTGAATCTTTGAATTTTATCTTATTAAATGTTTCCTGTGAGGTTTCAAGAAGTGATAGAGTATGGTCAGATAATGCCCTGGCAGAGCTAGGCTCTGCTTCTTCATGTATATTCTCTGTCCATGAATGCCTCATGTCAGATTTTCTTTTTTAATGTTACATTATTTTTATATTGTCAATCATTCCAGGGATCTTGAGGGCCCAAAGAGCAGCATAAATATAGAAACGGCCCAATTCAACAAGAGAATAAAGCAGCCAGGTTAGAAAATGAAAGAATCACAATATGGCTGTTAAGAGGCAGAATAATACTTCAGCCTTTGCATCCTGAATGGATAAATTGATTTGCAGGATGGTAGCTGCGGACAAACTCACAGCGACCCCAACTGGGACCATGTTGATAGAGGTCTGTATCAAAACTTAGGAAGTGCCACAATGGTTCACACTGAAGACCCATCTAGTCTAATATTCTGCCTTTCACAATGGCCAATTATATACCACCAGGAAGCTCACAAGGAGGTTTAGGAAGATTACAGTCCTTTCCCCCAGAAGAAGGCACCAAAAAACTTTGAACTGCAGCAGCTCAAGCTTCCAACCCAGGCCCATGGGCTGCCCCACATGGAGAGTGTCCCTATTGATGTCCCTGCAACTCCCATGCTTCCGGAGCTGCATGTCAACAATGGAGAATCTGCTGTCCGAGTAAAGGTTTCCCATGTGATTATGACTCCTAGAGGATATTTAAGCCAGAGTGAAGCACAGGAACACTAAAGGAAAAGAACCATGGGAATCCTCTCATCTGGATAGCTCAGTTGGATAGAGCATCGCACTGAGAACATCAAGGTCACAGGTTCAATCCCTATAAAGTTGCGTATTCCTACATTGCAGGGGGTTGGACTAGAATGACCCTTAGGGTGCCTTCCAACTCTACAATTCTATGATTCTACCCTTACTTGGAATGCTCACATCTCCGTGACCCATGTCCCTATACATATGATTTGTTTATAGACCCACGCAATCCAAGATGGTGGCATTTGTGGTGTAGAGACTTGGGGGGGGGGGGAGGTTGGTTGTGCCCTGGAGATAGTGCCATTGAAAATGTGGTTAAAATGTTCAGTTGGGTATCAACTAATAATGATAAGCAAAAACAGGAGTTTCTTTTCAATCTAAGCAAAACGGAAGTTGAAAGGGGTTGTGTGTGATCTCATCCCAGTGCCGGAATGGCTTTGTCAGCATGATGTGAGGGATGGCAATCTCCTTCCTCCCTCCCAGCAAATTATTTCAGTTATTTCAGCTTAAAGGGAGCAGATACTTCTGAAACGAAATGGTGGCGTTTCTCAGCAGCTGTCCCCTGGCATGAATCTAATGGAACATTTTGCTAATGCCGCATAATGCTTTTTCTGCGATATTTGCTTGTAATATCAATGTGCCGCATTAATGCAACAAGCACAGCAGCTGATAGTTGAGAATGCAACTTGTAGTGTTGCTAATCCCTGCCAGCAGCTCCCCTGCACCCATGTGGAGTACAGTGTGGAATGAGAGGAAGCTAATTGGGCTGCATAGATCTGTCAAGGCCCAAATCTGGGCCCATGAGATGTTTTTCTCCTGGGTAGCAAGCCGAAGGTGACTGTTCTGTACATCAGAGAACTTTAAAAGACCAGACTCCCAGTCCTTACTTACCATGCCTGGACAATCCAAAAGAGTTCTTGATGCCTGCCAGTCACAGGAACCAAGCCTATAAGCCTCTAGTGAAGGAGAAGTAAACCTTTTTGGCCTTCTACATGCTGTTAGACTCCAAATCTCATCAGCCCCTACTAGGACAGCCATGGGTGAGGAGTGATAGAAGATGCCCTGAACACATACCGGTCTTGGGTGGTTCAGAAGATGAGGTCCTGTTAACACAGGCAGCCTAACGTCTTTAAAATGACTTCATTGCATTGGATAGATTGGATAGAATCAACTGGCAGCTGGAAGATCTGAGAACCGGGAGGGAGGCTTGTGAGATCTTTGCTGCACCAGAACATTTACCTTTGGGGTGTGAAGTCAAAACTGCTGTAACATACAGGAGTAGCATATTTTGTTGCATGTTTTGGGGGCAGATGAAGGCATCTGGTTGTGCAGTTGAAGATGCTTCATGGCATTTCTTCACTCTGTGTTCCTCCCACCGGCCATTCCTTAGAAAAATCTTGGGTAAATAGAGAAGTCATATGCACGCACATGAAAATAAGGTTTCTGGAGCATACGGTATCTCTAACGGCAACAAATTCCACATTAAAGGCATCAAAACACAGGAAATCCTGGTGGAATGGTAGAATTCTTGGTACCACCAGGAGATCTTCTGCCAGGAATCAATTTTAGTTTTAATGGGGCTTACTCCTAGGTAAATTTTCTTAGGATTTCAGTCAGTTGTATACAACCCAAAACATTTTTCACTTCAAAACTGTTTCTTAAAAAATAATAAATAAAATATATTCCTAAACACATTTATTTGATTAATTTGCTGGTTAAAACATATTGTTTATTGAATAATATTTCCTTAATCAGGTGACATTATCTATCAGCTGTGTGCAAAGCTCTTGCTATCAACAAATATTCTTCCCTCAGGTGGAATCTCCTCGGTTTTTTCCCCTTGAGGCAATTTCTGACTCAGTAAACCATGATACTGAATTTAGCATAAATGCTGGTTGCCCAACGGCTGACAGTAACTCTGAGCAGACCATATGGGATGCAATTAAAACTACATTCTGAAGGAGCTACAATTTCAGTGAAGGGTTTTATTTAAACAGAAGAATGCAAGAAGAGCTCTGCAGCTGGATCAGGCTAAAAGTCCATCTTGCCTGTCATACTGCTCTCGCAGTGGTCAAGCAAGTGTCCCTGGGAAGCTTGCAAACAGCACTTCTTGCAAACAGAACTATAAAATGGTGGTTTTCTTGAGTCAAAATGAGAGTATCCCTAAACATTTTTTTAAGAAAAAAGCGCTGGTTAGTATAATGTTTTTATATTTACATTTTTGAATGTGTCACACACCAAAATCCTCAAGTGCCACCCCTATCAGCTCTGCCCCATTTACAGTGGGGGAAAGACATGTGAAATGTAAAATGCCATGCAGTTTAGCCCATGGGGCATCACTGGGAGAAAGCTTTCCCCCTCCAGACCTTGTTGAACTCTATCTACTGAAAAGGATTGATCCTACCTGCATGGACTCATTCTGATATCTTCAGTCACCTGATTATAGGTTACATCAGGCATAGGCAAACTCGCCCTCCAGATATTTTGGGACTACAACTCCCATCATCCCTAGCTAACAGGACCAGTGATCAGGGATGGTGGGAGTTGTAGTCCCAACACATCTGGAGGGCCGAGTTTGTCTTTGCCTGGGTTACATCCAACATTAATTCTGGCTCATAGGAAGTCCACTGAAATGAATGATGACCATGAAGTCTGTTAACTTTAATGGGTCTACTCTGAGTAAATTTTAGATAAAACTCAATGAGTTATGTAAAGATCGTAGGGAACTGTCTTAAATTAAGTCAGACGCTTGGTCAGTTGAGCTCAGTTTTGTCTACAGCGGCTGGTGGCATCTCACCAGGGTTTCAGACAGGGGGCATTCCCAGCTCTACCTGGAGATGACAGGGATTGAATCTGGGACTTTCTGCATACAAAGCTCTATCATTGAGATATTCTGCCACTAAGCTATGTGTGGCCTTTCCCTCAAAGGGACAAGACAAGCAGAGAGGGTTTGTCCCTGGTAAATGGGGAATAGAGTAATAGAACTGAAGAACTGTTGGAAGGGACCTTAAAGGTCATATAGTCCAGAAAATCTAGCTAAAGAATCCCTGATAGGTGGTCATCCCACTTCTCTTTTTAAAAAGCTCTAGGGAAGGAGAAGACCACCACCTTCTGAGGCAGTGCATCCCACTGTTGAGCAGCTCTTACCCTTGGAAAATTTCCGTCAGACAATGGGTACATAAATGCTTAATATAATGTGCTCTAGTCTCCTGCCCCAGTGTGCTCATGATTTAGCCTGCTATGGCATGTTGAAGCCCCAGTTCCTGTGAAAGAGTTAAAACACTATTGCAGTCTCTCCTCCCTTTGGGGCTTTGCAGCTGTAAATAGCTCACAACAGCCTGTGAAGTGCTAATAAATCTAGAGCCGCTTCTCGGTTCCTCCAATAATAATTAGCAAATTAAAATGGAAATGTCACCACCGACCCATAAAAGTTCTTAAGTATGGGATGGAAAGGCCTCTGTGGACCAAGAATGGCTTTCGGAGATGGATATTTCCCAGTGCCTCATTCTCCTCGTAAGGCATTCTTCATCACGCTGGCATAAGACTCAGAGAGAGTCCAACATGGAGACACAAGTCATCCTGCCAAAAGATACTGGTACATCTCCTGCAATGTTAAGCTCAAGCTTCTTTATGCTGAACATCAGGAAATGAAATGGTTTTGCTAGAGCATCAATGGGAACCAGTAGCCCTCCAGATGTTGCTGCACTACAACTCCCATCATCCCTGAGCATTGGCCAAGCTGGATGTCCCCTTAGCTGCTGGAGCATTGATGGGGAACCTGTGGCTTTTTAGATGTTGTTGGACTCCAAATCCCATCAACCACAGTCAGCATGGCCAGTGACCAGGGTCGGTGAGAGCTGTTGGCCAGGGATGGTGGGCACCAGGTTGGCAAAGCCTGAAAAGGGATACAACAAATTTCCTAAATTTACCATTAGGATTGGGAGAAGGGAGGAATTTTCATATCACTTTACCAAACTCAGCATCAAATTAAGCCCAGGTAGTCCAAACTAATTCCTTCCACATCCCAAAATCGGTTGTGGTCATTTTGGTGCCAGCCTAGTAGTATCCTCACATCCAGAGGTTCAGAGTGATGAGCAGGGACTTCTGGAATTAAACTAGACTTTGTATTTATTTACACTCAGGGAGGGTTTTGGGCTTGTTTGACGAGCCAGGAGTGGTGGATTGGTTAGAGTGTTGGACTTGGATCTGGGAGAGACCAAGGTCCAAGTCCCTACTCAGCTGTGAAGCTCACTGGGTGTGACGTTGGGCCAGTCATTGCATCTCTCAGCCTAACCTACTTCACAGGGCTGTTGTGAGGATAAAACTGGGAGAAGGAAAACAATGTGCATCATCTTGAGTGCTTTGGAGGAAATGTGGAATATAAATGCAATAAAATAAAATAATGTTACACATGAGAGACACAATTCTTAGTTTCAGGCAAACACACTTTACAGAGAACTTTAAAACATTATATGGTACTCTTTAAAACATTGTATGGTACTCTTATTTAAATCCAGTCTCAGGAAATGCTAGAATGGTTTTTTTAGTATTATTACACCAGCAACAGTCTCCCACACCATTCTGGGACTTTTACTTTGCCTTCATGGTGTTAAACTGGGTTGCCCTGTCTAGGGCCCCCCTAACTGCTGTCAGGACAGATCCCTCTCTCCCCAGATCCCTATCTAGGTGCTTTTTCGAGGTCTGCTGGTTTAAATGTAAAGTTCTGATTTTGACTTGCCACCCCCTCCCAGTTGGATGACATTCTAAATAGCTCTCATTGGATGCTGGGTCACCAGGAGGCTGACCCAGGATCTGTCCATCACAGAGGCAACTGGCAAATGGTCCAACTGTGGAAATATTTTAGGCAGTGCATTTTTTTAGGGGGGGTGGGAAGGTGCCGGTACTCACCATGAAATTGTTAAGGTAAGTGGCACACTTTTAACATTTGAAAAAAATGTGCTAGCACCCTTGATTAACCCTTGACTTACCCTTGAGTAATCCCAGACAAAAACACCAATCTTAGGTGTCCTAAACTTCAGCTTGATTTCAGGAGAGCTGGAATACATATTCCCATAAACAGCAAATTTCAGAAGAGTAGAAAGGGTCCTTTATCCCCACTTTTAATTGTAACACAGGGAAAAGTAGGCTTCTGCTAACATTACTTTCAGGAGCCCTGACTTACGGGTTTAAGTTATTCTTATTCTTATTTTAAACCTTTCCACTCCTTCAATAAGACGCTGCAAAGTGATCTCACAAATAGCTTGCCTCATTGATGATGGAGCTATCAGGGCACCCAGAACATCTGAGCCCCCTCAGCTGAGGCTTGAACTAACTCACAACCCTTGCTCCATCTGCATGTTAAAGATGCCACTCCAAATTAGCCCCCCTAATGCAAAGAGACGTGATGCGTAACATTGACAGTTACAAGCTGGAGGAATGAGAGAGGTAATTAAAAGTATGTTTCTCTTACTTTCTGGGCAAATGATTCTATTGAAAAGGTAGCTGAGCGTCAGCGTTACTGATGCTCAGCTAACACAGCAGCCGCCTCCCTTTAAAAATAAAAAAATGGCTGGGGTAAATTAGGAGTGCAGATCTCAGCCGTGCTCATAAAAACATCAAATTGTGA
Source organism: Podarcis erhardii (assembly GCF_964252035.2). NCBI lineage: Eukaryota > Metazoa > Chordata > Lepidosauria > Squamata > Lacertidae > Podarcis > Podarcis erhardii. The sequence goes on along the minus strand of NC_138511.1, from coordinate 29,367,144 downwards.
AGGGGAAGGGTCCCCGAGGGTCTTCCTGTCCAAGATTCACAGAATTGGAAGGGAACACAAGGGTCATCTAGCCCAAGTCCCTGCAAAGCAGGGATATTTTGCCCAACATGAGACTGGAACCCACGACACTGAGATTAAGAGTCTTGTGCTGTAGCTCTCCCCTGCAATGCCAGGATCATGGCCAGAGAGTCCCTGACAGATGGCCACCTGACCTCTGTTTAAAAACCTCCAATGAAAAAGAGTCTGTCCCCTTCCAAGGGAATCCATTCCACTGTCAAACAGCTCTTACCATCAGAAGGGTCTTCCTAATGTAAGGTTACCAGATCCCCCCCCCCCCTGAATCCGGGGACACTTTTCAATTTCAATGGATTTTGTATGGGGACTGATTTGTAAATCCAGGCACTGTCCCCAGGAAACGGGGACGTCTGGTAACCTTATCCTAATGTTTAGCTGGAATCTCCTTTCTTGAGTTTTTAATCCATTGCTTTGGGTCCTATGCTCTGGAAGTAGGAGAAAACAAGCTTTCTCCATCTTCTGTGTGACACCCCTTCTGATATTTGAAGATGGCTATCCTATCATGGCTTGGTCTCATATTCCCTGTCTGTCTGTCTGCCTACCTGCCTGCCTCTCTCTCTGGATGACTGTGGTGACAGGAAAGATGATGAGTGACTTCCTCCCCATCGTATTTTCCCCAGACACCAGGTTTTAGGGAGTTTGTTTGCAATGAGAAGTTGTGTGGAGTGTCTCTCCCCAGGCATCTTCCTCATCATCGCCAAATTTGGGGGTGATAACTTTTACAGCAGTGGCATGGGCATCTGGGCAGACCACGTAATGTCTGAACTGAGTCTCAGTAATGAAAGACGCAGACGTTTGCTTTCCAATTGCCAGGCCTTTGCTGGCAACGTGGTTAATGAAGCAAAGAGCTCAGAAGCGTTCAATATGGAATATAATTTCTCCAGCCTAATTTAAATATCTCAACTCAGGATGCTGGAATTGACAATTATGTCCTTTAGAGATGGTTGGGTCGAATTAAAATCTACACATGAATGGGCATGTACTGTGGGGGGATGTTGGCATTCTTTCGCCGTAATGTGCTAAACATATAGATCCAGCAATGTAGTTTGTTGGAGTTGTTTGCTTTTTCTATAAGGGGTCTAGTTGGGAACACAAAGTCAGCAGAGCCTCTGGGGTTGGCAAAACATCCTTGCAAGATGTTGCTAGGCTCACTGGCGGAGGAAGAGGAGTGCGGGGGGGAGCGCACCGCCCCTGGCAGCGCGATCCCGGTGGGGTGCCATTGCAGTTGTCCCCCTGCCTGCACTGGGTGCCATGGCACACCCCCAGGATGCATGCCAGCCCCGCCCCTGCCTGCTTTCCGCTCCCCAGAGCATGAAGCTCCACTGCTGGCTAGGCTCCAACTCCCATCAACCTCACCCAGCATGTTCAGTGGTGAAGGATGATGGGAGCCATAGTCCACAACATCTGGAAGGCCACAGGTTCCCCACATCCACTCTGGACTATAGTATGAGACAGACCCAATATGTAGCCTTCCCACCAAGACCAGCAGTAAATTTTGTCTTTGAGACTGCCCTCACAGGATTGCAGTGGCAAAGTAAGGGTCACCCCAGAGAGAACCACCTTGAGATCCTTGAAAAAAGGGTACATGCCCTTCAGTGTTTTGCAAAAGAAAACCATGGTTTCCTTCTTGCGTAGACCTGAGGAAAAGCCATGTTTGCCTTCTCCTTTAGCATCACTGGAGGCGCTAGAGAGCCTTTTGCCTCTACTGTTGGCTGCCTGCCAGCATATAGCTCCCACCATCACTTCAACCAGCCCCCTGCAACCTGAATGACTGAGCATGAGCCAACACTCATTCAGATAGCTGAACCCTGTCCCACAGTAGAGGCCAAAAGGCTTGCTCTCTGCTGCTCCCAAAGGGCAAAACCAGATGCAACAGCCTTGAGTTCCAGGATGGTAGGTTTTGGTGGAACATTAGGAGAAATTATTGAAGGTGAAAACTTGGGCACCTCCAACTGAATTTGGGACCCAATGTGGTGATCATGATGAGGTCCCAGTTTGTTCTGGATCACTCTATGTCCAATACAACCCAATTCAGCTAAGAGACAATGACTGGCCCAAGGTCAGCCAGGTCAATCCTGGTCTCCCAGGTCTTACACTAAACTCGCTTTCAGTGGCAAGGAGGAGGAAGAGATCTGAGTTCCCTTCTACCCTGGCTGCGATGGAGTCATCTGAAGTCAGAGGAAACAATTTATACAGCCGACTTCTTCCATAGGCTATGGGCTGTCGCTTCTGACTTCTTTCTCACTTTCATTTGAGCATTCACATTTCATTACCCTCCCCTTTTCCTCCCAGTAGGTCTGATTTAAAACATGCTGTGACAACAGGAAAGGTGCCGAAAAGGACATGTGGTAATTGGAAACATGTTTCTCCTTTTCCATTCACTCTCTTCTACAAGCTACCCAGGGAGGAAAAAGCCAACATTGGAGTGTCCTGGGGATGTCTCATCCGCACGCAGTGCTAGTTTGAAGGTTAGACCTTTTCCATAACACCTCCTGTTGGAAAACCACCCAAGGCAAGCTAGGAAACAGTGTTGTTAGCTCAGTGTAGATAAACGCTGCTAGCGAGAGAGAGAGCTCACACGTCCTGTGCACACTAGGGATGGACAAATCCTTTTCCAGTGTCTTTCAGTGTCATGTTTTCCCAATCTTAAGTCTGGTTTGCCACATTTCCACATCAGTCTGGATTCTCCTGCTTTCAAGCAGCCTCTGCTGGGCGTAGATAATTTTGCCACGTCAACAAGTCAGATGCAATTGGATGATGAAATATCTTCCAATAAAAAGACATGGCACAAACATCCTTCTGCAGAGAAGGCTCTCTGTTGAGTCTCTTCATGAGTTACTGCTCTACATATAGGAAAATATGATGCTGTTGTATTGTGTATTGTGTGTTCTGACAGTTAAGGTAAAGGTAAAGGACCCCTGACAGTTAAGTCCAGTCGCGAACGACTCTGGGGTTGTGGCACTCATCTCACTTTACTGGCCGAGGGAGCCGACATTTGTCCGCAGACAGTTTTTCCGGGTCATGTGGCCAGCATGACTAAGCTGCTTTCTGGAGAAACCAGAGCAGCACACAGAAACACTGTTTACCTTCCCGCCAGAGCAGTACCTATATATCTACTTGCACTTTGACGTGCTTTCGAACTGCTAGGTTGGCAGGAGCAGGGACCGAGCAACAGGAGCTCACCCCATTGCGGGGATTTGAACCGCCGACCTTCCAATCAGCAAGCCCAAGGCTCAGTGGTTTAGACCACATCGCCACCCACATCCCCATTCTGGCAGTTAGGTAAAGGTAAAGGTACCCCTGCCCACACGGGCCAGTCGTGCCCGACTCTAGGGTTGTGCGCCCATCTCACTTAAGAGGCCGGGGGCCAGCGCTGTCCGGAGACACTTCCGGGTCACGTGGGCAGCGTGACGAAGCTGCTCTGGCGAGCCAGCACCAGCGCAGCACACGGAAACGCCGTTTACCTTCCCGCAACAAAGCGGTACCTATTTATCTACTTACACTTAGGGGTGTAAGTACCACCACACTGCTAGGTGGGCAGCAGCTGGGACCGAAAGACAGAAGCTCACCCTGCTGCGGGGATTCGAACCGCCGACCATGCGATCAGCAAGCCCTAGACACTGAGGTTTTACCCACAGCACCACCCGCGTCCCTATTCTGGCAGTTAGTCAGTCTCTAAATTCTAAAGCTGAGGCCTCTTGAAGTAATGATCCCTGAGATTGCAGGGGTTGGGCTACATGACCCTTCAGGTCCCTTCCAACTCTACAATTCTATGACATATATATATATATACATATATATATATACATATATATATATATACATATATATATATACATATATATATATACATATGCCATATATATATATATATATATATATATATATATATATATATATGGAGGTGGTTGGAGATGAGCCCAGGCCAATCCATCTCAGTATTGTCTACACTGACTGGCAGAAGCCTTCCACAGTTTGAGGAATAGACATAACTCTGTACAGATCCACTGGACCAGGTCACTTGTGCAACAAATTCGTAGGAAAAAATATGGGACAGCAGAACCTAAAAAACACAAGACAATAGTCAATGTCTGTAGCCAACGCAGAGGTAACACGTTGCTCTTTTCCAAGTCCACTTCCAGGTGCTGATTCTGAGAAGAGAAACAGCATCTCTATGAGTTTATATTGCATGACCTTATGCAGTATTTCATCACAGGGGACCTGAACTGAGAGCTAATTGCTGCATCCGTGTTTTCATTGAAATGAAAATGCTGTGTTCAAATATAGAAAATAACCAGGGGCTTTCTCTCTCCCTCTCTCTTTCTCTTCCCCTCCCTTGCTTTAAATTAACTTTTCAAAGGAAATGGACAGACACAATTAATTAAGTATGAAATCACAAGCCGGCTCACTAGCAGGAATAATTGGTGGTTTTGTTTTTTTGGCACTCTCTGAAATAAAAGCAATGCAAAACCTCAAAGGTGAAGTTGGGGGCTGTGGAAACTTGATATTCTTCAGTTCAGAAGGGAGTTGATGTGTTCACACATCTCGATCACACATACAAAAGAAGCCAGCCCCTTTTTATGCATTATTTATTCCTGTCCCGGAAGCTTCCTAGTTAAAAGTCTCTATGGGTACAAAGTAAATGTGAGCTTAGATCCAGGCTATCTGAAAGACCATATTCTCACATAAGAGCCTGCCTGGGCCTCCTCTGAGTCCCAACACCCTCACAGGGCCTTCTCAGTGGCTGCTCCCAGAATTTGGAACTCCCTCCCTAGAGAAGCCTCCTCCTTGTTGTCCTTCTGCCGGCAAGTGAAGAGTGCATTATTCCAACAGGCCTTTGGGAAATGATTGGTTTTTTAAGGGAAGGGCTTTGAATGGCACTGTGCTATTTTTATTAATGTATCTGTATTTCCATAGAGCTGTAGAGTTGGACCACAAGTCATCTAGTCCAACCATCTGCAATGCAGTAATCTTTTGCCCAGCATGGGGGCTCGAATCCATGACCCTTGAGATTAAGAGTCTGATGCTCTACCGAATGAACTATACAAGCTTAATAGATTTGTTTTTCTTAAATATAAGATCAATCCACCTTGGAACAGCAGATATTCTGATCAAAGGGAGATGGATCCAGAGTATACAGTCATGCAGAGAGACAGTAGCCAGCCTCCAGGGGAGTAGGAGGGTTATTTGCTGTACATTTGCAGAGAAACAAGAGTAGCCTGCGCTCAGAGGCAAAGCAAGAGCAGTAACTCCTGCAGAGGTCCAACAGGTAGCCTCCTTGTAGGGCAGCCCCTCCCCAAGCTAGAACGCCAAGTACATTCAAGCAGAAACAGTTGAGTTTTATTAATTGCTATGCATTCAGAGCAGGATTACATGCCCACATTAAGGCCAAATGAGCTTTTCATGATTATTGTTATTACAGTAATTAGCTATGATGTACTGCGCAGAATGGAGAGCAACAGAGATTGGAGTGCTGTCCTGAACAAGATAACATTTACTTATTTAAGTACAATATACTATTAATCATATGCACAAGGCTTAATCCTTTGTAATAAACTGCACTGTATTAAGAGAACACCCATTTAACAGTATCCCAGTTTCTGCCATAGTGCAATGTTGGGGAAGGTGATATTTACAGGAAGGAATCTTAAAATATTGCAGAATTTTTTCCTCATGTAATACCTGCCCGGCTTCAAACCATCTGTTTTCAAAGCTGTACTTTAATGAGAATTCTCAAGCTTTTTTTGAACCTCAAGGCATTAAAAACTGCAACAACCACATGCTTTCTTTCAAGGGTCCAGAGTATCTCATGTACACCATTAGCTCTTTATAATCATTTGAGCAGCCTTGCATGGGTGATTCTGTGTGTACAGGCTTAATATGATTAAATATGTGTCTTTGGTCTAAGTGTCTCCCAATTTTCAGCTTTCATTCTATTATATCATCATCACTGCATCTTTAAAAACATAAGAAGGACCCTGATAGATCAAGCCAATGGCCCATCTAATCCAGCATTCTGTTCTCACACTGGCCAACCAGATGCCCCAATGGGAAACCTAGGAGCAGGAACTGAGCACAAAAGTGCTTCCTCACCAGGGAGCAATGCAGTGATTTCCATAGTTTACCTACATGCTGCATGAAGAACGACTTCCCTTTACCCATCCAGAATCTTCCAACACTTGGCTTCATTGGTTATTTACAAGTTCTAGTGATTCCTGATTGGCTTCCCATTGAGCTTCAAGCCCTCGCAGAAGAGGAATACTCATCAGTTATGAATATTAGTGTCATATTGCAAAGAATCCAGGATTGCTTCGAAGTTCATTTTCAATGGGTGGGAGGAGGAATTAAAACTACTGCAGGAGCTGGTGAGTTTGCCTCTGCACGATTGAACAAAACGTGTCAAACTCCTGGGACAGCTCAAGGCACAGAATTTTAATAGCACACTTGCCATTTTCCATTCTTAAATGAGCAGCAGTTTAATGCTAGTTCACTAAATTTAACAGGGATATAAATTTCATCAACTCTGTCCCTTGGAAGAATCTAGTTTCCGTTTCAGAAGTGGTTTGGCGCTCTGATCTTGCAATGCAGTTAAATTCAAAAGACTCTACGTCTAAGTTGGTGGAAAGAGTGCTGTTATCATGACCCTGATCTAGTCCCTGAGGAAGATTCCAGGGAGCAAGAACACAGACTGCAGAACTCCTTGGTTTGGGCAAGTTTCTTATCCTTTATACACTTGATAGATTATGCAATCTGTTGGAGAGTTTCTCATGCAACTTCCAAAGATCTCAGCAGCCCACTCCACCAGTAACTCAGAGAAGGGTTTTTAGTATGACTGTCCCTGTCCTGTGAAACAGCATTCTTGCCGAGATAAGACAGGCTCCCACTGTCTGTACTTTCCAGAAACACTTGAAGCCGCAGGAGTAGAGAGTTGCTCTTCTGCTTGGATCCTGCTTGTGGCCTTTTCTCCAGGTCTTCTAATCGGCCACTGTGAAAACAGGATGCTGGCCTAGATGGGCTATTGGCCTGATCCAGCAGACTCTGCTAATGTTCTTTCTAGCAACATTGCTCCTCTTGCACAAGTTGGACCAGAGATAGTAACCTAGTTGTTGGATTCACACTCCCAACAGCCCCAGCCAGCGTGGCCAATGTTCAGGGATGATGGGACTTGGAGTCTGATATCATCTGATAGGGCTGCCCCTGAGTTAGACAGACTAAACCCTGGAAACATTAGATTGCAGCTGTACCATGGTGGTGTACTTCCTGAACAGCAACAACCCCCTAGCACTATAAGGCAGTGTTAGGGGACCCATTTCAGCCAAAGGGACAGAATTCCCTGTGGAAAACCTCAGAGGGATGCAGGTGTTTTGCCAAAGGCCAAAGGTTTCTTTGTTAGGGATCTTTGAAGCAGATTCAGAACACAAGCAGTAAATAAAGTCTGAAATTTATCAAGCAGCAGGCTTCACATTCATAAGGATACAGAATCCAGACCCTCCAAGTGTCTCTGTTTTCCATCCCACTTTCCGATTTGAAGCCAGAATGTCCCGCTTTTCCTTAAGGTGTCCCTATTTTCATTGGAGAAATGTTGGAGAGTATGGAGGTATCCGACCCCCAAGCTGTCTGAAGGCAATTGTGTATAGGGAAGGGTTTTCTAAATGTTTAATGTTTTATTATGTTTATATATGTTGGAAGCTGCCCAGAGTGGCTGGGGCAATGCAGTAAGATGTGTGGGGTATAAATAGTAAAAACCATCATTGTGGGATGGGATGTCCCTATTTTCACCAGAGAAATGTTGGAGGGTATGCAGAACCCTTCCTTTGCACAATGATAAACACAAGAACACCAGGCCTTCCTTTACACCAGGATACCAAGAAAACAACAATCCCTCCTTTACACAAGGATACAATTCCAGACAAATGACAGACTCCCTCCTTTCAGCTGCAGGGAGCCCCAGGGATGTAGCAGCAGAGTAGACCTCAGTCTGGCCAGGCTGTGCAGCATGTAAAGCAGGTTAGGCCTACATCAAAGCCCCAGCTGCACCCCAGCCCCGTACCAACAGATGTGAGGCAAAGGCACTCAAGGGTGAGGAGCAGGGTCAGTAAGGGGTATGACCTGGGAAGAGGATGTGTGGCCTGGATATAGTTCTGAGAGCCAGGTGGAGAAGACTGCAAGGCCCTTGGTCTGAGGCCCTGACAGTGTTCTGTTGGTACAAAGTCTCTCTCCTCATCATCTTTCCATTGCGATATAAATCTAGACTTCCATCCCACCATCACCAATGAGCGCATTTTCCAGCATCCTTTGGTGAGCGACTCCCTGCCAGTCTCCACCTGTTCACCAAGAATGATGCTTGCTGTCTCAGCTACGCATATCTCTCAAAATCATGGCTGGAGGCATAATCACCCTGATGGGAAGACTGCTAAAATGTGTGGCGTATGGTGGAGCTCATCTGCTCTCTCCACCTTCTGGCCAAGCCACCACCAACACTCCTCTACTACAGCTGAGCCAAGAAGAGACAAGCTGTTTGGGGAGGGGCAGCGCGGCTATTTGTGCTGCCAACATGAGCGTTTAAATGCTTGGTGGCATCCAGAATGGAAATGTGGGTCATGAATAATGGATAGAGACAGATGTGTCTTCTCATATCTAATGTATAAGTTGACTCTTCAAAGCCTGAGACAGCCACTAGCAGGGAGCTGTCAGGGTCTAGTGTCTGTGACAGATGAACACTTCCACCTTGCCCTGCTACCTCACTGCCAGCCACTTCTGCTGAAGAATTGCTGCATTCTGATAGGGCTGCTCAACCTGCAACAGGCCCTTTATAGAACTGGGAGCCAGTTTCTCCCCCCACCCCACCAGAGCTAGGGAGGGTGGGGAACCAGAGGGAGCCAAGTGCTCCCTGGATGTTGAGTTATTGCAAAATTCTTCTACGGGTGCCCTGCCTTTGCAATTTGGTTGGGCGGTCTTCACTGTGGTTCTTCTTAAGTTCTTAAGGGAACATATTAGCATAGGCGTTGGTCCTGTTCACAGGTACAGATCTTTTGCAAGGTGGTAAAAGAGGAGATCTCAGAGATAATTCAGGAGGAAATTGATTTCATCCCCCCACTCACGGTTGTCTATACTTTCTCTTTTTGAGAGGACAAATGAAGATATCAAGACAAAAGGCCTCTTGAGGATGTTCCTAGTTGCAGCAAGAATTCCCATAGCCCAAACCTGGTGAGATTTACAAAGTGTAGAACTAGATCTATTGTTCAAGAAAGAATGGAGAATAGCAACTGTCGATAAAATAACCCATGATGTATCAATATTGAAGGGGGGGAAGAAACCAGGCACTTTCTATGCCAGTTGGTGGCTATTCATTACATATTAATGCATCCAGGATGGAGAACATCATCTCAGCTGCAGCTGTACCAACCTAGGACTCCAGATTGTTTCTCCTTTGTTAGAACTATGTCCGTGTGTTTCCTGCCGCCTTTAGTTTACCACAATGCTATGATATATATGATCCATGTTGAAGGAATGACAAAAATAGATAGTAAACAAACATGATTGAAGAAGATGGAATATGAACAAGAATACTCATTTGACTTCTGGCAAGAGAAGGGGGCTTGTTTACATTTTTTGCAATGTATGGATTTCTTTTGTGTTCATTCAGTGCATATTGTCAGGGAACTGCCATCGGAGCCAAGGGTGGTGGTAAGGCTCCCCAATGACGCTGGAGAGGGAACCAGCAAGGAGAGAGGGAGAGCTTCCGCTGGGGAAGGAAATAGACGTGATGCCAGGGAGAAAGAGGAGGCTTCGGGAGCTTCGGAGGGAAGGCTCCGAGACTGTTCCAGCGAGACCAGCGGGGAGAGCACAGGACCTCCCCTTGGGACGCCCACTCTGCGCAGAAAACTTCCGTGCAGGGAAGCTAGGCGGCGACTTGGTGTCAAAGAACTTTTATGTTGGAGGAAATTCAGGAAACGCCCACTGACGGATTCTGCCAGTGATTGAGACAGTCACGGAGTGGTGACTGTCCAGCCAGGGGGAAGTTTTAACCAAACTACTCAGCTTGGAGCAGTTTGCGACTTACGCACAAGCAACCCCAACCCCCATTACACATATTATTCCTGCATTGAAGGGGGTTGGACTAGATGTCCCTTGGCGTTCCTTCTAACTCTACAGTTCTATTATTCTACTGAAAAATCAACTTTTAAAAATCCTGGATCAATTAAAGAGACTTACTTATATACGCTAGTTCTGCAGAATCTAAAAGAATAAATTGGAAATCTTATTATGGTTCACTTTTTAAGAAGCACGCAGAGTGAAGGACATTTTGGCTCAGAACTAGTTCATCCCTGGAATTGGAACAGGTTCCTATCTGTGTCCCTTTTTCAGTGTATGAAATTGTTGAGGGCAAGAGGATTGTGAAATAGAATATATATCAGTCTGGAAGGGAGGTGAAGAAGAACTGGCCCACCAGGGTGCCTGTTAAACCATTCTGCGAGATTTCCCCCAGATCAGGCCTAACAGAAGGGATTCTGTTTGCCACAGCAATTTTGTCAATCATCTCTGCAGGAAAGCATCACAGCACTGTCCACTGAAGAAGAGGAGGGAGCCAGCATGTTAACATTCAGTGGATGATACTTTTGAAGTCACATCATCAAGCGCAATGACACCCATCCAGCCACCATGCCTGGCTGCCGCTGAAGCAATTACAGTTCCAAAACTATTTCAAATCCCCCCAAAATGTATTGTCTGAGCTGATTTCACTTCCATTAAAGTTGGCTCGACAGCAAATTCCCTTGGCTGCTTTTGATATTGCTTCATTATTTTTTTGGCTGGGAGTAGTCAACATGTCTCAACTTCATGTTACTTTCCTGCAGCTAAAGCAATGAATCTGCAGTTCATCTGGTCGACCAGTGGTGGGTAGCTTGTCATATATCTTCCTATATACATAAAAATGTAAGGCTGTCATCATGCAGACCTCATTGAAGGATTTGCTGTGCTGCATCACAATCCCAGATATACAGCACAGCCCACATTGGAGGATTTGTAGTGACTTTTCTCAATCCTGGATTTGCATGAAGGTGGGGGACGGGGGAGCAAAAGAGAAGGCAGGTTGCACAACAGAAGAGGAAAATTGTGGATTTAAACAACAGCAGAAGTTTGAATCAAGCACTAATGGGTGGATGGGAAGGTGGAAAGCAAACTTAGGGCTCATCCACACTTCCACTTGTATCATTGCTTTCCCCCAGGAAAACCTGGGAAAATCTAAGAAGGGGGCAAAAAGTTCCTACTTGGCCCTTTAAAGGTAACTGGCTTATCTCAGTTACAGATAGGTAGCCGTGTTGGTCTGCCATAGTCAAAACAAAATAAAAAAATTCCTTCCAGTAGCACCTTATCTCACACTGTGCACAAGGAGGGCAGTGTGAGTGATGACCAGAAACTGAAGAGCAGGGTATAGGGGTGAGGCATACCTTATATAACCCATTTGTTCCTCTCTTAGACTGGTGAGCTAGAAGTGGGTTCTTGTCCTTCTTCCAGCCTATGAGGGCAACCAAGATGATAGGGGGCTGAAAACCAAGTCTTAGGTGGCACAGTTGAAGTAGTTGGGTATGTTTAGCCTGGAGAAGAGAAAACAGAGAAGTAAGATGATGGGCATATACAAATATCTGAGATGAAACCATTTCTGCTGCTCCAGAGAGAAGAACCTGAACCAATGGGTTCAAATCACAAGAAAGGGGAGTCTTGACTAAACTTTAGGAAGAACTTGCTGAGGGTGGAATGGACTTCCTCAGAAGGTGGTGGGCTCTCCTTCACTGGAGGTTTTTAAGCTGAGGTTGGGTAGTCATCTGTCAGGGGTTCTTGAGCACGGTGGGGGTTGGATTAGATTATCCTTTGGTTCCCTTCTAATTCTACAATTCTAGGATTCTATGGTCACAAATACGGGCCCATCAGGACCTAACTTGAGACTGAGCAACAGAATGGCAGTCTTTAACAAGATACATTATAAAATTGATGGTTTCTTCCACTCGTCAGATTTTCTCTTACTTCCAGCCACAATAGCTATATTCTACTGTCAGGCAATCTGCTTCTGAATGCCAGTTGTTTGGAACCATGAGGGAATAGCACTGTTTGGGGTTTTTTAGAGTAATTTTTGTTGGTTTTTCAAAAAGTTGATTTAAATCACAGAATATGAAATGGAGAAAGAGACAAAGTCTTAAAAGTAAAGAAAGGAAAATACATTAGACAGCATAAGGTAGAGAGAAAAGATATCCAGAATATATCAAGGAAATATATTAAGGGGAAAAAGGTGAACCCAGAATTTTCACAGTAAATATCACATATTCTATACATCCAGTGAGGCAGGTGGCAAAGTTTGCTGTGATTGCTCTGCCCTGATGTAGGAAATAAAATCCAAGTTGCTTGGAAAGAGTCTGGTTTGTTTTGTTTTTTCCATTTATAGCTCTAATAAGCCTAGTTATCTTTTCTAGCAATGTAATGTTTCAAGCATTATGTAGCCAAGAAGAAAGATGAACATCGGATGATATTTCCCATTTCTGTGTGATTGTTAGACGTGCAGCTACTAATAAAAAGATCAACAAAGGATTGCAAACATGTTACACTGAAAAGGATGGTGCTTCTGAACTTGACCAACAAACAAAAGAAGAAACACTGGGAAACAGAGAAAATGTTTGCAAGCCAAAGAAGGGGAAGGATGAATTGCTGGGGGGCAAAGAGAGGCCCAAGGGCGGTTGGGGGTGCTTTTAAGAATGGATACAGCTGTTCCTGAAGGACAAAGAAAGGTGTGCCAGTTGTGGAGTACATTGTGCATCCCTGGGAATATCTGAAATTCTTTTAAACACCTTAGACCAAAAAGGGTTTGCAACTGGACACATCCACCAGAGGTGGAAATATATTCCACTAAATCACCCCTTCCAACACTCCAGCATCAATCTAGAACAGATGAGGGAGAGTTTGACAGGAGCCCAGAGAGATTGCTATTGCCTTCACTCAGCTCCTGCTTTCAGGCTTCCCAAAGGCATCTGGTTGGCCACTGTGAGAAGAGGATGCTGGGATAGATGGGCCTTTGGCTCTTCTGATATGCTCTTTAGCCAGGGTCTTGAACTAGGAACTTTTTTGCTCTGAGGCTGTAATCTAGCTTAGAATGCTACTGTGAGGTGTGCACATGAAGGGTCAGGATGCGGAATACTGATGGTGATCAGAATTTGGTAGGTTCTGCTCCCATTATGTACCAAGCCATGGGTGTTTGGTGGAGGGGGGAGCAAGGTATGCAAAGTGTGTATAATAGGTAAAATTGCATGCATATTAGGAGAAACTTGTACTAAATTGTTGGAGGGGTGGTTTCTGAGGACTTTTCACAGATGTCACATCACAGATGTGCAAATGTGTCGAATGGAACTCCAGATTGGAAAATGAGAAACAGAGAAATCCAAATTGCTGGATTCATCCATTCCTAGGGGAGACCCTCTGAACTGTGTTTGGTTCGTTACCATTTCCAGATGGGGCTTGAGGTTCTCTTCTGTCTCTTAGGAGATTGTTGGCCCCTCAATGTCCAGGGCCACATTCACACCACACATTTAAAGCACATGAAACAGTCATGGTTTCCCCCAAGACTTATGGAGCTGTTGCTTGTTAAGGGTGCTGAGAGTTGTTACAAGGCCCCATATCACACACCCTGAAGCTACAGTTCCCAGTGCAGTTTAACAGTCAGCTCCTCTTCACAGGGAATTCTGGGATATGGCTCTGGGAGAGGAAGAGAGGCCTCCTAGCAATTGTCATTACTCTTAATAAACTGCTGCTCCCAGAATTATTTAGAGGAAGCCATGACTGATTAAAGTGGCATCATGGTGCCTTGAATCTATGGTGTGAGTGTGACCAGTTGTATAACTGGATCGTGACCAAAAGCTGGAGACATGATAACCTTCCCTTTAAATCAGAAGCTGGGTTATTATTGAATGGGGTCATGATAATGGCAGCTCCCTGATTTGCAAACTGGAAAGCTGTGTTCGTTTTGATTCTACTCAGAAGACGCTGTGCTTGTAAATGAGCCATCTCTATGGGAACAAGTTGATTTCTCTTTTGTAAGTAGAGTCAACTGTCAAATTAAAGTTGCTTCTAGAACATTTATAATTCCTCTGTTGGGGGGCCTCTTTCAGGACTCACCTGGCGTTCCCATAAAAATGAAATGTCAGATTTTTAAGAACGTTGGTAATTAATGAACTCGCTGCAAAATCAGAAGGTGTCCACAACCCATCCATCCAAATTTCATTTATTCTAATCAAAGAATAACAGAGAGTGTAAAGGGGGGGAAATGTTTATACGGAAAAGCAAAGTCTCCCCCCACCCCGCCCAGTCCTTGGCCCTAATGAAAATCAGAGCCAAACTGAATTTTAATTCAGCTGGGGGAAAAGGGTGACCTAGAACTGTCTTCAGATATTCACACGAGGTTTTAAAGAGTTTAGTGCCAGCACTTTGAAAATGAATTCAAATGTCTGCAGTATTTCTGGTTCAAAATTGTGCCACACATTTTTTCCCGTTTACAAAAAAAAAAAAAAAAGTCCTGTCGGAGCATCAAGCAGCGAGTCATGCTAACTAAATTAATGCCTCTGAGATGGCAAATATATGCTCTGATCAGACAGAAAGCTTGAAAAATGGGGAGACAGAAAATAAAAACTCTTGTTAGAATAAAATGCTGCTAATGTAATGCACACAAACGAAATCATTTGCAAGGTCTGTTTGAGGGCTCCTTTGATGGGTTCATTGGAATGGTGATGGTGCTTCAGAGATTATCAGTTTATGATCTAATGAAATAAGATGGAGAGCGCCATCCATTTCGAACGGGATATGCTAAAGCATTCTCATCAATGAAGCCTTCACTGGTATTAAGGGTTATGTCCATCTGTGCTGACAGCCTTGAGCATCGGATTCTGGGGACTTGATTCATGGCACACACGCCACTTGTTGACTGCAACGGCAAGGGAAAACTTCAACATCTGGTTGGACACTGTGGGGAAGAGAATGCTGAGCTTGATAGGCCTCTGGTCTGATCTGGCAAGGTAGTTACTATGTTCTTACTGGGCTCACATTGATCCACATTGGAGGGAGGTTTGGACATTTAGGATGTGTACGCATTATATCGCTTCCTAAATTAGGTTGGAGCCCATTTTTAGTGGGGGTAGAAGAAGGGCAAGACACCACTTCCTGCTGAAAATTAGCAGTGGTGGGACATAGTGGGAAGTGGCTATAAAGGGGCCTTCCTGCTCTCTCCTCCTCCTCTTTTCATAAGAGTTCATGACACCCAGCTCACTGACCCTGTAAGATTCCAGCATGATTTCTGTACTGCATGGGATTGGACAAAATGACCCTTTAAGTCCCCTTCCAACTCTAGAATCCTATGATTCTGTGGTTAGTTGGGACCAAGTAGGATTTTTTTGTCCTTTTCTGTGATTGGCTGGTGGAAGGGTTTCCCCCCACACACCTACTCCATATTGTAATGCAGGCTTGGAGCAGTTAGTGGTGGTTGTGGCATAACTAGGTCAATTGGCTTTTGGTCACTCTGCAGAGGTATGTGCAAGTGTGAAAGCAGAAGATGGGAGCAGGAATGGTGAGTCACTTTTCAGGTGATCATTGACTTCAGAGCCTTGCAAGCAGGGTTTGGCAATCCATGAGGCAGGGTATGGATCACTATTGAAATTACCTGTGTCACTCACTTTGAGCTATGCAGCTTAAAGGGGATGTGAATTAGGAACACCTCCCTCCTCACTGTAAAAGTGTAGCAGGTGAAGAGAGCTGAGATGGAGACCAGCTTGACTACCTGCAGAGGAGACTTGCCCAGACACAACGGACTTAGGAGGCTGAGAGAGAATTGAAATGTTTCCCCCCCCCCATGGTCTAATGCCCCTTCTGTGGTTTAGAAGTTCTCCAGTTCTCATGTTCTAAAGTGCTTAAAGTCATACTTAATGAAATGAGAAACGATTGAGGGAACTAGGTATGTTCAGCCTGGAGAAGAGGATGTTGGGATTTTTGACTACGTGCTATTTGATGCAGCTTCCCACAGAAGCAATTAAGGAGTTGGCTGAAGGCCAAGAAGACTGAGCAGAGGGAGTTATTCTGCCTAGAGATATGGGACCTTGGATACAACTCTGCTATTGGTTGAGGTCTCCACATAGGCATGATGACTCATGACCTTTCTGATTGGTTGGTTGGTTGGTTGGTTGGTCAGTGTGGTTTGAGAGTTCGTTGGAGTTTGTTCTGTGAGAGAGTTAAGATCCATGTCTGTATCCTGTATGTAGTAACTTGTCAGTCTGCTGTAAATAATAAACCTATAAGTAACCTATAAGCGTCTTGTTCCTGCTTCATCCTGCCTGCAACTGACTGCTTCTGGACAGTCTGCGTATGCTCTGCTATATTCAACAAGTTCTGGCTAAGACCCTTCAGCAGAGAGACTGAGAGTTGACCTGAGAGCCATCTTCAACTATCTACAGGACTGACACATGGAAGGTGGAACAAGCTTATTTGCTGCTGCTCCAGAGGAGAGGACCCGAACCAATGGTTCCAAATGACAAGATTCTGACTAACCATTAGGAAGAACTTTTCAGTTTGTAGTCGCATTTGGTTTGTGTCCAAGGCATTGCACCAATTCATCTCCTCCTGTTTACTCTAGGGTAAGTTTTTTTCTTGGAAGCATAATTTGAGGTGTTCCCTTTCATCCTAGCATTTCTGCCTCCACCCTATTCCATCTCTAGTTCTTGCCTTGAGCGCCATAAACAGCTGGAGCTCTCCCTATTATCCTTCCTCACATTGAGAGCATATTTTAACATTTTGTTTCATACAAACCCACTACCAACGTGCCTGCTGTCCAGGCTGGAGATTTCTTCTTTTTTATGCTAAGAAGATGTGAGATTACATTGTTCTTTACACATAAACCCCTACTGTTTTAATTTGGAAGCTTGGAAGAGTTGCAGTTAAAACACTCATTAATCCTAAAGCAGAATACACGTTACAGTTTACTCTGACTCCAATGCGTTCCCACTGCTGGTTTTGTTAATCTGTGTACACATGACATTACCCTAGAGCTATTAGAAGAAGGGAGCATTATGATGAAGATATCTACATCATAATCTTTATGCGCCCCCTCGCCCAGCTTGTCCGGAGTTTTGGGCTGGGTTGCCATCAGTATGCCGATGACACCCAACTCTATCTGTTGATGGATGGCCATCCTGACTCGGCCCCAGACACACTGACCAGATGTTTGGAAGCTGTGGCTGGATGGTTACTTGGGAGCCAGTTGAAGTTAAATCCTTTGAAGACAGAGGTCCTCTGGCTGGGACGGGACGATATGGGTTTGAGGGGGCAACTCCCATCTCTTGTGGGGGTGCAAGTAGTGCCAGCACCGTCCGTTAAGAGTTTGGGTGTAATCTTCGATACCTCCCTCTCTATGGAGGCGCAGATTACAGCTATAACAAAGGTGGCATTTTTTCATCTCTGCCAAGCTAAGCAGTTGGCTCCTTATCTCTCTCGCCCTGACCTAGCCACTGTGATCCACGTGACGGTCACCTCCAGACTGGATTATTGTAACTCGCTCTATGTGGGGCTGCCCTTGAGACTGACCCAGAAACTCCAGCGGGTGCAGAATGCCGCGGCGAGACTCCTTATGGGGTCTTCGCTGCGAGATCACATTCATCCGGTACTATACCAGCTGCACCGGCTCCCGGTGGAGTACAGGATCAGGTTTAAGGTGCTGGTTTTAACCTTTAAAGCCCTATACGGCCTAGGACCCTCGTACCTACGGGACCGCCTCTCCTGGTAAGCCCTACAAAGGAACCTACGGTCTGCAAATAAAAACATCCTGAAGGTCCCAGGCCACAGAGAGGTTAGGCTGGCCTCAGCTAGAGCCAGGGCTTTCTCGGCTGCGACTCCGATCTGGTGGAACGCTCTGTCACAAGAGACTAGGGCCCTGCAGGACCTGACATCTTTCCGCAGGGCCTGCAAAACAAAGTTGTTCCACCAGGCCTTTGGTCAGGGTGCAGCCTGACTCCCTCCTCTGGCAACCTGCGCAGAATTTTGCTTAACGGTTGCCATTAATTTGATTTTGATTAATATTTATAATGAAATGTTTTTAGAATGTTGGATTGTTTGATTATTTGATTGTTGTTAGCCGCCCTGAGCCTGGCTTCAGCTGGGGAGGGCGGGATATAAATAAAATTTATTATTATTATTATTATTATTATTATTATTATTATCATCATCAACATCATCATCATCATCATCTAGGGGCAGTAAATGCAAGTGATGGTGGAAGCTGAGGATAGTAAGGGCAAGTGATGGTCTAATTCAGGGATGGGGGTTCTGCAGCCTCCCAGAGGTTGTTGGACTCCAACTCCCATCTACACCAGACAGGATGGCCAAGGATCAAGGATGATGGAAGTTATACTCAAATAACATGTGGAGAGTTACATCTTCTCCATTCCTGGATGTTCATATCTTCTCTATGATTTGAAGAGACCCAGCATCTTCAAGGTGAAATAACATTGCACAAAGGAAGCAGCAATAAAGCCTGAAATCATTGCAATCATAAAAACAAAAGCAAAATCCAGCTCTACAAGTTGTTATTTGGAAGGGGGGGAGGTGCGCCATCGTAAGGAAAGCATTTGTGGGGAAGTTTATGTTCAGGATTATCAGCCCGGAATTGATATCTAGCTGTTGTACAAATGCACTGCATCTAATGACCGCACTGAAGACTTTAATATCATTTCATAATCAATAAAGCTGCCAACAGCAATGCCAATAACATCCATTGTTGATAAACGACCAACATAAAAATCTCCCAATTGTCGGCTTTAAAGAAGATTTAATTAAAGAGGCTTTACCACTTCAGGACCGTGTTGCTAACAGCACTGAACTTATAAGCACCCTTTGTGAAAGAGCACAGTTCTTAGAAGAATTTCAGAAATGATTCTACTGGTGCTTAGGAAAGTACCTTAGCAAAGGTGAGACCACCAATCCATCTAGCTCAGTGCATGGCAGCATAAGAGGTGTCCAAATTTATTTGGCCCAATGGGTGTGTGGTTTCCATCCCCATCAGCGCATTGCTCCTCCCCACCTCAGTGCTGTGCCTAAATATGTGTTGTTGTTTTTTAAGAATAATAATAATAAGGTGTTGAAATGAGTTGGGCCTTGGAGGGGTTCAGAATAAGGGCACCAAAATGGTCAAGGGGTGGACCTGTGAGGAAAGGTTGCATCATTATAAACCGATGCATGGCATGGTGAAAGTGGTTAGAGACAGGGTTTTCTCCCTCTCTCATAGCACTAGAACTCATGGACCTCCAATGAAGCTGAATGTTGGAAGAGTCAAGACGGATAAAAGATAGAACTTCATGCAACGCATAGCTAAACTATGGAGCTCGCTCCTCCAGGAGGCAGTGGTGGCCACTATCTTGAATGGCTTTCAAAGAGGATTGGACAAATTTATGGAGGAGAACATTATCTATAGCTACTAGGCACAATGACTATGCTCTGTCCCCATTGCTGGTGGCAGCAATGCTTCTGAATACCATTTACTGGAAACTGCAGGAGGGGAGAGTGCTATTGCACTCAGGTCAAGCTTGCGGGCCTCCATGGGCATCTGGTTGACTACCGTGAGGACAGGAAGCTGGACTAGATGGGTCATTGACCTCATCCAGGAGGCTCTTCTTAGGAGCTTACATTATTATGGGAAAAATTTGCATGGGGAGCAGAATCGGGTCCACAAGCTGGGGGTCATGATTTGACTGGCAGCAGCTCTCCAGGATGACTCTTTGCCATCCTTACCCGGAGATGTTGATGATTGAACTGGGACCTTCTGCATGCAAAGCCTGAGCTATGGGCCCTTTCCATGTTCCTTAGAAGGCCCTTCTGAGGTACAAAAAAAGAGAGAGACAGAGTGCAAAGTATCATTTTGAGACCAAATGTCTGACCAGCCACTCCCCATCCCATCCTATAAAACAGCAAGCAGATGGTTATAGTAAAATATGCAGGGATGTATGATATGTAAAATGAACCATGGAAAGAGAAGAAGGGAGGTCATTGGATATTTTAAAGTTTGTAAAGTGTTTATTTGAAATTGTAAAACAGAAATTTTTATAAACATTATTATTTAAGAAAAGCAGCAAGCAGAGCTTGTGCATAAAACCACACCTCCTTGCCCCCAGGGTCAATATCCAGGTTTGGCATCGCTGAACATCAGCTGCATCCTCCCAGAGATCCTCCAACCTCTGATTCTTCCTTGTTGATGCTGCCTTCCATAAGCAAGTCAAGGTCCTTCAAAGGGGAGGTCATGTCTGGTGGCTATTTACACATTTCCAATGAGAAGATAATGTGTCATTGTAAAAAAGATACAGATTTGCACAAGATTTGCATGCAATTTTCATATGATAATGTGTGCATGCAGTTTTAGAAACGATTGCTATAATTTCTGCAGAAATATAATGTGTCTCACCACAGTGGAGAAGACGGG
The DNA here is from genome assembly GCF_964252035.2 of Podarcis erhardii. Lineage (NCBI taxonomy): Eukaryota > Metazoa > Chordata > Lepidosauria > Squamata > Lacertidae > Podarcis > Podarcis erhardii. The sequence continues at coordinate 29,346,578 of NC_138511.1, read as the reverse complement.
GAGCAGATGGCTCGTGGGGCTGCTGGCTCAGTCTTTTATGCTGATGGGCAAGTCCAAATCCTCGCTACTCTCTCTTCTTAGGCAACTTTCTCTGGACTTGAACTTCACAGCTTGCAAATTGAGGACACTGTCAAATAGAGGAGTTTCCAAAGTGTTAGGAATCTTAAGCAGATGAACACTGGGAAGATGGATTGTCTCCCCTCTGAAAAAGGGTTGCAACATTTGGGACTTTTTAGTTTACAGAAAAGGTGACTAAGGGGAGACATGATAGATGTTTATAACATATGCATAGCATGGGAAAAGTGGATAGATAAAAGTTTCCGTCCCTCTCTCATAAAACTAGAACTAATGGACTTCCAATGAAGCTGAATGTTGGAAGATTCAGGACAGAGAAATGAAAGTCCTTCTTCATGTAGCTCAGAGTTAATCTATGGAACTCACTCCCACAGGAGGCAGTGATGGCCACCAACTTGGATAGCTTTAAAAGAGGATGGATGCTAAGGCTGTCAGCGGCTGCACAGTTGGAGCAACAATGCTTCTGAACACCAGTAGCTGAAAGCCACAGGAGGAGAGAGAACTCTTGTGCTCAGGTCCTGCTTGCAAGTTTCCCACAGGCATCTGGTTGCTGAACTAGATGTGCCATTGGCCTGATCCAGGATGCTCCTCTTATGTTCTTACAATATCCACTAGCATCGACTCTGGAGCTTCAACCAGGAATCTTACCTCCAAAAACTGCAGTATAGAGTGATTGTGGTCTCTGCGCATAGCTGTCAACTTTTCCCTTTTCTTGAGAGGAATCCTATTCGGAATAAGGGAATTTCCCTTTTTTAAAAAATGGAAACGTTGACAGCTATGTCTCTGCATGTTCAGGCCTCAAAGTCCTCTTACTCAAATTAACTAGGGCTGTACAGCATCAGCCCTTGAGATTCGTAGGCAGTGCAAAGCTAGGCCCAGCCTCTGCTTGCTGACTCCCAGTAGCCAAGTTCTCCAGATCCTTCTGCTTCTAGCTCAGAGGCCATGATTTGGAGGTCCTCCATGCCTAGATTCAGGTGTGACAAGCCCCTGTCCATCCCCTGACACTCAGGTTTCGGGCCCTGCACCTTAAGAAAATGTTACTCATATTATTATGGGTTTTAGGTCCGTGAGTTCCTTCCAAAGCAGTGTAAGTGAGGGTGGAATGTACTAGAGGAAACTAGTCAAATCAATTCATTTTGTCAAGGTCTTAGGCACTCAGATCAGTACCTGTCATCTGCATTTTAAAAATGTAAGCTCTGCTGCCATGGAGACAAATGGGTGGGCCTTTTCCCACTTTACCCAGCTGAACCCCATGTCATCCAAAATAGCAGAACAATAGCCAGCGTTTTTGTGTATATTTGGCAGTTGCTGGAAGCTGGTTTCACACATGCATGTCTGCTCTGTGCTGGACCCAAAACTGCGACTTGGGGCTTCCCTAGAAGCCTAATGGGGAAGCAAGATGCCATGAGCCTCTGCTCCATCCTATGCTCAGGTTGTACTGATGTTTAAAGAAAACCATATACCCTAAAGGGACCACAATCCCCACTGACTTTCATTCTGGGGAAACCAAACCCTGGGGAAAGCACTGGAAATTCTGCTGCTTGGAGATTAGAGTGTATGAAACAATAGGTATGACTTGCAAGGGCTTTTCTGTTCTCTGCAGTGGAGTGAACACGCAGTTCTATGCTATGTCAAGGAAAGCCGATTCAACTCTGCATTTAAGCAGGGGGGTTGCCATGGGACAATGGAGCTGCAGAGTTGCCTTTATCCAGAGCCAGTTTTCAAGTGCTGCCAGGGAGCCTCCAATGAAGCAGGCAGTTCATACCAAAGCTGGCTGCAAGACTGAGATAATTCGAATGTTTCATTGGGATGTCAGCAACTTCAAGGCTCTGTAAGAATATGCTGAGAGAGAGAGAGAGAGAGAGAGAGAGAGAGAGAGAGAGAGAGAGAGAGAGATCTGTTTGTATGGACATATATCCTCCTTATTTACTCTTACATTGACTATGTTTTTATCCCACCCTTCACCTCATGATGTCATGGTGGGTTACAAATAAACTAAAATCCCAATGGCCTAAGAGACAGACAGACCAGATAAAATGAAGCTAAAATTAACAAATGAGCAACCATAAACACATCTTAAGGAGTCAACTCAACTCCTCTTTTTTTGTTTTATTTTTTATTTTTTTAAAATTTATTTATTCAAAGTTATAACAAAACATATTTTCCAAAAACATATCCTCATCAACTCCTAAAGCAATGCTAGCAACCAAGAAGGTAAAGAAAGAATTCATTTAGAAGCTTTCTGCACAGGAAGCTTTCCCCCCCCCCCGGTTGTTGTTTGTAGAGCAGTTAAGACTTGGCATCACAGAATCACAGAATTGTAAACTTGGAAGCAACCCATAAGGATAATCTAGTACAACCCCCTGCAATGTAGGAATCACAGCTCAAGAACCCCTGACAGATGGTCATCCCACCTCTGTTGAAGGAGAATCCACCAGCTTCAGGGGGAATCCATTACACTGTCAAACAGCTCTTAAGGTCATAAAGTTCTTCCTAATGTTTAGTCAGAGTCTCATTTCCTGTCATTTGGATCCATTGGTTTGGGCCCTCCCCTCTGCAGCAGCAGAAAACAGGCCTGCTCCATCTTCCATGTGGCAGCCCTTCAGGTATTTGAAGCTGACTGTCCTATCACCTCTCAGTCTTCTCTTCTCCATCAACTCCCTCAACCATTCCTCATAAAGCTTGGTTTCCAGACCCTTGGTCATCTTGGTCACCTTCTTCTGCACATGTCCTAGTTTGTCAATATCCTTCTTAAATTGTGGTGCCCAGAACTGGACACAGGACTCCAGGTAGGGTTTGACCAAGGCAAAGTAGAGTGGCACTAATACTTCCTTTGATCTGGACACTATACTTCTGTTGATGCAGCCTAAGAACTTAATGGGACTCAATGGACTTAATGGACTCACTTGCATAGGTAACTGCAGCACTGTGAGATCCAATCTGTTCATACTTTCATGGGTATAACTGGGGTTCTTTTTTAAAATAAATAAATAAAAATCCAATCCAATCCCTTTCCAGACACAATATGAATATTTTCATCCCAATTGGTTGTATGATATGCAGCCATCTATATAGAGTGTTTGATTCCCAAAGCTTTCTGTTTAAAAGGAGAAGCTGGATGTCTTTATTTCATTTTATTTTCCACATGGAAATCTGAACACAAGGAGGATAGAAAGATGCTTCGCTTGCCCCTCCTGACATATCAAAGAAGAAAAGTTGGTAGGAAGAGGACCAAGGGGGAGGGAAACTGTGCCTGTTTCCATGACAACCGCTTAGAGAAGGAGGCAGCAAAAGAACAGAAGTTTCAAATGCCTGTCTGCAAAAGAGTGCTGGGTTATTCTGACTTCTGAGGCTTCCCAGTGGGTCTAGAGAATATGCTGAAATCTTCTATTTTCAGAGGGTTTTTAAAGGGCTTCCTGAGGGGACCCAAAGCTATGTCCTTAACCAGTTGGAAACACAAGCAAAACGTGATGGGGAAAGATGAATTCCATCACTCCCTTTTTACAGGTGAGCCATCAGGTATCACACAGCTCTAAACAAGCTCTAAACAACTTCTTCATGCAACACATAGACTATGGAACTCACTCCCATAGGAAGTGAGCTCTTAAGGCTGTGGAGCAGACCTGCTAATTGTGTAAGGACAACAGGGGCTTCCAGTGACTGGGATATTTTTTGTGCCTCAGGAGGTCAGAGGATGTTTATAATATCCAGTATGCTGATGATACCCAAACACACCTTTTCTTATCATCAAACTCAGGTGATGCTGTGGAAGTGCTAAACTGGGATCAGATTGGATGAGGTCCAGCTCAGCTCAAGCTCAGTCCAGAAAATATGGAGATGATGTTGGTAGTTGATTTATCCGATACTGGAGATAGTGTGTGTCTACTTATAAAATGGAGTCGCACTCCCCTTTGCAGGTGAGGCATGCCTCATTGGGTGCTGTTGGATCTGGTGCTATCTCCAGAGACCTAAGTGGCTTTCTGTGGCATGAAACACCCTTGATGTAGTTATTAGCATTTTAGTAAAGTCCCATTTGGACTACTGTAATATATTCTGGATCATAATGTACAGAGCTACATTTCCCAGAGCTCTCTGAGAAGAGGAATTTGTTGTTTTAGCACTCTGGAGCTTGTAGCTCTGCGAGGGGGATAAAGGGTCTCCTATCAACTCTCAACAACAAATTATAGCTCCCATAATTTGGTGTGTGTGCGCGCATGCATGCACACACACACACGTGCATGACTATTTAAAGTGGTATCACAGGGTTCAAAATGTATGGTGTAAAATGACCACTCCCCACATTAAATGGGGGGCATACTTTGCGTGGTCGTGCACAGCACCCCTGATCCTACACGGCTCCTAGCAGTAGTACCTGGCATTGCCGCCCCCCCCCCCGGCTGGATACCTGGAGGTTCCCATCCAACCTCGGACTGTCAACCAATCCCAGTGGGGGAGGCGCTGCCAAGGGACTTGGCCAGGTAAAGGGTGGGACTCCCCTTCCCACACAATAGAGGGTGGAACTTACCTGGGAGATCACAGTTGGCTCCAGAGCTTCTCCCACCCCACCCACCCTCAGATAAGCTTTCTTTTGCAGGTTAACTTCTTCTTCACAGGTATGCTGGTGCTGCTACATATTGGTCGCTGTTAAAGGGCCAGAAAAGATTTTTCCTGCATTGGCAGGTTTTGCCTTCCCCCGTAGCAAAAAGTCACAACTTTGGTGGTTTCAGGCCTTGGGTGGAATCCTTTAGTCTATCTTCCCTAAAATGGGGGGGGGGTTTGAAACTGTGACACCCACACACCCCTGTGGCAGTGATTCCAGGGTTCCCCATTAAAGGGGTTGTTCTGAGGGGAGTCATTGGCCATACGCTGAGAGGCTGTCATTGGTCTCCCCTGTGTTGTGGTGAATTGGGGGGCGGGCTCTCTGCTTGAACAAACATTCTCCAGAGCCAGTCCAATCCCCACTCAATCTGGATAACCCTGATGTTCCCCAGATCCCCGGCTGGGGACTGGGAGGGATAAACGTCCAAGGCCTAAGGCAAGGTCTCCCTACATCTGAATCTTAAATAAAGTTGTGGCCAATTTTAATCCCCTAACACAGAGTCGTGTGTCTTTATTCCACGCGGGAGCCAATCTGGGGTTGGGGGGGGGGTCTCCACCTGTCCATGCAATGTGGACTACAACTCCACCAGCCCCTATAAAAAAACCCTCACACCCTTCATCCGAAATCTCATTCACATGTTGTTATCTGCGGTTGAGGAATCAAGTTCTTACCCTGGTCATCAGCCACAAATTCCTAGCTCCCACCTTCAGATTGGCCAGAAACCAACCCTTTCCCCCACCAACAGTGGCATGTTTTCACCCTGGGACACCACACATTCCCCCGCTCAGCCAAAACAGAACAATTTTGGGAGGAGTCCATGGCCTCATAGCACCTCCAAGCCACAGCAACTACAGCTATGCTAGTCCTAGGGGCTCATTTCATGCTTTCCACTGGCACACACCCAGTCTTCATTCTCTTATTCATCATTAAGATTGCAATGTTTACCATTCCTTCAAATCAGGTCCGCTCTCCCCACGTCTCCATCAATACAACGCCAAGTTAATATGACGTGCAGGTTGAATGAATCAAAATTCTGGGCATAAGCCAGCACTCACTCACTCTTCTCCCTCTGCCTTGATCTCCTGCTGAATAATTGCCCTAGCCAACTCTTTAGTACAAAGCCACAATGCTCTCTACAAGAGGTCTTTGTTTATTGCAACAATAAAGAAACTGGGCCAAGCTTGGCTTTGAATTAAGCTAATGCAATTCTTTTGAAATTAAAGCACTTGTCTGTCTGGCCAATAGCTTTGAAGACAAAAAGATTGGACTCAGCATTCAACAGATGGCACAGAAGGAAGGGGCCTTTTCTTGTCAAGAGAGCAAAGTGATTGGAGCAGAGTCCAGGCACAGGTGTGAGGTTAATGGTGGGCAATAATTTCTGTAGTTTCACATTATGCCTCATCTGGGAAAGGCCATAGCTGGGTGACAGAGCATCTTCCTTGCCTGCAGAGGATCCCAGGTCCAAACCCCGGCAACTCCAGGAAGGGTTGGGAGGAACTCCCTGTCTGAAGCCCTGGAAAGCCACTGTGAGTCAGTGTAGACCATGTTTCCTTAACCTCTGCCCTCCGGTTGTTTTTGGCCTACAGCTCCCATGATCCCTAGCTTGCAGGACCAGTGGTGAGGGTTGATGGGAACTGTAGTCTCAAAACATCTTGAGGGCCAAGGTTGAGGAAGCCTGGTACAGACAATACTGAGCTAGATGGACCAAGTGGTGTGACTCAGTATAACACAGCTTCCTATGCTCCTAGGTTCCCATCTACCAAGTCACTTGGAGGCCTTGAGGGGAATCCCATCATCTCTTAATTTGGCTTTGGAGAAAAGAGCATCCACCAGGAATGGGTGAATCTGTCAATCTTGGTTTCTCATTTTTCCAACCTTACGTTGAGTTCTCCACATTTTCACTTCACTTTGCAATAATAATAATAATAAGTATTCAAGACAATTCAGGATGTCCGCATGATTTTCTCTCAACAGCTGCATGTTTGCATTCAGTTTTTTCTAATATACCCATTTTTGCAAAGCAATTGTTCCTAATATAATGCATTTTTGTACATATGCATTTCTACAAACTCTTTACCACCCAGGATATGCATTTCTGTACCCGTGACTTGGCTGAATTGCTGCATTGCAAAATCAGGATGTGTTTTAGTTCTCATGTGGGTCTGGAAAGTGCGAATTATTTGTTTCTCTTCCATCACTAGCTTGGGTCAAAGTGGGTCTGCAGCTGGTGAAGAATTTTTAAGGAGAAGAGAAGACCAAGATACCCATCCTCAGATACCTGAAGGACTGCAACATGGAAGTTGGAGCAAGCTTGTTTTCTACTGCTCCAAAGGTCAGGAACTGTGCAAATGTTAAAAAGGGAGATTCTGACTAAACATTAGGAAGAACTTTCTGATGGTAAGAGCTGTTCGACAGTGAAATGGAGGTTTTTCAATAGAGGTTGGATGGCCACCTGTCAGGGATTCTTTAGCTGTGATTCCTGCATCGTATGAGATTAGCTTAGCTTAGGGGTGGCCATCTCTCAAGAGACTGAGATCTACGTTCAGAATTAAAAACTGGCAGTGATCTACCCCCGTTTTGGGGGGGTTCAGCTCAAAGTTGTTGAGCTTTTGGGGGGAAGGAAGGTCCTGCTTTTTTGGGGGGGTCAGCTCAAAGTTGTTGTTGAATTTTTTTAAGGGGTTAAAAAAAAGCTGGGGGGGACTTCCTGAGAGGGGGTTAAAGGCAAGGGACAAAGGCATAAAGCCACTCACGTGAAAACAGCAGCACAGAGAAAGCTCTGTCTTCCCTTCCAGAGATCAAACAACAATGGAGGGGGCAGGGCAGGAGTCAGTTTTAACGACGCTAAGGTAAGGGAGCCAGAGATCGACTGCAATCTACCAATTGCGATCGACCTGCTGGACATCCCTGGCCTACCTAATCCTTTGGGTCCTTTCCAACACTTCAGTTCTATGTTTATGCAATTCTAGGGCCACAGTTTAAAAGTTGCACCTCCCTTCAACTGATGTTGGGGTGCTACCCAAGTTACAATAACTGTATTTTTTAATTAAAACAAACATAAAAATCTCTGCAATTTCTTTCATGTTGGTAACACAGAAGGACTAGAAGGGAAGATCAGAGGAGAACACACCTGACAATGAAGAAGTGTGGAGCTTTGACACGTTTATTGACATCGTTTTTGCAAAATTCCACTCTCCTTGCTTATGACAGCAATGGAGATTGGTGTTCCCATTTCTGCGAGACGGATAGCACTTGACAGTTTTAATCACAACCATTAGGAAACAAGGACCTCCAGGGGGTGGGCAAATGAGAAAACAATGTAATAAAAACAGGAGATGCTTACCCACACTGCAGGAAAGAGGATTTTGGGTGGCGGGGGAAGGGGAGAAGGAAATATTCATAGAGACGCCAGAGGGATATTTTCCTTCTTAAAATATGCAGCATGCTCAGTGAGTTTCAAATGAAGTTTTACAGCCATTTGAGTCCTCTGCTTCCCATCTGCGGCTCCTTCCATTAACTTCACTTTGGATACCTCCCAGAGAGATCCATCTTGAGAACTCTTCATCCGGAGACACAGAGCCAGTAGGCTCTAGACAGAGTCGCATCCTAGGCCCCAAGATTTCAGGGCCCAAACCTGAGACCTAGGGCCAGGCCCCAGGGATGTCACAGGGTGTGCAATCATTTGCAGACTAGAGAAGAAGAGTTTGGATTTGATATCCCGTTTTATCACTACCCTAAGGAGTCTCAAAGCAGCTAACTTTCTCCTTTCCCTTCCTCCCCCACAACAAACACTCTGTGAGGTGAGTGGGGCTGAGAGACTTCAGAGAAGTGTGACTAGCCCAAGGTCACCCAGCAGCTGCATGTGGAGGAGCGGGGAAGCGAACCCGGTTCACCAGATTACGAGTCCACTGCTCCTAACCACTACACCACACTGGCTCTTAACTGGGAGAAGGAAGGAGGGGGACCAGACATCTCCACAATAGTCCTTGTGATAATTTGCAGGGATGGAGATTAATCTGGAGAGTCTATACAATCATTTGCAGAAATAGAGGTTCATTGGGATAGGGGAGGTAGAAGGGGAAAGGAGCAGTCACTCCCTGCAGAGAGCCTCTGCAATAAATTGCACTGGCTTCTGCCGGTCTTGCAAGCTGCATGACCTCTTGCTCATCTGTAGATTTAAGCCCTCTCCCTGCTGCCTGACATAGACTTCAGGTCAGTCCTGGAGGTCTGGCAGCATTAGCTTTAGTCTAGAATGTTTGGGACAGCACTGGGATTCGGTAGGTGGGTATACTGGCCAAAATAATTACATCACCAGTTTTGTCCAGTCCAAGTCCAGTTAAAGACAAAAAACCCTTGGTGTTTTCCTCAGTTGGTGAGGCTCATTTGATAACAATGACAAACTGTGCCTTACATGTCATCAGCCTGGTCCTTTGGGCACCTACTGTGGGCACCTACTGTGGCAACTTTTAAGCACCTGTTGAAGACTTTTCTATTCCATCAGGTCTGTGCAACCAATTTATTAATACATCCTTCCACCATAGTTTACTGTTTTTAACTTTTTTATGCTTTCATTGTATGGTTTTTATTTTTTATAATGTTATAAACTCCTTTGACATGTTTTTATGATGTAGCAGTACATAAATATTTATATATAAATAATAAATAAATAAGCCCTAAGAATTAAGGGAGAGGGGTTCAGCAGTCAATCTCTTTACCTAGTGAACTCTGGGAACTGTAGTTCTGTGGGGAAAACGTGGGGCCTTTCTCAGCACCCTTAACGAACTATAGTTCCCAGAATTCTTTGAGGGAAGCCATAACAGTTTAAAGTGTTATGATGACTGCAAATGGAGCCTCTCTCCATTAATTTCAGTCAGTCTACTTTAAGTAGGACCAGCATTGGCTATAACCTAGTAGTTCTTCCATTCGACCATTTCAACCAACTCTTTTGCTTGCTCCACTCTTGCGTTCCTGAGTCCAGAATCCCGTGAAATCTTTGAAATGTGCCCTTAAGTAATTGCCCTGAGAAATCTGATTTCTCTCTCGGTGTCATTACCCATGTAAAGTCTCTAATGCCTGCCATGTGTTCATCTCGGAAATAAAGAGGACTGAGAAGCCTCAATCCAAGCTATGGCAACAATACTGGAATACCTTTGAAGTTGCCTCATTTTGAAAAGGATATTGTAGAGTTGGAAAAGGTTCAGGAAGAAGTGCCTCATTGGAACAGCTTCATAAGAAGACAGATGTGATGACTATCAAAATTGACAATTTGGGACAAAAAGTGACTGATTTGGGACAAAAAGTGAACATCTATACAGAAACTATTCAGGAATTGTTTCAGGAATCTACTTTGACATGGCAAATTGTTGAGAAGGCAAGGGAGAAAGTTGTTGTTGAACCTAAAGTAATACAAGTGGAGAGAGTCCCAGTCTTACAGAGGCAATTTGATGAATATAAGTTGTTGGATTCTATGACTGAATTTAGAGAAAGTCAGATTTTGAGGATTGGAACCCTGCTTGGATTTGAGAAGGAAAGTTGGATAGATTCCCTCATGCAGGGATGTACTGACCTTTGGGATTTGGACTTGGGCCAGGAGGAGATTGGAGTTGTGGGGACTTTCAGTTTTGGAGGGATTTTGAAACATGTCCTGAAACATCTTTTTGACTTTAGTGCTAACTACGGAGATTTGGCTGACCTGTCAAGAAAGAATAAAAATATTGCTAGGTTGGAGCCTCCCCGAGATCTACTCCTCGGCATCAAAGGAAGGAAATTAAGAACAAGATCAACAGAAGACAAAGTAAAGTGCATGTATAAATATGAAAAAGATCCGCAGAAGGGACTTGGAAAAGAGTTAAGAGCCTCGGACAGAAGATTGATGGACCATATGGAATAGACGGAAAGGACTGGCAGAATCCGAGACCAGGGAGAAGAGACGGTGGAAGAAGATTGGAAAAAGTTTAAAGTTTATTTATAGAAATATTGTAAAAATTATGAGTGTTAGAAAAATGTTGGAATGAAATTATATGGCTTTAGTAGAAATGTTATAAGGAGTTAAGTATAAATAAGTATTATGGTATTAATGGAAGATAAGGTTAAAATAAGTTAAGTTAATTATATGACAGAAAATAGAGAAAGAGGGAAAGGAATTGCTGAAATAATTAATAGAAGTGGAATACAAAAAGGGAGGTGAGAGGAGGTCGATGAAACGATGGAATGAAAGATAGGGCATTGAAACGGTAAGGTGCATGTTTTTTAACTTTTTTATGTTTAGTTTAATGTGTTAATGTTGTGTTGTGTATTGTATATTGTATTGTATTGTATTGTATTGTATTGTATTGTATTGTATTGTATTGTATTCCTTTTGCCTTTTTTCTCCTTTTTTCTTTTCTTCTTTTCTTCTTTTTTTTGTAAGATTTAAAAGTAATAAATATTATTTTTTAAAAAAGGAAAAGGTTCAGGAAGAAAGCAACTCAAATCATGGAGGACATGGCATGACTGTCCTATGACGAACAGCAGTGGTGGCTGTTTGAGGGATGCAATATTTTGGGATTGCAGTAGCCTCGCTTCTTGTTGGGGCCATAGAGCTTAGCTGGCTTCTAGTTCACTCCCAGAAGCAAAGCAATGTTGCTTCCTGAAAGACTGCAGCATTCTTAGTTTAGAGAAAAGGTGAGTAAGAGGTTACATGATAGAAGTTTATAAAATGATGCATGTCATTAAAAAAAAATGGATGGGGGGGGATTCTCTCTCCCAACACTGGTTCTCATGGACATCCAGTGAAACTGAATGTTGCAATATTCAGGGAAGCTAAAAGAAATGCCTGTTGTCTTTGTCCATGGAGTTTTCTTGGCAGGGATACTGGAGTGGCTTGCCGGTTCCTGCTCCAGGTGGATCACGTTTGGTCAAAACTCTCCACTATGACCTGTCCATCTTGGGTGGCCCTGCACAGCATAGCTCATAGCTTCTCTGAGTTATTCAAGCCCCTTCACCATGGCAAGGCAGTGATCCATGTAGGGGTCTCATGGGAAGTGAGAGCTGGACCATAAAGAAGGCTGATCGCCGAAGAATTGATGCTTTTGAATTATGGTGCTGGAGGAGACTCTTGAGAGTCCCATGGACTGCAAGAAGATCAAACCTATCCATTCTTAAGGAAATCAGCCCTGAGTGCTCACTGGAAGGACAGATCCTGAAGCTGAGGTTCCAATACTTTGGCCACCTCATGAGAAGAGAAGACTCCCTGGAAAAGACCCTGGTGTTGGGAAAGACTGAGGGCACAAGGAGAAGAGGACGAGAGAGGACAAGACGGTTGGACAGTGTTCTCGAAGCTACCAGCATGAGTTTGACCAAACTGTGGGAGGCAGTGGAAGACAGGAATGCCTGGCATGCTCTGGTCCATGGGGTCACGAAGACTGGGACACGACTAAACAACTAAACAACAACAACAAAAGAAATGACTTATTCATTCCATGCAAACTATGGAATATGCTTTCAAAGGAGGTAGTGATGACCACCCACTTGGATGGCTTTAAAAGAAGATTTGACAAATGTTCATGCTGGAGAGGGCTATTGGTGACTATGCCCTGCTGCTACAAGTAAATGTTGCAATGCTTCTGAATGCCACCTGCTGGAGGCCACAGGAGGTGGAGAGTCGCTCTTGTGCTTGAATCCTCCCTGCTGGTTGTCCACTGTGAGAGCAAGATGCTGGACTGGATGGGTCATTGGCCTGATCCAGCAGGCTCTTCTTATGTTCTTAATATAAATCCTGTAGGCTTTGCACAGTAGAAGTTCCTGGCAAGTTGATACCCACAGAGGGGAATATCTGGAGGGAGATTTAGCTGGGCAGATTCAATGATCTCCAGCTCTATCTCCTGACCTCAATATTCCCTGAATATGTTGAATAAATCTCTGAGGAGAAACTAAAGCAAGAGCACTTGATATAAAGGGGGAGGAAGGATTCACAATGGAGCCATAATAACCATAATCTGACTGGCCCAGCAATCTCACATAGAACTGCTTCCTAACCTCTATTTATGCTGCAAACTTCCAACATCTCATGAAAGATTCAGGAGCTGCATGAGTAAAAGCAAGACTTAAAAGTCTTCCCCCCTCAACAACAACAAAAAATCCAAAATTTACAAACTCGCTTTTGAAAAATCTAAATTATGTAGCACTTTAGAAGATTAAAATGACTACCAAAGGCTAAGTACGCTGCCTCCTTCCTCTGCTCCAGTTATGCACCTCCAGGGAAAAGTTCGCTGTGCTCGGAACTTGCAGTGTGAGTACTGATGATGGCAACACAACTGTCACAAAAGTGTATGAGGCCCTTTCTGGCAGAGAGCAAGGCCAAAACAGACACACACACCCATCTCTTTCCAGAGGCTCAGTGGTTTAGACCACAGTGCCACTCGCATCTGATAATGACCAGCAGGCACAGTTGAGGGCCAGCAGGTGCCTGATGGAGCTGGACCTTCAGCAAAGCTGATGAAATGAACCCTCTTCTTCCCATCTCTTGTATTGAGGCACCCTGAAGGAATGGCTGCCCCTAGGTGAGGGGAGAGGAGGCCTGGTGGAACTGGCCTGCCACAGCAGAGCCCATGGAGGGAGCTCCATTTCACAACTCTCCCACTGAGGGAACCTACCCCTGTTGAAAATCCCTCTTCCACACAGCTCTTAAACTGTACAGGAATAGGTCTCCTTTTCTACCTGCCCCCCTACTCTCAGTGGGTACATCCACCATCATGGGAGTAGACTTCTTCCTCTCTTGGCCTTAGAAACCCACCCACTCCCAATGACCCCCAGCCACCTGTTCCTCTTTTATTTATTTATTTTTGATAACTTTTTTATTCAAAATTAAAACAAAACATATTATCCAGAAAAATATCATCCTTATTCCCCCCATTTTTCCTCCCTCCCCCTCCCTCCCCCCACAGAGCCCACCCACCCCCGACTTCCCTCAGTTCCAGTCTTTGATTTCTCTAAAAATGCTGTTTTCTGCATGTTACACAGTTGTATAGATCCTCAAACTATTTAGCTGATTATTATCAATAAAAAGTTTGTGAATGTTTATTCAAAGCCAGCCAAGGAGTTCAGTTCGCTTTGTTGCGTCTTCAAATACTTTATAAAGGGTTCCCATTCATCTTTAAAGTCTCAGTTATCCTTGTCCCGTAGCTTGTATGTCAGTTTTGCCAGTTCTGCATAGTCCATCAATTTTTCTTGCCATGATTCTTTAGCTGGGGTTTCTTCAGTCTTGCATCCTTGTGCTGTTAAAACTCTCGTGGCCACTGTCGCATACATGAAGGTATTTTTCAGCTTTTTTGGCAGATCTTTTCCTACAATCCCCACCTGTTCCTCTTTTAGTTCTGCTGGCTTCCTCTATCCCAAGAAGGCAGAGGGGCAAACAGTAGATTGCACCAGAGCCGATTCAGTCTAGTTTCATCTTCATCTCCCTTCCCTACTGAATTTTACAAGGGCTACTCTGACACTGGTAGGCAGGGCCCATGTAAGTGTTGTGAAACTAGCCCCCTCGGGAGAGGCTGGCCCCATCTCCCTGCTCCCGGGGCTTGTTTACTGGTGATCTACTCTGGCTGTCGACATCCCGGCAGTCCAGGAGATCTTTATAGGCGACATCTCCCAGTGTGGAAAATGCACACCCCCTTCCCTCCTTGCATACCAGCAAAGAGAAAGAAGATAGTCAGAAAGTCTACATCTCTACAGTTTATGTCTGACTTTACAGCTGTACAAAAACATGACCGTACAGTTCAGTCTCCTCCAAGCAAGTAACTCAAACTTCCTTCGCATGCGCAACAGGAAGGTCTCATATTACACACAGAACAAAGCTCTGTAAATCCTGTGAACTGCCTGGAATTTCCTTTCCCAGGACTAGCCACATCATGTGATGTAAACATCGAGCTACTTGTTTGCAGCTGCATAGTAGTCATATTCCAACAGTAAGGGGCTGTCTGAGGGTAGACTGGAGTTGGTGGTTCATTTACCCTAATAGACCAGCCTCCATGGCCTTCTGGATCAGTCTATCTAGTTCAGGATCATGTTCTCACAATGGCCAACCAGATGAATGAAAAGAATATGAGACCCAGGGAGCTCTCCAAGGTACTGCATGCAGAGTGGATGGTTTGGATCCTCTATTGTGCATCAGAACATAAGGAGATATGCTGTCTCCTGACTCCTTTAGAGAGAAGAAGGGATAAAATTGTTATAAAGTCCATAAAAATCATATTATTTATGCAAAAATAAAAGAACATAAGGAGAGCCTGCCAGATCAAGCCAATGGTCCATTTAGTGCAGCATTTTGTTCTCATAGGGGCCAACCAGATGCTTGTCAGTAACCAGCAAGCACAGTTTGTGTGCAAGAGCATTCTCCCCTGCTTTGGTTTCCAGCAACTGATATTCAGAGGCATTGCTGCCTCCAACTATGGAAGCAGAGCATGGAAGATAGTAGCCATTGAAAGCCAGCAGCAACAGCACTTTCCACAGTTGCAATTTCCAAACAGCTGGTAACAGAGGCAGCCTTCCTCTGTCAGGGCAGCTAAAACATGTCTGTGCCTATTTCTCTTATTATATATGCATTTTGTACAATTTTTTGCCTGGTATATGCATTTTTTAAGCATTTTTGCCCCAACGGGCTGATTTTTTTTGTGCATTGTTTTCAGCAGGATGTGCTTTTTTTGTATACTTTTCACTAGTATGTGTATTTCTGTACTAATTCTTTGGCTGGAAAACTGAGCTGCAAAAACTGGAGAAGTGCAAATTTGGGGAGTGTAATTGTGTAGGGTTGCATTAAAATGGAAACTGAATGAATTCCTCCCATATTTTCATATCAGAACTCCAAAATCCCATGGAGACATTCAAATGAGGAAGCTTCTATCACTCAGTAAGCACATAGTTATGGACATAATTAATCTTCCACTGTTAATTTTAATTGTCTTCTAAATGTTTTCAGTTCCTTGTTTTAAACATTTTCAATTCCTTGTTTTGAACATATTTTTATTGATGTTTCAAGTGTTTCCTGCAAAAAGCCAACCTGACATGCTTCAGGTGTTGTTGGACTACAGCCCCCATCAACCAAAAGGGCCATATGATGGCTGACGGGAGCACAGCTGCAGGGGCTGATGGGAGTTGTAGTCCAACAACATCAGGAAGAGCATGGGGTTGGCGAAAACTGGCTCAGATGTTTTGCTGCAGTCGAGCGGTATATACATTTTGATAAACAAATGCCACAAAATAAAACTGTCAAGGTCTAGCAGCATTAGCTCCCTCTGATACCCACTTTCGCTCTGGGATAAGTGTGAAGAGGCAGCTGTGGGTGTGGGAGGCTCCCCCACTGCCAGGAAAAGCTGTTAGTTAAACTCTCACCACCACCGTGAGCTCTCCATGTTCTTGGACGGCTTTCAATTGTTATCTGTGCCAACCAGCCCGTCCTCTCCTAATAAGTAATTAGAACATAATTAACACTTGTAACTTACAATGAGGAGCATCTGGCCCCAATGACTTATGAAGAACCTTGCATTCTGCAGAGCCAGGGTTCGGGGCGGGGGGAAAGTAGGGGGAGGGGAGCATGGTAATTGGAGCGTGCTCACACACCCCTTTGATGCACTCCCAGAAAGAGGCAAATCTCTGCTGCTGGGATTTTACTGCATGGTGGAAGCAGAGTGTTGGGAATTTTGCAGGAGGGTAGAATGTAAGTGCAGAAGTGAGGTTCCTAAGAATCTTGGACATCATAAAAAAAAAAAAAGATTCAGATTCTAGTCCTTATGACAATGAGGAAAATAGGTAGGCAATGCCTGGTGAAATCTCTGAAACCAGAAAGAAGCTGGATGTGATTTTCAGAAGTTCAGTAAAGGGTCAGTGCCTTTTATAAACTTCACCTTTCTCCATGATTGGAGAGGGGTAGGGGAGGAGTCATGCAAAATAAAATAAGACGTGCAAATGGTTGTCCTTTGTGCAGGCCACAGAATCCAACTTTTCTTGAAGGAAGATTTGCATTGGTCCAGGGCAGATTATTCCTAGTCTGGAACTTCCGAAGTCCTGATTAAGAACAGTTGTGAAATTAGATGTCTGTTGATTCTGGGACAAACTGGCCTGATTCACACCTCCTCGACTAATGCATGGGTTGGTATATAATGATGCCCTGGATTTCACACCCATCCAAATCTTGCGGTGTAGCTCTCAGCTCAAAAAGCATTGCAAAATGTGCTACAGATTTTACGTGGCAAGGATGAAATGCATTTAGAAATGCAAACATTGAGATAAAATATGTATTTAAGTATTCGGTGATAAAATGTGAATTTTGTGATGAAACATGTATTTATATATGATTTTATTAATAAAAAGAAAAGCTAGGGAGATTAGTGCAAGAAGTGAAATAGAGCGGACCTATGGATGAAGGCATGTGAAATTAATGCAGACTGAGTGAAAACTGATTCATCCACAACCATCAAATCCCATTTTAAAATGTTCTTAGACTGTACCACAATTGACTTTCAGGTGGGTCATCTCCTATTGAAATGCCCCAAGCCAATGGATTCAGATTACAAGAAAGGAGATTCCACCTAAACATTAGGAAGAACTTTCTGGCAGTAAAAGCTAGTCAACAGTGGAATGGACTGCCTTGGAAGGTTCTGTGTTCCCCTTCATTGGAGGTTTTTAAGCAGAGGTTGAATGGCCGTCTGTCAGGGATTCTTTAGCTGGGATTCCTGCACTGCAGGGAGTTGGACCAAATCTTGGTGTACCTTCCAGCCTCCAGCTTCTATGATTCTATTACTTTGGAATAAGACACAGTGTGCTCTGCGGCACATACCTTCAGATAACTGGGCATACTTCCATTATTGTTTCCAAGTAAAGGGGATATGTGATAATCAGCATGTTGTGAATGTCCACACAGCATCACTAGGACAGCTGTAAGTCTGAAGAGTCAACCTCAGGGCTAGCTCATGATCTGAAGATGCTGGCGGCTGAGCCAGGGCCCTGCATGCAAAGATGATGCTCTACTACTGAGCTATAGGCCTTCCTAGAAGCATTATAATGAATCAGGTCATTCGTCTATCCAGCTCAGTATTGTCTGCACTGACTGCAGTGGGTCTGCAGTGTTTCAGGCAGGGGACATTCCCAGCCCTACTTGGTGATGCCACTGGAGACTGAATCAGGGACTTCTCTGCCACTGAGCTACAACCTTTCTCTGTATATGAATGAAGCAGAGAAATGGAACATGTTGTTGTTGTTTAGTCGCTTAGTCGTGTCCGACTCTTTGTGACCCCATGGACCAGAGCACGCCAGGCACTCCTGTCTTCCACTGCCTCCCGCAGTTTGGTCAAACTCATGCTGGTAGCTTCGAGAACACTATCCAACCATCTCGTCCTCTGTCGTCCCCTTCTCCTTGTGCCCTCCATCTTTCCCAACATCAGGGTCTTTTCCAGGGAGTCTTCTCTTCTCATGAGGTGGCCAAATATCGGAGTCTCAGCTTCAGGATCTGTCCTTCCAGTGAGCACTCAGGGCTGATTTCCTTAAGAATGGAGAGGTTTGATCTTCTTGCAGTCCATGGGACTCTCAAGTGTCTCCTCCAGCACCATAATTCAAAAGCATCAATTCTCCGGCGATCAGCCTTCTTTATGGTCCAGCTCTCACTTCCATACATCACTACTGGGAAAACCATAGCTTTAACCATACGAACCTTTGTTGGCAAGGTGATGTCTCTGCTTTTTAAGATGCTGTCTAGGTTTGTCATTGCTTTTCTCCCAAGAAGCAGGCATGGAACATAGCTGAAATGGAAACATAGCTGAACATTATGTTATGGGTTTCTCTACATGCTTTTTTGAGCAGCTGGCCCTCAGCATTTGCCGCCCGAGGCAACTGCCTCAGTTTGCCTAATGACAGGGGCGACCCTTGATCAACCTCCCAAAGAACCTTCCTGCTATGTCACTTGATGCTTGAGTGGCAAATGGTCACACAGTACTCCAGCCACCGGCTGCTGATTCAGTATGACATTTCCCCCAGCAGAGCCCATCTTAAGCCTCACTTCTGTTCTCTAAAGAAAGCTTTAAATAGGGGCTTACATTGTGAATGGGCAATTTTGCCCACATCGAGTGTTTCTTTGTGAAACCAGGGAACAAAGCAACTGCCTTGTAAAATGTTCCTAAGCTTTTGCTTGTGGAGATTCTTTGGGAGCGGCGCCAAGCCGGCTGTATAACTCAGCCTGAGTAAACAGTCACTGCAAAACCCCTGCTCTTCCAACCACAGAACAGGCTCACCATCACCGGCAGTTGGCAGGATCCCACCCCACGGCCTGGCAAGGAAACTCATGCCAATTGAGCAGAAAGACTCTTCAAGCCAGGATTAGCCTCCGTTTGCCTAGCCGAGCAGCTCCTTAAGTAGGCAACATAATGTGTTCATTATACAGAACCCGACAGAACTCAGTGTCCAAATGGTAGTGAGGAATAATGACATTTAAACAGCATGCCTTAAAGCTGAGACATTATTCAGACAGGGAATTAACACAGTTTTTTTGCTTTTGTTTTTTAAAGCAAACATTTCCTGTGAAATCCAGTAACCTGATCCTTTCATCATCTTATAAGAGTCTTCTATGATGTTCTTGTTGGCAGGCGTTAGCAGAGCTGGACTATGCTATTGATGGATGGATTTGTAGCTGGATGATGGACGGTAGCCAAAGAGTACTGTCAACCTGGAGAGAAATGGCAAGTGTACCTGCTTCTTCAGAGGGAACGCAACCCCATCCAGAACAAGCTGCTGGCCTATTTAAATATCTGAAGGGCTGTCATATGGATGGAGCAAATTTGCATTCTGCTGCATCAGAGGGTAGGGTTTAATACTAATCCTGCCCACACTCATTTCATGATAAATGAGATCAGTCTAGAACAGTGATACCCAGGGTGGGTGGTACCACCCCTTCAGATCAGTGGGATTACCTAGGGGGAAGCCAAGAGGCAAGTGGGTGACAGGGGGCACTGGAGATATAAATGACTATTAGACTTTGAGAAGATGGTATCACTGGATGAAGCTCACCAATTTTTGTTGAAGTACTTAATTGAGCTAAACAGTTTTAATTATAGTTTAGTTTGTCTAAGTGTACAACTAATTGTTCCTGTTTAGACATTTATTGTATTATTGTCATGCAAACCACTGTTCTGAATAATGTTTTCTATAGAGGAGGGGGCAATGGGGATGAGTTTATGGAAGCAAGGTGACTCAGAAAGGTTTGGGAATATCAAGTTGTAATGCATGCAAAACCTTCCCATAATACTCTACATAGGGGTAGATGAAAACAACATGGAGATGTTGAATTCGCCTTCCTGGGCACATGCTACATGATAGAACAGGTGTTGAGAATGTGTGGCCTTGACTTCAGCTTCCCTCATCCCTGACCATTGGCCATGCTGGTTGAGGTTGATGGAGTCCACTGACATCTGTAGACCCATGGGTTAACGGTCCAGAAGAGCTGGTTTGAAACTGAAGAGCTATGGAGGACTTGCCTAGTAGTCTTCTTCTTTGGCAATCACTCATAGCCGAGTAAGATTGTCTTCCATAAACACGGTTTTAACAATGAGTCCGTAAGTGACTGTGGAGGCCAGTTCTGGATCCACATGTCCTTCCACAGTGGAGACATTGGTTTCTGGGTGGGAGTTGATCACGGTGTGGATTTGCCAAGCATGTCTTCCTCCTAGCATGTTTCTCCCTTGCATCCTGAGTTCAAGTGTCTTCAAAGCCCATTACTTTGGTAAAGGCTGTTCTCCAAATGGAGCGCTCGCAGGCCAGTGTTTCCCAGTTGTCAATGTTTATACTACATTTTTTTAGATTTGCCTTGAGACAGTCTTTAAACCTCTTTTGTTGACCACCAGCATTACGCTTTCCATTTTTAAGTTCGGAATAGAGTAGTTGCTTTGGAAGACGTTCATCAGGCATCTGCACAACATGACCAGTCCAACAAAGTTGTTGTTGAAGAATTATTGCTTCGACACTGGTGATCTTTGCTTCTTCCAGTACACTGATATCAGTTAACCTGTCTTCCCAAGTGATCAGTGCAGGACAACACAGAGGATTCACAAAATCAAATGTCATGGATCTGCTCCTGGCAATAAAAGCCAAAACAATCATAGAATTGTAGAATCATAGAGTTTGAATGGGATCAAAAGTTCATCTAGAACAACACAGGAATCACAGCTAAAGAATCCCTGGCAGGTGGCCATCCAACCTTTGCTGGAAAACCTCCAGTGAAGGAGAGTGTGTACCACCTTCTGAGTACCTTCTGAGTACTGAGTAAGCCCACTGTTGAACAGCTCTTCAAAAAGTTCTTCCTAATGCCTAGTCAGAATCCCCTTTCTTATAATTTAAATCTATTGGTTTGGCTCCTTCCCTCTGGAGCAGCAGGAAACAAGCTTGCTCCATCTTCCATGGGGCAGACCTTCGGATATTTGAAGATGGCTACCCTATCACCTCTCAATCTTCTCTTCCCCAGGCTAAACATACTCAAGTGTGTGATCAAATAGCTATTCCACCCCCATCCCATGTTGACTTTTGCATTTTCCTTCCAGCATTTTGGGTGCGGAAATGATTTCACCTACCACCTGGGTCAACTCTCCACCTATTTCTCTGTCTGGCCCATGACCTCCCTCCCCCTTAGGCCTTCCAGAAGTATGAAGTTCTCCTGCTTCTCTTCAGGGCACCTTGTCCAGCTCCAGACAATTACTCTTGCAAAGTGATTTCTGTATGAATTATTAAAAGGGCAAGCTGACATCCCGTTGCTGAGTCCTGAAGGCCTCATGTAACCTTATTAAACATCCCTGTTTGTATGAAAGGTTACTTGTATCCAGCCTTGCAGCCCTCTCAGCCTCCTTGTTCCATGGCAGGGAATGGCCTGAATTGTTCAGTGAGGGAGCACGGATGAGCAAACTTCCCTGCTGGGTCAATCTATTTCATAAATGCAACCCTGGTAAGTGAAGCCATAGCATTTCCTATCTGCACTTTCAAATTCGTCCAAACAGAGAATCCTGCAAGAGGGCAGCCATCAAAAAGCTATGTTGTAATACCCTAAATATGATGATGATGATGATCAGTGCTTTTTTTCTGGGGGTACTGAAGGGTACGCAGTTCCAGCAGCTTCTTTCTAGAAGACAAGTGCTGATGATGATTATGGAGGCAGTGGAGTCTGATCCATAGGGGTGAATAGGTCAATGCCCTACCAACCTCAGTCAGCCTTTGGCCAGGCTCCACTGGCCTGCCTTCTTACTTACCATCAGTCTAGGATATGGCCTCACCTGTCAGCTTCCTCCTCCTTAGTCTCCATGTTGACCTTGTAGATAGAACCATAGAATTGTAAAGTTGGGAGAGACCCAACTAAAGTATCCCTGACAGATGGCCATCCAACCTTTGTTTAGAAACCTGCAGTGAAGGAGATTCCACCATCTTCCAGGGAAGTCTGTTCGACTCTCAAACAACTCTTACTATCAGAAAGTTCTTCCTACTGTTTAGTCAGAATCCCCTGTACTTTGAAGCTATTGGTTTGGGCCCTACAGTCCTTCAGATAGACAACTGTCCCCTGACAACCCTTCAAATGGAGGACTGTCCTTTTGAAAGTAGAAAATGTAGCCACCCTGCTTAGATGGCCCCAGTCACCGAGAGCTTCCGGTAGTCCAATGAGCTCCAGTGGCTCTGCGTCAGAACTCTGTAGGAAAGAGTTTGTTTTAATCTGCCTTCCTTAATGCATGTTTCCCTGTGTCTTCTTAACAGCCTCGCAGCCGAAATACCCTTACACTTAACTGGCAGTTTCCAGCAGTCAAAGTAATTTGCTTCAATAATTTATTGATGCATAAACCTGGGAGAGATTTCAGAAAAGCAGGAAGGCCCATTCCCCGGGCCACCATTTAATCCATGCCCCAGGGAACAGAGAAGCACTTAGCTGCACTCTCCGGTTGGCTGGCTGGCTGTCGTTCCCTGGAGGAGACGTCTTGTTTCTGAAAAGCCAAGGCCCGGCCGCACCTCGCTCCTCTGGAGAATTCATTATGAATGTATTTAATATGGAAAATTAATGGTGATGAGCTTATAGGGGCTCTTATGTAAGTGGTGTGCTTTTAAAGGCTCGGAAGGGATGGAACTTCAAGCCTCCAGATTCATGGCAAGGGAGGACTCTTTGGCCAAAAGAAGGATATTGTTTTCAACAAAAGAAATACCCCTTCCAACTTTTGCATGGAACTATGGATCACACTCCCACAGGAGGCAGTGATGGCCACCAACCTAGATTGCTTTACAAGAGGATTAGGAAAGTTCATGGAGGAGGATAAAGCCACTCCCGACATAAGGAGGGGGGGTTGCGGATTCACGCCCCACCTACATCCTCGCGGGGCTGGCTGCAGCCCTGCGGGACTTGGGAATCCCGGGATTCATTATTATTCATCATTCACCGTGCCAGCCAATTGGCTGGTGGCGGGGGCGGGCTTAGTAGAGTTCATTTAAGGTCGGGGCAGCCTGTGCTCGCCCCTTTCTTTTCTTGCAGCCAGTTCTTCACAACACCTTTGGTTTTGGCGGTTAGGCATTGGCAGGGGTATTATTATGCAAATGAGTTGGTGGGGAGGAGTGCCATCACCTCCCCCAAAATGTTGAAGGGTAGTCCAATAAAGGGCTCCGGGGGGCGTCGCCTCGTCCAAAACCTATGGAGGCTAGGGCCTAAAGCGCGCTCCTGAGCGGTAACCCCTCGGGGAGCGCCTAGGGATGTGCATCACGGGGGCTCCCCCTGTTGGTGCTTAACCCTTCCCAGTTCTATGCCGGTTAGTCTGATAGGGCCAATGCCTAAAGCCAATACCGCTCTTACCTGTAATCAATAAAGTTGTGGCCATTTTTCGCCCATTAACCTAAATTCTGCTGTCCAGTGTCTTTATTATTCCATCTGTGGGAGGGGGCGGGAATCGCCACACAAAACTATCAATGGCTTCTAGCTATGATGGCTCTACCCTGCCTCCAGTTAGAAGCAGCAATGCTTCTAAACACCAGTTGCTGGAAACCACAGGAACCAATGTGCTCAGGTTTCCCATTGAGGCATCTGGAAGAGGATGCTAGCCTAGATGAGCCATTGGCCTGATCCAGCAGGCTCTTTTTATGTTTAGAAGGGCAAATGGGAAGCCTGTGGAAGCTACATAACCTAAGGACATCCACATGCTACCAGATGGAAGATGCTTCAAAATTCTCCTCTGGATTTCTCTTTGGACTTAGAAGCTTTCAATTATCCAGTTTCATTTAACTGAAAAATTGGAAATCTTGCTCCATCTTGAAAATTGCATGGAGCACACACAGTTTGCCATGTTAAGGGATAGTATCATATCTCCTGTCCTTTCTCTCTTTACTCCCCACCTCCCGTTACGCTGTTGGGCTTTTTTTAGTTTTGCAAAATTTCAAAATAAGACAGAAGTTTTTCAGAAATTCATCAGAATCTAGACTTCCGGATTTCCCCAAACATTTAAGCAATTACCACTAGGACGCTGTTACCGACCGCTGTATTCTGGCTATGTTCAGGAAATTCCGGATGTATGGCAACCCTATCTAAACGGGGGAGTGTATCACCCAGGTGAGCAGATGCAGCTTAAATGCTTGGGCAAACTCGGCCTATGCCAGCCCTCTCATTAATTTTAGAAATCCTCTGTGTTCTACCAGAAATTGGGGAAAGTGGCATGTAGGGCAGAGTGGACAGTCAAGAGCAGAATCTGCTCATCCAATCTCTCAAGCAAGGGGGTCCTTAAGTCAAATCCAGCAGAGTTTGCTCCTGCATTTATTTCTCTCTGAAGCCAGGCTTCTCCACCATTCAGTAATTTCTTTCTTGCCCCAGAGACTGTGCCAAAAGCACAAAAGCAAAGTCTCACGCAAGCAATTATAATTCTCAGGATTTGATGATGGAGAATCCGTTTAAACTTTCTATAAATACCGGGGAAGGTAAAAGCATTAACCTTATCTTGATCCTAAATTGTAATTACATGAAGTCTGGCTCCCAAGTAAATTAGTACATTAATAACAATTTTGTTCCTATAATTACTATCATTTCTTAGATCTCCAAGCTATTTGCTAATTTACCCACACGCCCCGAGATAATATCCTCTGACAGAATTTGACAATCCGTCCGACTTTCCCGGGACACAGAGCATTGATCAAGATACTTAATTCATTGCAAAAACTATTATTTGTTTTAAATTGCCATGATTGCCCTCAGGTTTCCCTTTTTATGTATGTGAATAAGCCTGATTCATGTTAAATGACAGGGTTGAGGCAGCCGCAACTTAAGCATGTAAACTTTTCAAGGCTATTGATTCTTGAGTCAATGGCAGGCAGCTGCTTGCTCATAAATCACAGAAATCCAGCCAAGCCAAGATAGGTCTAGCAGTCCATGCAGGTAGCTTACACAGGCCAGTTTATTGGGATATCTTCCACCTGCCTTCCACAACTTTTATAGGGAAGGGCCATAGCTCAAGGGTAGAGCATCTGGGTTTGCATGCAGAACGTTCATGGTTCAGTCACTGGTACCTTCAGGTAGGGCTTGGAATGCCCCCTGCCTGAAACCCTGGAGAAGCCCCTGCCAGTCCATGTAGACAGTACTGAGCTTGATGGTCTGTATAAAGGCAGGAGAAGAAGCCATGATTCAGGGCCAAAGAGAAAGATCAGAGTTACAAGATGTAGAGATCAGGTAGACTTTGTTGCTCAAGGAAAATGCCATAGAGACAGGAAACCCTCTTCCTTTCTTAGGAAGGCCAATGGGCAGGCTGGGTGTGTGGAGCTAGGCCAGATCCGGAACATTTTTCCCAGGGAGGCTGCAGTTGCATGGCACACCACATGGGGCAGTGATCAGCACTTCTTGACTCTCCTCCCATCCAAGAAAGCAAGAGGCGTTATCTGAGCTTGAGGATGCATTCTAGCCAGGCAACAGAGGCGGACTCAGGGCAGTGTGACCAGTTTGGTGGCACTGGGCGTGGAGTCTTGGGGACGCTGTAGGGGACACTGCAAATATGATGTAGAATGGAAGACCAGAGGGGGCAGAGGGCCGGATTTTGGCTGAAATTTGAGACCTCAAGGTCCGCCACTGCAGGCGAAAACACCAAGGAGAGCTTGGAGGGAGGCTGATAAGGGATGTGGGCTATGGAGCATCCAGAAGACCAGACAGTGATGCCTGGAGGGCCATAATCAGCCCCCAGACCTGAGGTTCCCCACCCCTGATTTTAAAAGTGGAAATTCTGATTTCTTGCTTTTAAAAGTAGGTTGTTTTCTTCTATTTTTCCCCAGGAAGAAAAAGTCAGTCCCCGTGCCCCTGTCTCTCTGCTACAGTGGTTGAATCTCCTGAAAGCTAAGAAATGCTATCATCATCTTGAGAAACTGAACCTTTCCCACAAGCTCTGCTTGGATCCCTTCCCAGAACGATCTATGTTATCGATGGTGTTTTTCTCTTTTTATTCCCTGTGATTTGTTTTTGTTGGTCTTTGTTCCGCTGGTACCTATTTTTAAAAACCAGTCTTTGGATAAATTTTCTTTTTAGTCAATGCTGTTCCGTCATGTGTTTCGCCTGAGTCTGAGCTGAGGGCTGTTCACACTTTCTGCGGCTTCCCCCTTGTGCTTGCAATGAAGCCTTCATCCAGCCGGGAAGTGATGCTAACCTAGGCATTCAGAGCAGTACCTCTCCATGATGCACATATATCCAAGCACCTTCTGTTTCTCTGCTATTTTTTGTTCCGTTTTTATTATTTTCTCATATTACAGAACAACAAGAAACAGTATTAGAACTAAAACACTAACCTCCCCCCTTTTCCAAAGGTGTGAGATCAGATTCCATCAGAGCTGGCATCCCTTAAGTTGTCATGTTTTCCAGTTGTGTGGCATTTCCAGCTGCCACATGCAGGCATAGCGACTCAAAAAAATGAAATCTGGATGAAGTCCTAGGTTCTCTTGTTTTGCACTGTACATAATGCTAGTATGCAAATCCAAAAAAGTACGGTAACTTCGTTTCGTTTCCCTTACCAGCTGCTGGAAACCACAGGATTGGTGGAGCACTCTTGCATGGGGGTCCGGCTTGCGGGTTTCTCGTTGGGGGCATCTGGTTGGCCACTGTGAGAACAGGATACTAGAATAGATGGGCCATTGGCCTGATCCAGCAGGCTCCACTTATGCTCCTATGCTCCCCCCGCCCCCAATACGCATTTAGTGGGTATTTGTTCTATCAGCACTAATTGCCAGACTCTTTTTATACCATGTGGTCCATGTCACACTTTTTAAGACTTTCCAATATCTGACTATTACTACCCTGGCTCCTAATAAAAGCTGGCCAAGAAAACTCTTCAAATGCAGATTCATATTTTTCCATTAGGTGAAGATTAAGCAAAGCTAACTCTGGGCCTTTGGCCATGTCCCCCCCCCCCCCGAGTGCTCTCTCTAAATTTCTTTGAATGCTTCCATCCAGAACGTGGCCACATGATCACAGGCCCACCCTATCTGCTGATGTGAATGCATCATTGCATGACACACCTTCCAACAAGTTGCAATGGCTAGATAATACTAATGTGGGCCAGAAAGACTGGAGTGGGCTTCCAGTTGTGCAGGGTTTTTGGCGGCACTCCTTTCATCAAGGCTGAGACCAATTTGAAGGGTTGGGGTTACTAATATCCCAACCAATGTGCACCCAAGGCAGTGTGGGCTAAATCGAGCTAAACTAAAAGCCTACCCAAAATGATCAGCAAGCAATACCTAGATGCAAGCTTTTGTCCTTTCCTGGGGAAACCCAGCCAGATAGGCGTGGTGTAAATAAATTCTTATTATTATTACAGTGGTACCTTGGGTTAAGTACTTAATTCATTCTGGAGGTCCATTCTTAACCTGAAGTACCATTTAGCTAACGGGGCCTCCTGCTGCCACCCTGCACGATTTCTGTTCTCATCCTGAAGCAAAGTTCTTAACCCGAGGTACTATTTCTGGGTTAGCGGAGTCTGTAACCTGAAACATATGTAACCCGAGGTACCACTGTATTCTTATTTTTATTATTATTATTATTATTATTATTATTATTATTATTATTATTATTATTGCCCTCTGAGCCTGATAGCCCTTCAATCCTGACTCTGGGCACCTGGGCGGCTGTTCCAGCCCTGACACAGTGTTGCTTATTGTGTGCACAATACTGAGCAAGATGGGGGTGATAATTTGACTCAGTATGGTGAAGTTTCCTGTGTCTCTGTGTGCCATCGTTTCCCTGAGCACGTTTAGTTCCTAACACTTCCCTTCCTGTCCTCTTGCTCCACTTTGACCCGTTCCATTTTGCAGCGCCATTCCTTCAAAATTGTCAATTTCTTGCTTCAATTAAAGTCCCCTGGTACTCTCGCTTGTGCATCTAATTGTCGCTGCCATAAAAAAAAAAACCAAGAATAAATAAATAAAAAGGCGCTCGCTGCCTTTCCTCTTCAGGAAAGTTCTTCCATATTAATGGAAAGGTGTTAATTTAAGCAAGAGCCGCTTCCTTGACTCGGTGCAGATTTGTTTGTTCCCGCGTCGAGCCACACTGGCGTGTAATTTGCAGAGGCCGGCGTAATTTTCATTCCTCTGGAAATCTCTCGGCATGAAGGCCCGGCTGCCTGCCGCCCTCTCCGGCAGGCTCCCAGTGGAAATCCCTATCACTGAGACTTGATTATTTGGATTAAAGGTATAATATCCAGGGTAGTGGCAAAAGAAATAAAACACTAATTAGAATTCTATTGGAGTGAGCAAATTGCCTACAAATGAGATCGCACGCGAAGGAACTCAGCATCAAAACATGTTCTCTCTCCTCTGCTTCCCCCCGCCCCCGAAGTCTCCATTTCCTCTGGTCCAGAATATCCAAGAGCTCCAGTCTCTGGAGTGATGGGAAACTTTCACCCCCATCTGATGCTTTCAGTATGGAATCCTGGGAAATGTATTCACATTTGCTAAACATGGGGAAGGGCTCAGTGCGGGAAGGTGGACGATAGTGAGTGATATTCTGACTCAGCATAAGGCAGGTTTAATTCAGCCCTTCATTCAAAACCATGAGGACTAGACTATTGCTTTAGGTTTTTTTTAAAAATGGGGGACAATATCTCAGCTGTAGAGCACCCACCTCACACGGTCAATCACTGACATCTTCCAGTAGGGCAGTAAAAAATACTTCTGTCTGAAATCCTGAAGAGCTGCTTCCAGCCAGAGTTGGTAATGTTGAACTAGATGGACCAATGGTCTGACTCAGTATAAGGCAGCTTCCTCTGTTCCTAAGTTTAAAAGGGATTAGATAAATTTGGGGCAGAGAAGGTTAGCACTGGTGGGATAGGAGAGCTGAAAATAATGCCAATCTATTTCCCATCTGGCAACCGATGTGCCCCTTTGGTTTCAGATAGTACATGGGTAGATGAGTCTAAAAGACCTGGGACACAAATTTTCATGGCCCTCTAGAGGCTATGGTGGCTCATTTACCAGAAATAATGTTTTTAGTGTTAACTCTGGAAGTGTGTACTCGATTGTGACCAAACTAAGCTTCCTAGAGCAAAATATACCCCAGGCATAGTTTGGGCTGAATCAAGTATACATTTCCAGAGTTAATGCAAACTACATTACTCCTGGTAAATGAGTCACCATAGACTCGTCTACCCATGTACTATGGGACGTGGGTGGCACTGTGGGTTAAACCACAGAGCCTAGGACTTGCTGATCGGAAGGTCGGTGGTTTGAATCCCCCCGACGGGGTGAGCTCCCGTCACTAGGTCCCAGCTCCTGCCAACCTAGCTGTTTGAAAGCACATCAAAGTGCAAGTAGATAAATAGCTACCACTCCGGCGGGAAGGTAGACGACGTTTCCATGTGCTGCTCTGGTTTGCCAGAAGCGGCTTAGTCATGCTGGCCACATGACCCAGAAGCTGTACGCCGGCTCCCTCGGCCAATAAAGCAAGATGAGCACCGCAACCCCAGAGTCAGTCACAACTGGACCTAATGGTCAGGGGTCCATTTACCTTTACCCATGTACTATCTGAAACTAAAGGCGCACATTGGTTGCCGTGTGTGTGTGTATGTGTGTGTGTGTGTGTGTGTGTGTGTGTGTTTCCAGCTCTCCTACCCCACAACAATGGCTACCAGCCATGGCGGTCTCACTCTGTCTCCACACTCAGAGGCAGCAATGCTGGAAGCTACAGGATGTGAGAGGGCTCTTGTACCCAGGACCCGCTTTCTAGTTTTCCACAGGCATCTGACTGGCAGGCTGTTTATATTTCCTTAAGTATACTTCCTCATTGGGGCAGCCTATGTCTCTAGACTCTCACTCTGCCTGCCACAAAACTCCTCCATACCACTGCATGTCATCAGCAGCACGCTGCCCCATTACTCAACGGCGAGTGTCCCGGACAGCTAATATTGCAAACCAATGTCACCGGATGATGTCAAAGGATGTCATAGGATGTAAATATTTTGAGAACAGTTGGGGAATATTTGAAATTGCATTGAGGATTGAGGGACAAACTTCAGCTCCCCATTGGACTGTTCATCTTCCGAGCAGTTCTCTCCTGTGGCTGCATTATTTAAAACAATAGGGACAGCGGAGGGTGAAAGGACTGAGAAAGCTGTCAAGGGACTGGAGGAAAGAAAGCCTGCCAAGCAATTACAACAAATTGGCTGCCTCCTGTCTCTGCAGAATATTGGGGGCTGTTGCTTAGAAGCAATCCCTTTCCTCCCTGCAGGTATCAACAGGAAAGGAGCTCCGCCACTTAGCTTGCTGTGTGGTCCCACTTCCTGTCACTTCTCAGGGCGTCAGCAAATGCCCTCAAAAATTAATACTGTTGTGACAAGCCTGGTGTAGCAACAGAAACACAGGTGTGGTGGGTGAGAAGGGGGGGGGAGATGTATTGCATCTGAATCACCATAGCAACCCAAAAGCTCCCCTCCTCCAAAAGGAAAGGAAAGGAAAGAAAAAGAGCAAGTTTTAATTCTGAGCAGCTTATTTGGCTGTAGACCTGGGAATAATGAGGAGGAGATTAAAGCCATTAAGACACAGCAGGAACTGCATCAACTTTGAGAGGGTGGGCATCAGGAGAGAGGGGACTTGAAA
Organism: Podarcis erhardii; assembly: GCF_964252035.2. NCBI lineage: Eukaryota > Metazoa > Chordata > Lepidosauria > Squamata > Lacertidae > Podarcis > Podarcis erhardii. The sequence goes on along the minus strand of NC_138511.1, from coordinate 29,315,827 downwards.
GACAGCCGCTCAGGCGAGAGAGAGGCCCGGTGATGTCATGGATGGGTGTGGCGAAAGCCCGCCCACCTAAAGCGCTTTTTCTTTTTTTTGAGAAAAAAATTGAAGCAAAAGCTTCATGTGAGCAAAGGGCAAAAAAAAAAAAAATTTAAACAAGCAAAGAGTCTTTCATGGCAGACTGGTAGCCTTTTATCCAGCACAAGAACAAACTATCTACAGGACTGGCTGAAAATGCCACATTTTGTCATATGGAGAGAGAGAGAGAGAGAGAGAGAGAGAGAGAGAGAGAGAGAGAGAGAGATGTATTAATGCCTTCCTTTATATTGATATCAGCAGGCTTCAGAGTCTCTTCACTGCTGAGCCTGTAAGCACTTGGTATTCTTTTTTAGATCTGAACCATGCCTTTAGGTTGCACAAAAAGGAGGTGTTCAGTTTGTCATTTTCCTCTTTTCAGTATGAAACTCAAAGTACACTTTTTGCAAGTACTGTATAAAACTCTGTGTGTGTGTGTGTGTGTGTGTGTGTGTGTGTGTCTGTGTCTGTGTGTCTGTGTGTGTCATAGCTGTCAACGTTTCCCTTTTTTAAGGGAAATTCCCTTATTCCAAATAGGATTCCTCACAAGAAAAGGGAAAAGTTGACAGTGTGTGTGTGTGTGTGTGTGTGTGTGTGTGTGTCTTTGTATCTCTCTCTCTCTCTCTCTAGATATATGTATAGATGAATGAATCGATTTATTTCGGTCACTGAGAAAATGGATATAAGTATATAAATATACAAAGAGAGCCCTGAAAAAATTATGGAAAGAAGGTGGTTCCTTTGTTTGTTTACTGTTGAAGATGCTTGTGAAGCCATGGCTTACTAATGAGAATTGTGAGCATCTGGTTGGCCACTATGAGAACAAGATACTAGACTAGGTGAGCCATTCGCCTGATCCCACAACCTCTTCTTACATTTTTATAGCACCCAGCTGCTGCTTCTCCTAAGGGACTCACCCTTACCCTCCTGGCTCTGGCTATAAGATTGCATATATCCCTCCACAGCCATGCTTTCTTTTATGTCTCATTGATTGTTGCACCCCTTAACACATGTGTCCCTATTGCCAAGTGCCACAAGGATTGTGTGGTCTTTGAGAAGCAGTCCTTGCCTGTCATCTTCCTCTAAACATCCCCCCCCCCTCCACACTACACAATGCAGCTCATCTTTCCAGCTTCCTGGCTCCCTCAGAACAAGCTCTCCCCTGTACAAAGCGATAATTGGAAATAGATTTTTCTAACTCAAATACTCTCTTTGGATATAATTTCACCTCAATGCTGAGTTTCCAAGCTGATGGTGGGAGCCAGTAAACTCTCAAGGATGAATTTATGTTTTCAGAAAGCTAACACTTTTGGGTTTGTTTGTTTGTTTTTATTGGACGGACATTATTAGTGATGTCTAATTGGGCAGTTTTGAATTTAGTAGGCAGCCGAAAGACATTCTATGAATAAATATCTCCAGTCTTGTTTCAAATAAAATAAAAAGAAACCTCTAACAACTGTTTATCCCCTAGCAACAGATGCAAATTTTTATCCCCCGGCCCAATGGGGACCCAGCGTGGCAATAAAAATGGAGAAGCCTGTGTGTGTTTTTATGTTCAATTTTATTTTACAGCCTTCCTTCAGTAAAGAAAGTTGAACAATGGAGCAAGGCTGTTACTGAAACCCTGAGATGACATTCCTAGCTGTGTGAAAGGAAAGTAATTCACTAGCCCAGTTGAAGGCATTTTGGACCATTAAAGAGAGGCCTATAAAATGGAGATGGGAACATGCTGCAGACCAGCTTGGCATGGTTATAAAACTGCTTATCTCTGATTGTTGAAAATAAGTCCTTCCACACCGAGACACACTTGCTGGCCTCTAAACATAATCACAGGTCTAGATAACTACTACAATTATCAGTTGTTGGCCTGTCACTCTCCCCTACTGCAGAAGGAGTTCTGCTCCAGTAATGCTCCACCAACTTTCCTCCAGTCTCTGTTTTCAGATAGGGACTAGCATTTTTGATAGGCTGTACGCTCTTCCTGAAAAACAGAATGGCTCCTTTTCTTCTTATATCCTGTAGAACATCATTTGTTTCCTTTGACTTCTTCCTCATTTCAGAAACAGAGACATGAATGCTCCTACATAATCAGGGATCATGCAAGATGACATCACACCAATACGTAGCAAATCAGAGTTCACCAACTGGCAATTGGGAGTGTACAATTCTGTCCATTTCAGTTTCTTACTTTTCCAATCTTACATTCAGCAGTTTGTCCCATTCTCACATAGTTGACAAACTTTTTGAAGCAGTGCACATGCACATTACAACACATTTCCATGAACCTCTCTCCTGTTAGGCACAATTTTTAACTAATCCATGTGTGCAAGCAATTTCTGTCATACAATGTCCCCAGTGCAACATCTGGCCCAGTGTTATGGATCATTCCGAGTGTCAGGAGTCCAGGTTCCCACCTTGATAACACAGTAAGCGTAGGTAATTAAAAAGGAGGATTTATTGCAAAAACAAACAGATAGCTCCAGATGGCTCTAACAAAGCCGCCGACATTATCACTCAAGATGACCCTTCTGAAGACTACTTCCGGTTCCTACAGAAGATATTGAACCTTTGCCCCTTACATCTCTTGTTTTGCTTCCTGTCCAGCAGCCCTCCCATTCACCAGCTCTTCAGCTCCAACCTTTTCCTGTTCTGAAAGACTGTCTCTATGTCTGTTCACGCCTGTTTGAGCTTCCTGAGATCTTTGGCTGTGTTCTGGCCCACTCTTAGTTGTTCCCGTGGCAACCGGCCATCCAAGGTCAGAGGGACTTGGCGATGGCAGCTCTGGCCTTTGCTCAGCCTGCGTCAAATCTAGACCTCTCTGTTCCTGCTGGTATTCTGCAGCTGGCTGTAAAATTCCACTTGTAGCTGGCTCATTCCTGACACTTAGTTAATGCGGCTTAAAGATGTGGGCAGGATACTTGTCACAAGGCATCTGAACATATTCTCACTGGACCCCTCCCCTGCTGCCACAGAGGGGAAGGAGGGTCAAAGCAGCCCCTGGCCAGTGGCAGCAGCAGAAGGAGGAGGAGGAGGAGTCCCTGGCCATTGAAGCTGTGCTTTTGCCACATTTGGCTCTGCTCCCAGCTCCTCCCAACATCCTGACACTGCACACATGATGACAGGACATTGCACATGTGCAACATTATGCACACAATGTTGGTTCCCCCCCGCCCCCCATTGCCCATGCAAGCTTGCGCCTCTGCCTGGGAGACTAGGGCCCAAATCCCCACACAGCCATGAAGCTCACTGAGCAACCTTGGGCCAGTCACTGCCTCTCAGACTAACCTACTTCATGTTGATTCTTGGGATGATAAAATGGGGAGGAGAACTGTTTACACCACCTTGAGCTCCATGGAAGAAATAAAGGAAATCAATGATTAAATAAATAAAAATATGAAATAATGCCCACAGTCCTTTGCAGTAGTTTTAAATGTCCCCGGAGTACTAGTTAATTTAATCATCACTATGCACTGATTGCTTTTTGATATTTTTACATGGTTCTGCACCCGCCCAGATGTTTTGTGAGAGGATGGTATATAAATATTTTTCAAAACATAATGAGTTGCTTGCCCATCATTTCCCCCCAATATATGCATTTTTGTATGTTTGGGGGGCTAGACAACTGCACCTCAACATTTAAGGAAAGGTGTGCACTTGGAAGATAAGAAATATTTTGGTCTGCATATTGGCTTGGGTGGAGCAAATTAGGCAGATTGGCCTTGAAATGTTCACAGTATGGCTTTGTTGATGATATCATTGAGGGCATGCAAGGGCAAGAGAAATAAATAAAAAGGCAAACTTTTTTCTGCTGGGGGAAAAACCTTCTCTTCTTTGAGAAGGGCTTTGAAGCAGTCAGAATTTTGGGGGGGGCGGGGGGGAGCAGGCAAAAAATGTGTGAATAGTTTTGGCTCAGTCCAAGCCCAGCCACCAAAGCGAGGGGTTTATGGAAATTTCCAAGAATTAGTCAGCAAGGCAGTGTTCTCTGTCAACTTAGTGAGCGGGTCTTTGCAGCGGAGCATTAGATGTGCTTTGCATCCATTTGCATATTGAGCAAGCTTGAGCTCAAACTGTCACTCAAAAGGAAGGACAGGCCTGTGAAAGGTGACACATTCAATCCAATCCAATCATGGAGGACAGCTTTGACTGACCGGTCAAGAATTACCGGTAATGTCCAATTTTCCTTTACAACAGTGGGGGTGGGTGAATTGGGGTGTTTTTCAATAGACAAAGCCCTATGTGGGCCCTATTACTTCTCAGCATAGGAACAAGGAGGTAGCCCCACAAATCCAGTACAACAATATGCGTAAACATAAGAAGAGGCTGCTGGATCTGGTCAATGGTCCATCTACCAAAGCATCTTGTTCTCACAGGAGCTGACGAGATGCCACAAAAGGAAGCCCTCAAGCATGTGCAGAGGAGGTAACCAAGATGATTAAGGGTTTGGAAACCAAATAAAGAATTTATTTATGTATGCTACAACAGCAGCAAGAATCCCGATAGCACAAGGATGGAATAATGAGGAAACCCCGACAAAAGAACAGTGGCAAGAGAAATTGATGAACTATGCAGAACTGGCTAAACTGACATACAAATTGCGAGATAAGGACAACTGTGACTTCAAAGAAGAATGGGAACTTTTTACAAATTATTTAAAAAGACAACAAAATGAACTGGACTCCTTGGCAGGTTTTGAATAAACATACACAAATTTATTTTGTGTACACAAAATATACACAAATATATTGTGTAGATAGATAATATAAGGATTTATACAATTTTACAGTATGCAGAGAACAATATGAGTTGAGAAATCAGAGAGAGGAGCTGAGGGAGGTGTTGGGGAGAGGGAGGGTTCGTTGGGGAGGTGGGGGGAAGGGGGGAAATAATGAAGATGATTTCTTTTGATATTTTGTTATGTTGAAATTGTTAATAAAAAAAAAAAGGAGTTTGGAAACCAAGCCTTATGAGGAACAGCTTTGGGAGTTAAGTAGGGGTGCCATACGTCTGGATTTTCCCAGACATTACCAGGATCTCAAAGGCAGAATTGTCCCGGCGGGGGCGGGGGGCTGGTTCTGAAAGGCTGCACTTTGTCCAGAATCTTAGGTAAGTCAATCAAAAAAATCACATTTTGGAGACGCTTTTGTAAAAAGAAAAACAACAATAACAACTCAAGAACTTTGGGGGTTGTCTAAAAAAAAGCTGAACGATTTTGGGGTCTTCCTAAAAGAAGCTCAACAACTTTTGGTGTGTCCTGGTTTTCACTTTTTGAAATGTGGCAACCCGAGAGTTGAGCATGTTTAGCCTGAAGAAGAGAAGACTGAGACGTGTCATGAGAGCCATCTTCAGATATCCGAAGGACTGTCCCATGGAAGATGGTGCAAGCATGTTGTCCGCTGCTCAAGAGGGGCTGACCTGAACCAATGATTTCAAATGACGAGAAAGGAGCTTCCGACTAAACAGTGGGAAGAACTTTCTGAGAGTAAGAGCCATTTGACAATGGAATGGACTTCCTCAGAAGGTGGTGGATTCCCCTTCGTTGGTGATTTTCTTATAAAGATGTTGGGTGACCATCTGTCAGGACTTCTTTAGCTGTGATTCCAGCATTACAGAGGGTTGTTCAGGATGTTGGACTAAATGACCTCATTTTTTTGTGTGCTTGCTCTCAAGTAGACATTAGCTACGTCCTGTCTGCTTCATCTGCTTCCTAAGCTGTTTGAATTTTAACTGATTTTTAACCCGCACTGAGTTTGTAAGGATGAAGAGCAGGATAAAAGGAGACTGAATAAATAACAAAATGAAATAATTTTCAGGGTGGGAGCAATTCTGCCCTTGCCCAGATTCTACCATTTTCATTCAGCTTCAATAGCAAAAAGTATGTGTAGCTGCTCCCTTGCCGGCTGAAGTCACATAAATTTCAGGCGAGAAATATCTTTCTGTTTTCTTTCTTCCCCGCCGCCCCCTCCCCCCCATCCCTCCACATGTTGGTTTAATTTAATGCCCGGCCGGAAAGCACTGCAAATATTTATAGAAAAAGATAAATAACCTTTAAATTAAGGCCTAGTTAGCATCATTAAATATTTATAAGCCTGCCGTATGTGAAAGAAAATGGGTGTTTGCACATTACAGTGATTTAATCACCCCGGACTAATCCTCAAAACGTCTATAAGTTGTTCTCCCCTCCTGCCTCCCATGATGTTAAGCAAATGCTGATGGCATCCCCCTCACCCCATCCAGGTTGTGTACATACTATGGCTTTAAAGCTCATTCAAAGCCCATTTGTTCCCTCAAAGGATTCTGGATACTGTAGTTTAAGAGTGCTGGGAATTGTAACTCTCTGAGTGGAAAAAACTACAGAGCCCAGAATTCTTGAGGGGAAGCAGGAGAGGCTCTTCTCATGTGTAAAGTGGGGAGTGGTCCAGCTAAACTTCTGACCCCCCCCCTCTAAAAAAAACCCCAACCTCTCCAAAGCACTATGCAGCCTAGGACCTACGTTCCTACAGGACTGCCTCTCCTGGTATGCCCCGTGGAGGACCTTAAGGTGCACAAATGACAACATTTTGGAGGTCCCAGGATGCAAGGTGGTTAGATTGGTCGCAACTAGGGCCAGGGCCTTTTCAGTACTGGCCCCGACTTAGTGGAACGCTCTATCACAAGAGGCTAGGGCCCTTGGCATCTTTCCGCAGGGCCTGCAAGACAGAGCTGTTCTGCCTGGCCTTTGGTTTGGACTCAGTCTGACCCTTATGTTTCCCTCCCCTTATGGTTTTGATCTATGGGCTACTTTTAAAATGAGGCTGCATTTTAAATTGTATTTTAATCTGTATTTTAAATTGGTTTGTTTTGGTTTTTTTTCCTATTATGTTTTTACTGTAATTTTACTGGTGTTGGCCGCCTTGAGCCTGGCTCTGGCTGGGGAGGGCGGGGTATAAATAAAATTTATTATTATTATTATTATTATTATTATTATTATTATTCAGTCTTTCTTCTGCATCTCACCCAAAAACTTGCATTTCCAACAACAATACCCAGACCTCAAATCCAGTTGGCATCCAATGAAGCTGAATGTTAGGAGATTCAGGACTCATGAAAGGAATGACTTCTTTAGTTAAAACTATGACACTCTCTCCCACAAGAGGCAGAGATGGCCACCAAGTTGGATGCCTTTAAAAGAAGACTGGGCAAATTTATGGGAAAGAGGGCTATCGATGGCTACTAGCCATGATGGCTGTGCCCTGACTCCAAAGATGGAGGCAGCAATGCTTCTGCATACTATCTGCTGGAAACCACAGGAGGAGAGAGTGATCTTGCACTCAGGTCCTGCTTATGGGATTCCCATTGGGGCATCATGTAGGCCAGTGTTTCCCAACCTTGGGCCTCCAGCTGTTTTTGAACTACAATTCCCATCATCCCTGACCACTGGTCTTGCTAGCTAGGGATGATGGGAGTTGTAGGCCAAAAACATCTGGAGGCCCAAGGTTGGGAAACACTGATGTAGGCCAATGTGAGAAGAGGATGCTGGACGAAATGGGTCATTGGCCTGATCCAGCAGACCCTTCTGATGTTCTTAATGCTGGTTGCTGGAAAACACAGGAGAGGGTGGTCGCTCTTGTGCTCAGATCCTGCTTGCTGGTTTCCCAAAGGCATCTGGATGGAGGGATGCCAACAGTTAAGATGCTGGATGAGATGGGCTCTGAACGTCCAGATAGGGCTACAAACTGAATCAGGAGCATATGCAAAGCCTACACTGATGGCATTTTCCTGCCCTAATATGCATTAGAATGTAGCTTGGGTTGCTAAAAACACCCCCAAAACACATTTTTATTTAGTTTTCTTACAAACCTTGAAAAGCATCCACACTAAGCATGAATTTCAGTTATAATAGCTGGGAAGGGTTTCTCCCCCCCCCCCAAGAACACAATAAAAGTTGAAAATACACATACAGTCATACCTCGGGTTAAAGTTGCTTCACGTTGAGCATTTTTGGGTTGCGCTCCGTGGTGACCTGGAAGTAACAGAACGCGTTACTTCCGGGTTTCGCTGCTCACGCATGCATAGACGCTCAAAATGACGTCATGTGCATGCGCAGATGAGGTGAACCGCGACCCGCACACACACAGCCGTGGGTTGTGTTCTTTTCAGGATGCCAATGGGGCTCCGGAATGGATCCCGTTCGGATCCAGAGGTACCACTGTACAGTGGTACCTTGGGTTACAGACGCTTCAGGTTACAGACTCCGCTAACCCAGAAATAGTACCTCGGGTTAAGAACTTTGCTTCAGGATGAGAACAGAAATCGTGCTCCGGCGGTGCGGTGGCAGTGGGAGGTCCCATTAGCTAAAGTGGTGCTTCAGGTTAAGAACAGTTTCAGGTTCAGAACGGACCTCCAGAATGAATTAAGTTCTTAACCCGAGTTACCACTGTACGTATAGAAAGAGCCCTCCAGAAACATACTGAAATGTTGTCTTAACACTTGGAAAAGAAGACTGGATACAGCTGTATATCCAGCACTCTTCTCAGTCCACTTCCTCGCTTCCACACTGTTGTGAACAGAAAACAATTAGTAGAAATGGAGGCATCAATTTCAACTCAATATAATATAGATAAGAAGTGTGGCTAATTAGATTTTCCAGATCAGCCTTATGCCATGGCTTTCTAGTTGCTGGTATAGATGGGAAAGCGATTCGTTTTTATACTCCATTGTCTTAATTTAGGGATGAGGAACCTATGGCCCTTAGTCTAGTTTCATGTGGGTGGCTAGGACAGGGAAAATCTTTTGTTGCTCCTGTGTGTTATCCTAGCCAATCAGGGATCACTTTAAGAATTGAACAGTTATCCTAGTCAATCAATTATCACTTTAAGAATGTAATAGTTATCTTAGTCAATCAGGGATCATTTTAAGAATGTGATAGTTCTCCTGGACCTAACCAATCAGGGATGGCTTTACAAATTGAACAGTTTTAGAACCTGTTTGTAAAAATCCCTGAAGAAGAAGAAGAAGAAGAGTTTGGATTTGATATCCTGCTTTATCACTACCCTAGGGAGTCTCAAAGCGGCTAACATTCTCCTTTCCCTTCCTCCCCCACAACAAACGCTCTGTGAGGTGAGTGGGGCTGAGAGACTTCAAAGAGCTAACATGCTCCTTCAAAGAGCTAACATGCTCCTTCCCTTCCTCCCTCACAACAAATACTCTGTGAGGTGAGTGAGGCTGAGAGACTTCAAAGAAGTGTGACTAGCCCAAGGTCACCCAGCAGCTTCATGTGGAGGAGCGGAGACGTGAACCCGGTTCCCCAGATTACGAGTCTATCGCTCTTAACTACTACATCACACTGGCTCTCTGAAAAAACAATAAAGGGTATTCCTAATCTTTTGATTCTGAGAAGGTTTTTTTCTTCTTAATATTACCCCACCGCCGTCATTTTCACTCTGTATTAGGTGAAATATGCTCAACGGAAATATATTGCCATTCCTTCTAATGGCAGGGGAAATAGGACTTGGGGAAGGAGGGGGTAGGGATGAAATGTGACAGAATCCCATCAGTCAGCCAACAGTTGCATAAAGTGTGGGAGCAACTTGTCACAGAGAAGCTTTTGTGTCAAATCAAAGAAACAGTGAGACATACTAATCCTGGAGATTTCCATCTAATGTGGAAGCATTTTTTAGTTTGCACAGACGGGAGTTACAGCTGCTAGTAAACCACCCAATTTAAACTCTGAATTTACCTGTGAAAACCTTGTTTTCATTAAACACCAGCACTGCACCAAAATTGTCTCCTGTGCTTCTCCTTCCACCACCACCCTTTGTTAATTACCTGGAAAAGACATAGCGCACAAAAATAACCGAGGGGGAGGGAACATTTGTTGTGAAATTCTCATGGGTGGGGTGTGACCTTACTTTCTGAGGTTGCCAAGGGTTGTCTGTGAGTGTCCTTTCATTCTACAAATCATCTGCCCATTGCACTACGCCAGTGTGGTGTAGTGGTTTAGAGCGATAGACTCGTAATCTGGTGAACCGGGTTCGCGTCCCCGCTCCTCCACCTGCAGCTGCTGGGTGACCTTGGGCTAGTCACACTTCTTTGAAGTCTCTCAGCCTCACTCACCTCACAGAGTATTTGTTGTGAGGGAGGAAGGGAAGGAGCATGTTAGCTGCTTTGAGACTCCTTTGGGTAGTGATAAAGCAGGATATCAAATCCAAACTCCTCCTCCCCTTCTTCTTCTTCTTCTTCTTCTTCTTCTTCTTCTTCTTCTTCTTCTTCTTCTTCTTCTTCTCCTCTGCATTCTACAGCCTTCCTTCTCCAATGAAGGAGAGTCTGCCATCTTCCTATGTAGCCTGTCCCACTGTCCAATAGCTCTTACCATCAGAAAGTTATTTCTACAAACATCCTCAGCTGAGCTTTCCTGTAAATGTGGGGAGTAATGAAAGCTCCTGACAACTTCTCATTCTTCTTATTTTCATAAAAGAACCCTTGAAGACTTCTTAGTACAGGAAGATTTTTCTTCATGTGATGTGAAGGAAGCAATGAAGGTATAGCAGCCCTTCTCAGTGTGGATGTTTTGAACTACAACTCCCATCAATCCCAGCCAGTATGGTCAATGTTCAGGGGTGATGGGAATTGTAGTCCAGCAACAACTGGAGGGCACCATCTTGCTGAAGCCTGCAGGGCAGAGATACGGAAGAATTAAGATGAGGCATATTTCGGATTAATTGAAAATGTTGCAGTGGATATTTTAATTTTTGTTCCATTAATTCTTGCTAGAACATTAGCCGTAATTGAAAATTTTGTTATAAATGAAAATTGTTGTGACACCACATAGAACTACATGAAAAGCAACAGCTGCTTTGGACCATGTTGGCTCCTTTATATATCAGTGGAAAGATTTGAAACTCCGGGAAAGACAAATGATTCTCAGCAGTGAGAAGTGGAAAATATATTGAGGAGAGGAACAAATGAGGCTTTTTCTGAGCGTTGCCTTGCTGAGTCAGCAGCGAGAACATGAAACAACAACCAGTGTTCTCTTGCAGAATACTGTTTTTAATGGCTTCATATAGATAACAAGGGGAAACAGCTTCTGCAGCACCCAGTTCCGGGTGCAAAAAGGAGAAGTTTTGCAGGTGCTGCTGCTAATAGACTGTCTACTTCTGTTACTTAACACAATTGATTGACAAGCCGTGTTCAGGAGGGATTCGTGTTTCAGAAATTCAAAGCCACTTGAGTCTAGAGGCTCAAGCTGTCCCCTAGGAAACCGATGCTGAAGCGCTCTCTCTCGCTCTCTCTCTCTCTCTCTTACACACACAGAGAGCCACAGCAGCTTGCAAATAAAAGCAGCAATCAAGCAATCATTAAAGCACAAATAAACAAACCTAACTTGTGGCCTGCCCTGTCTGCAGAGCTTCCTTGCCTTCTTGTGGACGTCTCTTGAAAACATCCCATTCCAACTTCACTGCAGCTTTGTTTTCTAAATCTGTGGGACCATCAAATGAAAGCTTGTAGCTCTCTTGACATGGACGCTAGCAGCTGCCAGGCCTTCAGTTGCCCCCCAAATGGGGAAAAAACATACGGGACTTGCAACTTGCAACTTTCACTTTGGTATAAAAATATGTGGAGTTTAGTATTATCTGAAAAAAAACCCGCATAAATTACGTGTTGCCAGAGGCTTGGAGGACCCTGAAAAATTATGTGCTGTTTGGTGGGATTTTATATCATGTACAACAAAAGCAGACACATGGAACCCCCTCTCCACGACACAATGTGAAATTTGGCTTTCTTAATCATAGGATTGTAGAGTTGGAAGGGATCCCAAGGATGGTCTTAAGTACTTTACCAAGCTAATATTAAGTCCAGGATATTAGGTCCTCTTCCTATGGAGAGGAAACAGCATGTTCCCTGGCAGCTGCCACTGCCATTGTTGTCATCACACAGGAAAAGCACCAGCTCACCCTCTTTCCCAAGCTCAATGGCAGTGCTGGTGGGTGAAATAGGGACATTACGAGATCAAATCAGAAGTCGGGATGGCAAATAAATAAATAAATAAATAAATAAATGTGATGCGGGTGGTGCTGTGGGTTAAACCACAGAGCCTAAGGCTTACCGATCAGAAGGTTGGCGGTTCGAATCCCCGTGACGGGGTGAGCTCCCGTTGCTCGGTCCCTGCTCCTGCCAACCTAGCAGTTTGAAAGCGCGTCAAAGTGCAAGTAGATAAATAGGTACCGCTCAGGCGGGAAGGTAAACGGCGTTTCAGTGCGCTGCTCTGGTTCGCCAGAAGTGGCTTAGTCATGCTAGCCACATGACCCGGAAGCTGTACGCCAGCTCCCTCGGCCTATAAAGCGAGATGAGTGCCGCAACCCCAGAGTCGGTCACGATTGGACCTAATGGTCAGGGGTCCCTTTACCTTTATAAATAAATAAATAAATGAATGAATAAATAAATAAATAAATAAATTTTTATTTATACCCCGCCCTTCCCGGTTCAAAAACCAGGCTCAGGGCAGCTAACAACAAATTTTAAACACTTTAAAACATTTAATTATAAAAGCAGCATAAAATACAGTATACAAACATGAATAACAATAAAACTCAAATTTTGTAATTCCAGGACTATCCCTGGAAATTCAGGACACTTTGGAGCTGTGCTGTATCTTTGGACTTTTGCCCTTCTAGGCCGTGATGCTTTATGGTTTAAATATTCGATAATTTGTTTGCTTTTTTCTTTCTTTCTTATGTTTGCACTCCTTTTTGTTAATAAATCAAGAGTGTGTGTGTGTGATTGTAGAGTTGGGAGGGACCCTAGGGATCATCTAGCAGGAATCACATCTAACTGGGATTTAGGAATCACAGTTGTTGTTCAAGGAACCAGGTCAGCGGGGACGGGGTATGTGTGGAGAGAAGAATTTGTTTTTTAAAGAGATGGGGGTGGGGAGATGAATCAGGAAAGGGGGGAGATGAATTGACAGACATGCAGCAAAGAAACCCCCAAAGGGTTGCAACAGTCTCTCTCTCTCTCTCTTGCAAATGCTGAGTTTGATGTTCCCTTACCATTGAAAGCTATGATGGCACTTGAGGACTGTCCCTGGGGGATGACAAAGAGGATTGCTACTTCTTCCGAATGCATTTAAAACAGCCGCTTTGCCTTTGGAGCTCCAACTTTCCTTTCCTTTCTGGGTCGCCTCTTCTTATGGATGAACTGCCCCCTCCCCTTCCTTTAGTTACTTCTCACTTTGCTGGGTGAGTTTCAGAACTCAAGCTGGAGAAGTGGCTGGGCTTCCCAAGACGACAATGATGTTCGCTCCCCTTAGAATCATAGGATTCTAGAGTTAGAAGAAACCCTGAGGATCCTTAGTCCCATCCCCTGCAAGGCAGGAATAGGCAGTTAGGGAATCGAACCTGCAACCTTGCTGTTATCAGCACCACACTCCAACCAACTGAGCTATGCAGGCTGACTAAGGCTTTAGATCCTTCTCAGCCCATACATAGTTAAATCCGAGACAGATGTAAGAAGTAGAATCTGAAAGTATTTGAATGTGGGGTGTGTTTTTTTTCCTTTTGAAAGGCTGAGCTGAGGAAGAGTGTCGCTGTCGCTGTCGCTGCCACAGAGCTGCTTTGACCTCCGCTCGTTCTTCATTTCTTGTTTTTCGCAAGAAATGGAGTCGCAAGGACATCACAGAGCCGTACAAAGGAAACTTCAGAAGTGTTTGTTCTCATCAGCAGAGAAAGAACATGCCTTCAAAGGATGGTGTGACCTTAAGGAACACATACAGGTGAATGGACCGTATGGACATATCTATTGTAAGAGGTGTGTTGATGGTCATGCTGTGGAATCGGTAGTGCTGATGGGTTCAGCTGCCAGACCTTCTCAAAGGGACTGCATTATTGGGGGGGGGGGAATCCTGCCATTGACACAGTGGCTCCAATCATAGAGGGGGTGGACAGGAAGACAGGTGATTGTTGGTGAAATGGATAGACCTTATATTGGCTGCATTCATGTGGCAGTTTATTCCATTCCCCTGATGTTTCCCTAACTGTGAATTTCTGCATTATATTCTGTAGAATCCTAGAAATGTAGAGTTGGAAAGGAACCCAAAGAGTCATCTAGCCTAACTCCCTCTACCAATGCAAGAACCACAGTGAAAGAATTCCTGAAAATGGGCCTCCAACCTCTGTATAGAAACCTCCAACAATGGAGAATCTACCACTTCTTCCTAATGTTTAGTTGGCATTTCCTTTCTTGTGGTTTGAATCCATTGGTTCAGGTTTCACATGACATATAAGCCACTTCCAGAAAACTAATAGAACATGCCACATGTTTACCACTCATTTCCATGCTATTTGATTAAAAAAAAAAAAAAAAGCGTTTGCAGCCCCCTTGACTCAGAAAACCACAGGAGCAAAATGGTGAGATTTGGGATGGTATACTAACATACAGTTACGTCCTGCTGCTTTCGTGGGGGAAGAGAAGCAGGCATGTGCAGCAAAGGGTGTTGTGTCACATCACATCCACTGCTGTGAATGAAATTTAGCACAATATGCCAGGTCAAAAAGCCACAAATCCATAATGCAACAAGTACCTCAGTGTGAAAGGAACATTAGAAAATGGGAAAGAAGCACTAGTGTTAGAATCAGGAAAACTGAAATATACTCGGAGTTGAGAGTGGATTTCATGCTCTTTATTCAGCTCATAATGGTGAGGAGGAATGGAAGTTCCCCCAGAATGTCTACTTTATATACATTATTTACACAATGGGCCCCGCGTGATTGGCTAATTCTAGGATTCTCCTCTAGGCCAATCAGGTCGCAGATTCACTTCCACCTGGGCTGGATTGGGTGGCTCGTGTGGACCAATCAGACTGCTGCATTTTGGATCCTGTTTAACTCAGTATATAACAAAAACCAATGCAGCAATTCAATATGGAGAGCCAGTGATGGTGCAATGTTGTTGTTGTTGTTGTTGTTGTTGTTGTTTACCACCCTTCATCCAAAGATCCCAGGGCAGTTCACAACAGAAAAATGCAAAGTGAGAACATAAAATCCAAAATAAAACAAACTTATAACCCACCTCCCACAAACACGTTTAAAAAGCCATAGAATGTTAATAAGACGAACTCCTGGTTGGAGAGTAAGCTTTTTGTCTGGCTCCTAAAGATAAGTAATGAAGGTGCCAGGCAAGCCTCCATGGGGATAGAAGTCCACAAAGGGAGCCACCACAGAAAAGGCCCATTCTCGTGTTTCCACTGGACCTCTCATGGAGGAAGCACATGAAAGAAAGGACACAGATGGTGATTGCAGGTCCAGGTCTGTTCATATGGTGAGATGTGGTCCTTGAGTTATTGTGGTCCTGAGCTGTTTTGGGCTTTATTGGTCAAAACTAGCACTTTGAATTGGCTGCCAGTGCAGTCAGGTCAGGATTGGTGTAATATGTCCAAATTGCCTATCTGCTAACAGATAACGGACAATGTCTACCACGTGTAGTGGATAAAAAGTCTATTTATATATGGGACTGTTATGTACTGAGTTGAACAGGATCCAAAATACAGCAGTCTGATTGGTTCTAGAACAATAGAATCCAAAATGCAGCAGTCTGATTGGTCCTAGAACAATAGGATTCAGAATGCAGTGGTCTGATTGGTCCTAGAACAATGCAGCAGTATGATTGGTCCGCAGGAGCCACCCAATCCAGCTCCAGGTGAAAATGAATCCACAACCTGATTGGCCCACAGGAGAATCCCGGAATTAGTCAATCACATGCAGCCCATTGTGTAAATAATGTATATAAAGCAGATATTGTGGGGGAACTTCCATTCCTCCTCACCACTATGAGCTGAATAAAGAGCATGAAATCCACACTCGACTCCAAGTATATTTCAAGGACTTTTGTTTAAATTACACTTGGATGCTTTTCAGTACCATTCTGTGTATTCCTTAAACTTTTCCTTTTGGTTTCTTAAAATACTTGCAACAAGCAATTCCTGTGCACCCCCAACCCGCAAGGAACATTCCATGCATTTGCAATGTAAATGTTACAGTCCAATATCAAGCAGGTTTGTATGATAGTTTAGTTTATTATATCACTTAAGTGTCTTCCCATCTTAACAGATGGTTCCAGAGTGAGCCATTGGTTGCTGGTGGTGAGGAGACAACATTGTTCTTTCCAATGTACTGAATAAACATGGGCTACGCAGTTTCAAAAATTTCTTTGTGTTCCTTGGTGTTCTAAAATGCCCTTTTTAGCTTATTCACAAAGGCAAAATTCTATAGCTTACTCCACCATGAATCTACAGTTAAGTTAGTGGCTGCTTTCCTATATGGAGATAATAAATTTCCAGCTGCATTTCCATTTTATGGTTAACTGGAATGTTGTGAACCGTTATGGGTGTTTCGGCTCTGTTTTATAATATCCTGTTTATTTTTGTTTTGTATGTGCATTTTTACAGAGACTGCCTTGGGATCTGTTTGACACAAAAGCGTCAGTATTTGGCATACAGGAATTTGGAATCAAAATTTAAAAATAAGCATCAGAGATTCTTCTTTGAATATGACAGAAAATTTCTGGAGGGAAAACTTGTCTGGCTTTAAAAGCTTTGGGTTAGCATGTTGCACTATCTATCTATCTATCTATCTATCTATCTATCTATCTATCTATGATTTGGGAGATTCGTCCTATCTTTAACTTCTCTCTTTTCCAGCTGTAGCAAGATGACTAAAAAGTCACACCGTTGGGGTCAGAGCAAGTCCACAGCATACTCTGGTTATCTCCCGCTTGAACTACTGCAATGCGTTCTACGTGGGGCTACCTTTGAAGGCTACCTGGCAACTACAACTAATCCAGATTGCAGCAGCTAGACCAGGCATCCCCAAACTCAGCCCTCTAGATGTTTTGGGACTACAACTCCCATCATCCCTAGCTAACAGGACCAGTGGTCAAGGATGATGGGAATTGTAGTCCTAAAACATCTGGAGGGCCAAGTTTGGGGATGCCTGAGCTAGACTGGTGACTGGGAGTGGCTTCCGAGACCATATAACACTGGTCCTGAAAGACCTACATTGGCTCCCAGTATGTTTCCAAATACAATCCAAAGTGTTGGTGCTCACCTTTAAAGCCCTAAATGGCCTTGGCCCAGGATACCTGAAGGAGCGTCTCCACCCCCATCGTTCTTCCAGACACAGGTCCAGTGCCGAGGGCCTTCTGGAGGTTCCCTCACTGTGAGAAGTGAGGTTACAGGGGACCAGGCAGAGGGCCTTCTCGGTAGTGGCACCCACCCTGTGGAACGCCCTCCCATCAGATGTCAAAAAAATAAACAACTATCTGACTTTGAGAAGACATCTGAAGGCAGCCCTGTTTAGGGAAGTTTTTAATGTTTGATGTTTTATTGCAGCATTATTATTATTATTATTATTATTATTATTATTATTATTATGCTGGGAGCCAGATGGGTGGGGTATAAATAATTTATTATTATTATCATCATCATAGAATTGTAGAGCTGGTTATATAATATAACACACACACACACCCCACAAAACAGGAATCACAACTAAAGAATCCCTGACAGATGGCACATCCAGCCTTTGCTGAAAAACTTCAGAGAAGTAGAGTCCACCACCTTCTGGGGGAGTCCATTCCACTACTGAACAGTGCTTACCAGAAAGTTCTTCCTAAGGTTTAGTCAGAATCTCTTTTCTTGTCATGTGAATCCATTGGTTTGAGTCTTCTCCTCTGGAGCAGCAAAAAACAAGCTTGCTCCATCTTCCATGGGGCAGCCCTTTAGATAGCTGAGGACACCTATCTTACCACCTCTCTGTCTTCTCTTCCCCAGGCTAAGCATGCCCAACTCCCTTGACTGTTCCTCATAAGGAATTCCCTCAAATGCAAAATGGTAGCCCTGTGAGTGGAAACAACAGCTTCTAGGATTACTTGGGGGAAGACATGTGCATTGGTTGTGCTTTGAATGCATGCTATGTATCTGATCTCAGTCAGTGGCCCTGGAGTTGCTGTTCTCTCACTCTCTTGTCCTGAAGTGGGTCTTTGATATATGTGGGGAGTTGACATGGAACAGATGAAAAGATTGCCGATTGCCAGAAGGTTATTTGCTCTTTGTTCCTCTGTGCCAGCCTCAGTTAGGCATTTCATTTTGGCAGCAAACTGCCTTATTTTTCACACTGGACTTCAGCTGTGCTATTGTAAGGTTGCTGGGGGTTTGTTCAGTCCTTCCCCCCACGCCCAGTGTTGCAGGCAAAGTGTGCCTGACATGAGGTATGCAAGCTGTTTCCCAACAGGAGTCAGCTTTGAAAGAGTAGCCTCGCTCCCCTTCCAGAGAGAGGACAAGGAAAACCCCGGCGTTAATCTGTCAAAACATTTTGAATGCTTACTCGCTTCAAAATGAATTAGCAATCCAGTTGATTGCCACAGTATCAGTCCTAACAAATGCAAAGCATTCCAGAATCTCCATGATCCCAAAGCCTGGCAAGGACTCTGGAAATGTGGCTTCTTACCTTTCAATGGCATTGGTTAAACTAAGCCTTTAACTGCAGTCACGGTGAAATAAGTAAACCTCTTCATGGCAGCCTAAGTCTTTGAAGGATTCCAGTGCCACCAGGGCTTTCTTGAAGAAAGCCCCCTTTTTTTGTTTTTTCTCCCCAAATCCTTTTTTATTATTATTTATTTTCAAAATAAACCTTTATTTAAAGGGGCAAGAAAGATGATGACACAGATATAAAAAAACAGTACTGCATGTGACAACAGATGGTTGAATACACTGGCATCCAGTTATATATCCAGCAAGTAAGGTTGCTCCCCTCACTGGTGGAGGAAGTAGAGTGCTGGGGGAGCGCACCACCCCTGACAACATGATCCTGGTGGGGTGCCATCGAGGCCTGTGCTGGGTGCCACGCCCCTGCAGACGGCATGCCCCGCCCCCGGGACACAGGCCAGCCCTGCCCCCGCCTGCTCTCTGCCCCCCAGTGCTGGAGCATGAAGCTTCACCACTGGCTCCCCTTCCCCAGGGGGACGGTGTTGCAGGCAGACCACACACTCTCCCCGTGCACAGTGGGGGCATGGCAGTGCCTCCACGTCATAGGGGAGTCCAGGCAGCATCACACCCCTGGCCAACCAATCCGGTCGGCTGGGGGCGTGGTTTATGGTATTTAAGCAGCCACTCAGCCAGTGGTTCTCCCTCTTGGCTCCTGCTTCAGCAGATCTCCCACCCTCCCACTTTTTTTTCATGCGTTTGACCTGTCGGCCTTGCTATGGACCTCGGTTGGTTGTCTTTTGAGGGGGCCGGGTAGGATTTTCCACTTGGCAAATTGGCACCAGTCATGTGGCTTTCGCCTACCTCATAGCAATCATCACAGCTTTGTAAGGTTTGGTGGTTAGACACTGGTAAAACCTGGTTCATGGGAGGGGAGGTCATGGCCATCACCTGCCCCTCCTCTTTAAGAGTATTCCATTAAAGGGATTTGGGGGTGTGGATCTCGTCTGAAGCCCGGGTATGGGCTAGGGCATGGGTAGGCCCAATAACCTTCTAAATCCGATCCACGGGCGGTCTGGGAATCAGCATGTTTTTACATGAGTAGAATGTGTCCTTTTATTTAAAATGCATCTCTGGGTTATTTGTGGGGCCTGCCTAGTATTTTTACATGCATAGAATGTGTGCTTTTATTTAAAATGCATCTCTGGATTATTTGTGGGGCATAGGAATTCATTCATTTCCTCCCCCCCAAAAAAATATAGTCTGCCCCCCCCCACAAGGTCTGAGGGACAGTGGACCAACCCCCTGCTGAAAAAGTTTGCTGACCCCTGGGCTAGGCCCATGCCACAACCCTATCAGGGACCCAGGGCGGCTCTCAGTTGATGTACATCAACAGGGTTCCCCCTACTGGCGGTTGAACCTTACTGCCTGCATGGTGTGCAGGAGTCAGATACAGTCAGTTCAATTCCAGTGCCTAAGCCAATACCACTCACATTCTGTAGCCAATAAAGTTGTGGCCTTAATTAGCCCATTAACCTAAAATACTGGTGTCCATGTATTTTATTATGCAATAAATGGGGGAGGGCTTGAGGCCTTGACATGCAGTGTGGCTATACTTCAAGGAATTAGTGTCAAGGCATTTGAATTCAGGACAAATGTCTTGTCTTTGTTTATTTCATGTTATCTGCTACTAAAGTCAGCATGCTCGTAGTCAATGTGGTGCCCCCCTCCAAATGCCACCCCCCCAAAAAAAACCTTTAAGTAGCACAATTGCCAGACTTTGCATATGGGGGAAATGGTGAACACCAAATGCAAACATGCATCGGTTCTTGTTGGAAGAAGGGATGGCGTCACTTCTGCAAGGATCCCGTTTGAGTTTTTTGCTGCTCTGTCAATATTTCCCATGGCACAGATGGACAGCTTTCTTTCTACTCCAGTAACTCAGCATTCCTTTGCAAAGGGAAGGATCCCAATTTGCCATACTTTCCTCGCCCTCCAAGAACTGACGCAGAATCATAGGATCATAGAGTTACATAGTTTGAAGGGAGCCAAAGGTTCCCTTTTTGCAATGCAAAAATCACAGGTAAAGAATCCCCAACAGCTGGCCATCCAACCTCCTTTTAAAAACCTCCAGTGAAGCAGAGACCACTATCTTCTCGGGTAGCCCATTATTCCACTGTCAAACGTTTAGTCAGAATCTCCTTTCTTGCCAATTGAATCCATTGGTTTGGGTCCTTCCTTCTGGAACAGCAGAAAACAAGTTTGCTCCATCTTCCATGATTTGGACTCCTTGGCAGGTTTTGAATAAACATCCACAAATTTATTAGTTGAATACATGATAGACAAGGCAAAGATATGTACAATTTTAGAATAGACCGGTACTCTTGCTTCCCTTGATCTGGACACTAGACTTCTGCTGGTGACTGCAGATCTTTAAGAGTGCTGGTGCTGAAATTCCAGTTGCTTTGATAGATGTATGCTAGGAGGAAGGGGTCAGGGAAAACCAGCTGCCCTTCCTTATACAAATGCTCCAGCTAGTGCAAAGCCACTGTTGGTAACACAACCCTATGTCTCAAATGGTCATACCAAATGTCATCCCAGGATCTCAGTGCCCAAGGAAGACCTCCTGCTATAAATAAAAACATGCAGCCAAACAGGCAAGCTGGATCAATTGTCACTCAGCTAATAATATTGGAAAAGGCAGGGGACGCTGCAGGAAGAGAAAGAGATCTGTGGTTGGAAGTGCAGCTGGCGGACTAGGTAGCCAACTTATGAAAGGTCATAAGAGCCCCATTTACAGAGAAGGTCCATGAGAGTTTTGGTGATAAGACCAATAATTGGAAGTGAAAAGGACAAGAAAAATGCTTTCCCCCAAAGCTGCAAATTTCACCTTTCTGGATACATTTAGCACATCTGATTGCTGCTAGGTAGAATTACCTACCTTCTTCTTCTGACTTGCTCTCTTGACACTTTCCCCTCCTCCAAGACCTGCACAAAATGCTTATCCTAACAGCCCAACAATGCCAAAAATTCTAAGAATTGTTAATATGGCTGCTGGCAGCAGCTGGGATGTCCACAGCGCAACACAGAAGACTTTGCAGAGCTTGCACATATCTCTGTGTTACAAAAATGTAAGGGACCTGGGCACTGCAGGTGCCCAAAGGCTTAGAAGACCCAGAACGTTGTTATACTGTGTGGAGGGATTTATCATTTATACCAACACAATTAAACTCCAGGGTTCTCGAAAAATGAGGGTGTGAGAAATATGGACCTCTTAATGTTTCTTCAAATAAGTATCTCTTCATATTTTCAAATTTTGTTGACAAATAATGAGGTGGGTGGCTCCCTTTGTCGTTTATGTGATTTTTGTTATTTTTTACATTTGTTCTTGTTTGAGTACCGTAGGTATGATTACTGCTATTTTTCAAGAAAAAGAGGTGCTTGAACTCACCATGAATCCCTCCCTTGTTCTCATATAATGGCAATGGTGCCCATCTGAGAGGTGCTGGAACTGAGTTCTGGCTGGGGAAAAAAGCCCTGGGTATGATGGAATAAAATCTGAGCATTTGCCTGAACATACAGACATTTAAAGAGTGGTTAGGGTTAGGGGCACCGAGCAAACCCCATTCAAAACACACTTGGAAGTCTTGTTCAGTCAAGAACCCTGCTTTATCAGGGCCTTGGGGTTGTAGCCAACAGATCATTGAAGATATTGACCCAGGGTGCAGCAGCTGTGAAAAAGGCAAAATCCATGCTAGGAACCATCAGGAAAGGAATATAAAAATAAAACTGCCAATGTTATACAGTGGTACCTCTAGATGCGAACGGGATCCGTTCCGGAGCCCCGTTCGCATCTAGAAGCAAACGTAACCCGTGTCTGCGCGTGCGCGGGTCATGTTTCGGTGCTTCTGCGCATGCGCGTGACATCATTTTGAGCATCTGCACATGCGCAAGTGGCGAAACCCGGAAGTAACACGCTCCGTTACTTCTGGGTTGCCACGGAGCGCAACTCGAACGCGTTCATCCCGAAGCACATTCAACCCGAGGTATGACTGTACTGCCGTTATACAAATCTATGGTGCAGCTGTATTTGGGGTACTGTGTACAATTCTGGTCATCTCACCTCAATAAAGGATATTCTAGAGCTGGAAAGGGATCATTAAAGGGAAACCGAAATGATCAAGGGGATGGCACAACTCCCCTGGGAGGAAAGGTGGCAGCATTTGGGACTTTCTAGTTTAGAGAAAAGGTGAGTTTGAGGTGTCATGATAGAAGTTTGTAGGCTGAACGATTGATTGAATGTTAAATTTGAAATGTCCTGGAATTATTGTTTATTTTTCAAGTTTCTATAAATAATACAAAATGACTTTATAAAATTATGGATAGCACGGAGAAAATGGATAGAGAAAGGTTTTTCTTCCTCTCTCATAACACTAGAACTCAAATGAAGCTGAATGGTGGAAGATTTGGGGCCTCCGTTGCTTAAGTAAAATGCCATGTCGGCAGGAAACTGTCTTATAATTCTTCCTGCCCTGGAGAAGCCAATGGCCAACTTGGGTGGGCTGAACTAGACCAGTTATGGAACATTCTTCACACAGAGGCTGCAGTTGCATGGCACAGCACATGGAGGCAATGCTCAGCAGTTCTTGAGATCCAAGAGGCATCTGGACTTCTGGTTGATCCAGCAGCACTTTCCCCATGGCAGGGATCAGGCTAAATGTCCCAAAATCCAATCCCTGGCATCTCTCAAGTAGGAGTGGGAAAGAACCCTGGCCTGAAAGCCTGGAGAGTCACTCAGGGTAGGAAATGCTGAGTTTGATGGACCATCGAATTGTAGAGCTGGAAGGGACCCCAAGGGTCAACTTGTCCAACCCCTTGCAATGCATGAATCACAGCTAAAGAATCCCTGACAGATGGCCATCTGCCCTCTGTTTAACAGCCTCCAATGAACCTCCACCACCTTCCAAGGGTGTCCATCTAATAGTCAAACAGCTCTGGCCATCAAAAAGTTCTTCTTAATGTCTTTTCTCAGAATCTCCTTTTTTTGTCATTTGAATTCATTGGTTTGGGTCCTCCCTTCTGGAGCGGCCCAAACCAAGCTTCCATGTGACAGCCCTTCAGATATTTGACAATGGCTATCATGTAACCTCTTCTCCAGGCTATCATGTCTCCTTCTCTCCAGGCTAAACAGTGTATGTAGACCAGTGTATGGCTCTTTCCTATGTCCTCATTGTGGCATCTGAGATTCTGCCATTCTAATGAGAGCAAGGGAGGTAACAGAGCAGAGTTCAGGGCCTCTTGGAATTGATAATAAGGCATTCAAACAGCTGTTTACAGCTGCTCCTAATATATGAGCCACAGAGAACACCTGAGCCAGACTCAACAGCTGGAGCCTCTGTGACCGGCCAACCACAAATATTATTAAATGTGGAAGGGATGAGAGAAACAGAAAGAGAGAGAGGTCCCTCTGGTACATCAGCTGCTTCAACTGGGCTTCCTGCTTATTTTTATTTCTGATGGAGGTGATTTTCGAGCCATTGCCCAGCTTCCATCTTGGAAACTTCTGCTAGGGAAAGGCCACAAAAGACAAATTTGTTTGTAGATCTTTTATCAATCTCTGTTTCAGTTATACGCCATCCAGGAGAAATTCAATTCTGTGTTTAAAGGTGAACAGAATCTAGCTAATTTGCACAGCTAAAGCTACTGCTCCAGCTGTGCCCTTCCCTTGAGATGTCTGGTTTGGCCACAGTGACACACACCTGAGTTACATCCAGTTTGGATTACTGTAACACGCTCTACATAGGGCTGCCTTTGAAAAGTGCTCAGGAGCTTCAGTTGGCTCAAAGACCTGCAACAAGATTGTTAACAGAAGCTGGTCATAGGGAGCATACGACTCTGTTTCCATGCACAAAGTGCTGGTTATGAGCTATGTATAGGCCCAGGCTATCTGAAGGACCATATTCTCCCATATGGACCCATATGGACTCTGAGATCTTCAGGAGAGGACCATCTATCAGTACCACCACCCTCACAGGCAGGCTTGGTGGGGACATGGGAGAGGGCCTTCTCAGTAGCTGCTCCCAGACTTTGGAACTCCCTCCCTAGAGATGTTAGACTGGCTCCCTCCTTGTTGTCCATCTGCTGTATAGACTTCAGAGGACTGACTAAGGAAAGGGCTGGAGCTGTGATGTTTTTATTGTAATTATATGTATGTTTAAATAGATCTTATATAGAAACAGCAGGGAGAGAGAGAGAGTGAAAGAGAGGGAGGGAAGAAGGGGAATATATATATATGAATCCATTGGTTTGGGTTCTTCCCAAACAGAAAACACACCTGCAGCATCTTCCATGTGACAGCCCGTCAGATATTTGTAGGTGGTTCTCATATCACCTCTCAGTCTCCTCTTCTCCAGGCTAACCATCCCTAACTCCATCAACTGTTCCTTATAAGGCTTGACTTCCAGACCCTTGATCACCTTGGTCTCCTTCATATAGTTTCATATGTTAAACCTTTGATCTGTGATGGTCTGATGATTAGGCATAAATGACTCTGAATCCGCATTGCTGGTTCTGTCAAGGGTCAAAGTAGGTGGTCCCTAAGGTACCAGTGAAAGCTGTGATCCTGGGGCTGACATGGATATGCAATAGGGGCTGAATGTGAAGACACACACAAACAGGACTTAACCTCCATAGTGCAGATGGGCCCAAATCCTGTTATACAGAACACAGGCGGCAGGACCTACTTCTGCATAGGAAGATGTGTTTTTTCCCCTGTAACAGATTTTCCTGGCCTGTCGGTACACAGTAAACTAACCTAAAGTCCCAATTCCCTGTGCTTTTTCAAGAGCTCTTCCCACCCCTGTGCAAAAGTCAAAGTGACAGCTGGTAGGAAGGGAAGAAGTGTGTATGTGAGGGGCAGGGGGGGAGTCAGCCAGTGCTGAACACTAAAAGATACCCAGTAGGGAAAGCAACACATGTTGCTGTTTTGCAGGGTCTTGAGAGACCTTTACAAAATGCAGTTTCCGCGCAGGAGGACACAAGGGAGGAGAGGAACACACAGACAGGAATGGCATGCTTTTGCCCTCACTGCAGGATTAATGATCATCTAAAGTTGAGAGTCTAAGCCATCCCCAGCTGGTGCTCCCCCACCTTCAGCCTTGCCATTTCCAGTGACAGGATTTCCCCAAACTCCCTTGAAACATGTTCCACTTACCAGCTGACTGCTAACGCTGCTTTGCAGAGCAAGCCTGGGATTTAGAAGAGGCGTAAGAGGAAAGCAGCCCCATTATCCCATAAAGTTGCATTTCTGCTGCCATCAGGCAGAAATAATTCAAACAGGATTTACTTCTTCTGGCAGCACAGAGTTGAACTATGAAACTCCCTCCCATGGGAGGCAGTGAGGGTCACCAGCTTGGACGGCTTTAAAAGAGGACTGGACAAATTCATGGAGGAGGATGTTCTCAGTGGCCCTAAGCCATGATGGCTATGCTCTGCCTCAATGGTCAGAGGCAGGGGTGCTTCTGAATACCAGTTGCTGGAAACTGCAGGGTCTTGTGCTCAGATCCTGCTTCCCACAGGCATCTGTTTGGACATTGTGAGAACAGGATGCTGGGCTAGATGGGCCACTGGCCTGATCCAACACTCAATCAATCTCTTTATTATGATCCAGCAGGCTCCTTTTAAATTCTTATGGTTTGGTCTATGGCAGGCATAGGCAAACTCGGCCCTCCAGATGTTTTGGGATGACAATTCCCATCATTCCTGACCACTGGTCCTGTTAGCTAGGGATCATGGGAGTTGTAGTCCCAAAACATCTGGCGGGCCAAGTTTGTCTATGCCTGGTCTATGGGGCTTCCATGTGAACCCCGAGACTGACTGGTTCTGCTCAGTGTGGAAATCCTCTGAGCTCTAAATCTGGCATCTCACAGATTTTCACAAATGTTTGGGGTAATATAGGGGGGAAATCCATTTTTCAGCAAGTTATTTCACCATTCCCAGGGGGAAATGCCCGTCCACATTGGCCTCCCTTACCTCCAAGCCCAACTGATCTTGCTTGTTCCCAGTGCTGCCACAGTATAGCCAGATCTCATTGGCCATGTTGCAGCATGACCTCATCCCCTTTATTGTGCGATACCTGATTGGATGAGATTGCACCTGATGACTCCAAAGCCCCCACTGCTGCCAGCCTGGTAAGCATGATTTCACCCATAACTAGTCTCAGAATAAGCTAACTCTTTTTTTAAAAGAATATTTATTCGTATTTGGATTACTGTAACACGCTCTACATAGGGCTGCCACTTGAAAAGTGCCTTTCAAGAATATTACAAAGACAGAAAAAGAACAAAAAATAACAAAAATACAAAAATACAAAACTAAAAACAATTAAAAACAGATAAAATTTCAATTACTTATTTTCTTTTAACTTATTTCCCAGACCTCCTCGCACCTCCCCTTTTTGTATTCCAATTCAAACAGAATAAGCTAACTTTTGTTACAGTGGTGTGAGTTGTCTCCTTAAGCACAGAAAAACAGTGCAGTTTCTCTGTGCTGCTCCTAGGGTGATGATACAGCACTCATGTCCTGGCTCTCACAGGATGGTGAAGATCTTGAACTTAGAGTACAATTTCTGCCAAAATCTGTAATGTTCAGATCAGTACAGCACACAGGCAAAATAGGGTCCAAAAGCACAACACTTGTAAGCAATCTACGACATTGATACAAGTGGCATGCCCTGCCCCCTTGGGTCTGTTAGACTTCCTGCTCCAGACTTCCGGGTTGGCGCCCCCGGCAATGGCGGAGCTCCTCCAATCGGGAGGAACTTGCTCCGTGGAAAGTTGGGTCTGAACCGCCACGGCGAAGGCGGAGACCCATTGAAATCACAGGCGGAAGAAGCTTGTGAACCTGGGATTCGGCTGGCACCTTTTGCGCCTCCCCTACTCGCGGGGAAACCCTGTTTTGGGGATCCGGAGTGACGTGAGGTGAGCAGCACGGTGCTTTGAATCGACCGCTTCTTTCACGGAGTGAAGCCGCATAGCTGTTGCCAGAGAGCGCTGACTTTTTCTTGTGGACAATCGGATTTTAAACAACAACCCGTGAGTAAAACGGAAAATTGGATTTTTAAATATCCGTTGGAGGAAGCAACGGAGACTACTCTGAACCAGAGTGGGTGGTGGAAAGCTGCAGGAAAGTTGCAAGAAAGGAGATTCCGACTGAACATCAGGAAGAACATTATGGCAGTATGATCTGTTCAGCAGTGGAACAGACACCCTCAGAAGGTGGTCGACTTCATGGGAGCTTTGAAAGCAGAGGTTGGGTGACCATCAACCATGGATGCTTTAGCTGAGATGCCTGCATTGCAGGAGGTTGAACTAGACTATCCTCAGAATCCCTTTCAACTCTACAATTCTATGCTTTCCTGAGAGGATGGGTTAGGGATGAGTTCTGGCAGTGCCCGAAGGGGTGAAGTGGGTGCAGCATGCCTGGGTGATGTAAGAGGGGACAGAGCAGACACTTCCAGGTTGGCGCCTCCGGCAATGGCTGAGCTCCTCCGATCGGGAGGAACTTACTCTGCGAAAAACAGGGTCTGACCGCCACGGCGAAGGCGGAGACCCATTGAAATTACAGGTGGAAGAAACCTGTGAACTTGGGATTCGGCTGGCACCTTTTGCGCCTCCCCTACTCACGGGGAAACCCTGTTTAGGGGATCCGGAGCAACGTGGGGTGAGCGGCGCGGTGCTTTGAATCAACCGCTTCTTTCACGGAGTGAAGCCGCATTGCTGTTGCTGGAGAGCGCTGAATTTTTCCTGTGGACAATTGGATTTTAAACAACTACCCGTGAGTAGAACGAAAAATTGGATTTTTAAGTATCTTAATTTGGCATCGAACGGGGAAGGTTCAAAACAGGAAGTCCGCCTTCCCCTTTTGTAAATAGACTGAAGCAAAGAGCTTACAAGTTAAGGTCTTGGAAAGCCTTATGTAAAGGATTAAACCTCCATCGATTGAAATTATTAGACCACCCTTCCTCCCCGACAACAAACACTCTGTGAGGTGAGTGGGGCTGAGAGACTTCAGAGAAGTGTGACTAGCCCAAGGTCACCCAGCAGCTGCATGTGGAGGAGCGGGGAAGTGAACCCAGATCACCAGATTATGAGTCCACCACTCTTAACCACTACACCACACTGGCTCTCGAGGCCCTGACATGATGTTTATTCATGACTCATGGCAATTTGCAGTGGGGAGCTGTCCAAAGGCAGGGTGGGGGGGAAACACAGGTGCAGAAAAAGGAGGCTGTAGAGGTCGGCCCTCACTCTAAAACTACATGCCCTCCACATGCCATGACAGATGGAGTTATTGTACCAGGCACAGCAAAACAAAGAACTGGGGGGGGGGGGAGAGAAATTGGTGTTGGTGTGCCTGACTCAGCTGTGGAGAGAAGACATTGCCACAAACATCAGAGTCATCTCAGTCCACCATGGGCTCAAAAAGACCCCAATGATCACAAGACATTTCAAAGAGCAGGTGTAAAGTGTGCTTTCTGGTTTGGGCTTTAAAACACACACACACGCACACACACACGCCAAGCATGCTCCTTCAAAGGTTAAATCCTTCAAACCCCATTGTTTTAAATAGGGCGGGCTTAATTCTCCCCTTGAGATCAATGGAGCTTGAAAGCTTGACATTGACAAAGTTGTGTCCATGGTGGTTTTTAGGAAAGGAGCAGCTGGATAGCCTGAATGTTGTGAAAGGAACAAAAACTTAGCACAACAATCATATATATATATATATATATATATATATATATATATATATATATATATGACACCATTCAAGACACAGTTCAAGACACTCACATTAGTATTCAATGCCCTAAATTGCTCAGGTCCCAAATAACTGAAAGACTGCCTCCTTCCCTATAGACTGTCTCAAGTGTAAGGTCAGCGGGGGGGGGGGGGCTCTTGATAGTTCCACTGCCACCCCATATTTGTGGGGTGGCATTGCCCAAGAGAAGGCCTTTTCTGTGGCAGCCCCTAAGCTGTGGAACTTCCCCATAGTGGTCCATCTGGAACTTTCTGTATATAGTTTTTGTCATATGCTGAAAATGCACCTGTCTTTGACATTCAACTTGCATATGTTTGAGGCCCAGCTTTTTATTTTCTGTGCCATCTGTTTTAAACTGTTTTTAAGGTTGTATTTTTAAATTGCTGCAACCTGCCCAGGGACTTTGTTCTGAATGGTAGGTTTAAAAGAACCTATATTATTATTATTATTCCAATCTCCAGTTAAAGCTGGAGCTAGATAATTGTGGGGTTCTGATGCTTGTGTCATATTTGGAGCAAGCATTAGAGGACACCAACATTTGTATTACCTAGCCAGGAGACATGGGCTTTGGTAGTGTCACTCCAAAAGTAACTGAGGCAAGAGGAAGTGGAAAGACACATTCACCTGCCCCCACCCCACCCCAGGGCCACCCTTAAACCCCCTCATTCCTAATGCACTCCTGCCACCCGATGGGTGTCTTATAAGTTGGGCACCTTGCAAGTTCAAAATAAATCCTTCACTGCATCCTGCAAACGGTCACAATTTTATTATTCCAACCCAGGCATAATCCATCTGGCATTAAAAAAGAACAGAAATGCAAGCTGGGAAGAATTTAGCAATCAGATTTGAGAAACTTTGCAAAATCTCGTCCCTCTATTTCCATCTTTCTTATTCTCTGATTTTTATCACAAGTGACATTTTCATGAGAAAAGGCCCTTTTATGGAAAGGAAGGTTCTGTTTCCGTGCAATTTGAGGGCGCATGAGAGAAAAATGAAGGGATGGGAAGAACCAGGGCCGTACCCAATTCTCACTGCTGTTCAATTTCCAGACCTCTGATCAACTTGGTCAACCTCATGCAGTTCCCTTTGTTACATTCTTGATCTGTGAAGAACTGCTTTACCAGTTGCACTGGCTCCCGGTGGAGTATCAGGTCAGGTTTAAGGTGCTGTTTTTGACCTTTAAAGCCCTTTGTGGCTTAGGGCTTTAAAGCCCTTTGACCTTTAAAGCCCTTTGTGGCTTAGGGCTGTGTGAACCAAACAAACAACTCTGAATCTGCTTTGCCGATTCTGCCTTGAGTCGAGGGTCAGAGGAGGTGGTCCTTAAGTTACCTGTGAATGCTGTGATTCTGTGGCTGATGTAAACGTGCACTAAACAGGTTTTTACTTCCAGAGATTCTAGGTAATGACCTGGATCCTGGAAGTTAGTGCTAGCAAATCACTCCAACAGCATTCTAAAGTAAAAATAAGAGAGCAGTGTTTGACCACATAGAAGGACCAGAAAACAGAGCACACACGGAATTATTTGTCATTTCCCTGACTTCAGAGCGGGGGGGGGGGCGGAATATGTTCCCTCTGTCATTATGTCAGAATGAAGCTGAGATTGCATGAGAAACCCCTAATTAAACAAAAGATCATAATCGTATAAAGCTGGGAGGTTGCCAGCTGTCTAATAAGACATTGCCGAGGATCTTTATTAGTTAAAATGAATATTTAGACTTGGTGCCAAATTGAGAGATGACAGACTTACTTAGGGACGGCAGAGTAACATTAGGCAAATGTTTTTCCAATCTGCTAATGAGCTTTTTTAACTTTGAGTGGATTCCTAAGTGCACCTTTTAACAAACTGAAGCAGGAGTCATTATATAGCAGAAGCCACAGAGGCGGCAAAAAAATGTCTATGGTTAAAATAACTTAGAAACAGAGGAAGAATCGCCAGCTGAGCCCAGGTCAGAGACGCATCTTTGCTGTGGGAATGTGCTGCTTGCATGCAGAACAGAGACAGGGCATTTAACATGGGGGAAGAGCTACAATGTGACGGGTATTTTGGGCTTCCCCAAAAATATATTATATGGGTTGCAGCCAGTGTTAGCTCTACTCAGATTAGACACACTAAAATTAATGGACATAACCAACTGTAGCGCTGGGGTGAGTTATTTGCCTTTACCTTACATTCTTTTAAATTGTTTTTTTTAAATTAAAAAAATATTGGCTTTTACCCATATTTTCCAGTATATCATCCTTTTAAACATCATTTCAAAATCTTTGGTTATCACAGCCTAAGACTTCCTTCAACCTCAACTGATGGTTTTCTAAAATCCTTTCTAATTATGCATTTTGTTACTGCAGTTATTGCTGTAAATTCAAATCTTAATACCTATTCTTAATTCTCTTCACAATAATTTATATATTACTCCTTACAAAACTTCTTTTAGCCCTGTAGGCGATGTCAATTGGTTACAGTTGCTTTCCAAATACGCTGAAAGCTTCTTCCATTCCTTTAGGAAAGTCTGGTCCTGCTGGTTCCAAAATCTTTTAAATTTTTTTAAATTTTTGTCTGTGTTGTTTTAAATGAGACTATCTTGGCTGGGAGTCCTGGAAGACCTGCACCCTGACTTACTGGCCCTTTCCCGTCTTGGTCTGGGAGACTGGAGTGCTGACTGACTCCAACTACAAAAGCTGAGACTGTTGAACAGATTCCTGGGCTGGAGTATTGTTTACGGAGGCATTGAGAGAGCTGTTGCTGTTATTGATATTATTATTGTATCTTTAGTTTTAGATCTTACGATTAGTGTGGAGATTGTTCCCATTAGGTTGTGTACTTTTTGATGTGTTTTATTGTTTATGACTTCTGTTATGTTTGTAATTATGTAGATCTTGTCATGTCAGAGGCGTAGCGTGGGTTGTCAGCACCCGGGGCAAGGCAAGTAATTTGTGCCCCTAACCCCTAACCTGCCGCCGCTGCCAGCTTCTTCTTGCTGCTGCCTGGGCTGGGGTATTTATGGTAAGGTAGCCACGGCGGCAGTGGCGGGTCCGTGTCAGGTGATCTGAGGCGAGTTGCCGCTGGCGCTGCCGCCCAAACGACGCCGCTTGCCCGGAGGAGGAGGAGGGCAGAGAGGTGAGGAAAATGCAACATGGCCCAGCAGCTGCAGCGGCGGCGGCGACGGGGCTGTGAGGAGGGGCTGCCTGGCGCGCGCTCCACGGCCCTGACGCGCGGGGACCGTGGCGAGCGCTGAGAGCCGCTGTCTGCCGGACGCCTTCAGCCCGGACGCGCGCACAGCTCGTAGGTTCCGCGAGACATGGGGCTCTGCTACAGCCTGCGCCCGAGGCTCTTTGGCGACTCCGGAGGCGGCGAGCGCGCCCCACCCCCACCCCCACGCTACGCCACTGTGTCATGTTGTAAGCAGCCTTGAGCATAGTTTCAACTATGGAAAGGCGGCGTACAAATATGATGATGATGATGATGATGATGATGATGATGATGATGACGATGATGATGATTCTATACTCCCAATTCTCATGGAAGCCTAGAACTGTAGAGCTGGAAGGGCCATCTAGTCCAACCTCCTGGAATGCAGGAATCAAAGCTAAAGTATCCCAGACAGATGGCCAACCAAGCTCTGTTTAGAAGCCTCCAGTGAAGAAGAAAACTCCACCTTCCGAAGGAGTCTGTTCCAGTGTTGAACAGCTCTTGCCACCAGAAAGTTCTTCCTAATGTTCACTCAGAACCTCCTTTTTTGTCATTTGAATCCGTTGGCCTGGGTCCCACCCTATGGGGCAACTTAGGATCATAAAGTTCAGTGAATCTAGTCTAAGTAGAACATAATTCCTGTATATACTAGGGTGTGCACCCGTTCTGAGCAGTGCCGGATTTATGTATAAGCTAAACAAGCTATAGCTTAGGGTCCCACTCTCTTGGGAGGGGGGGCCAAAAAACTAAATGGGAAAAAACTGGATGTACATTTCCAAAATATAAGATAAAAAACAAATAAAATAAAACCTACATACAGCAACAGTGTTTTGTGTTGTGTAGGCTCCTATGATGTAAGTAATGGGCCCCGCCTGCTAGCCTGCTCCCTAAAATATCACTGGTTTGCTCATTTCTATATATAGGGTACCTACATTCTGCATGTACAAATGGCTTTAGATACCTATTAGGTCCATAAATTACCATATGGCATATATTCAACAACAAAAAACAGCAACCATTTGTTGTTGACAAAGGACAGCTGGACATATAAAGGGCCCCATTCCCTTCAGTAGCTTAGGGCATCCTCAAACCTAAATCCGGCCCTGGTTCTGAGAAAGGGCTGAAGGAAGAAGCAGATTGGGGTCATTGACTCAATGTCAATAACTGAACTCTAATTCTCTCTCTCTCTCTCTCTCTCTCTCTCTCTCTCTCTCTCTCTCACACACACACACACACACACACACACACACGTCCCTAAAAAGCCTGGTGTCACTTTGTGGATTCTGCAATCATCTGTCCCACGTAGTTCTATTTTTTCCCCTATGATAGCAATGCTGCTAAATACCAGTTGCTGGAAACCACAGGAGGGGAGAGGGCTCTTGTGCTCTGATCCTGCTCACTGGCTTCCACAGTCATCTGCTTGTCCACTGTGAGAACGGGATCCTGCACTAGATGGGCCACTGGTCTGATCCAGCAGGCTCTTTTTACTTTCTTATGGTTTTCATTCTGAGAAATTAAAAACCAGACATCAATTTACTTGGAGGCTTAGTAAGGGCAGTTGGTCAGGCATCAAGGCACTGGTATTTTAGACACCTGTTCAGGGAACTTTTTAATGTTTGATGTTTTATTGTGTTTTTAATATTCTGTTGGGAGCTGCCCAGAGTGGCTGTGGAGGCCCGGCCAGATAGGTGGGGTATAAGTAATAAATTGTTGTTGTTGTTCTTGTTGTTGTTGTTGTTGTTGTTGTTGTTGTTATTACTATTATTATTATTATTATTATTATTATTATTATTATTATTATTCTTCACTGGCCTTGCAACACAGTATGGGGCAGGGGGTGTTGGAAGGGAGTAAAGATGCCATCCAGGCACAATGTGAGGAGTAAATCTAGCATGCTTGTCCTAGCTCTCCTTCGTCAGGGATTTGGAAAGCCTGACTAGGACTAAGAACTCCAGAATTCCTCACACTCTGTACACATTTAATGGAGGAAAGAATGATTATTAGAGCTGTTCAGTAAGGCAATTAATGTTATTCAGCTTTAAATATATTTGCATCTCTTGTATATGTATGTGTTGGTGGGTTGTTTTCTGATTCTTTATTTAATCCTGCCAGACTTGTGGGCGGAAAATTACGCAGGCATAACCGGTTTCCCAGTCTTCCAGGTGTCCTTTGAAGAGAATATAAAAGTTTGTAAAATGGTGTTTTTTTCAGAGACTGCCAGGGCTCCAGCCTCAAACTCAAGAGTCCAAGAGAGAAAAGTCAGACTAGGCAGGAGTCAGCAAACTTTTTCAGTCCACTGTCCCTCAGACCTTGTGGGGGGCCGGACTGTATTTTTTTTGGGGGGGGGGATGAACGAATTCCTATGCCGCACAAATAACCCAGACATGCATTTTAAATAAAGGGACACATTCTACTCATGTAAAAACACACTGATTCCTGGACCATCCGCGGGCAGGATTTAGAAAGCGATTGGGCCGGATCCAGCCCCCGGGCCTTAGTTTGCCTACCCATGTTCTAGGGCTGTTGAATTCCTTTGACTTCCTCCAGAAAAAAAAGCCCCTGAACCTTTTTGCCTGAAATTTGGCAGGCTTAAGCCACCCTGGAGGAGCTCCTGTGCCTATCAATTTCATTTGCTTTGACCAGCTCACTTTGAGAAGGCAGGACGACAGGCAAGGTGTCACATCCAAGACACAGAATTTTGTTGGTGGAGGAAGCAAAAAACAGAGGCAAGGAACTCAGACTGGTTCCTATTGACTGGAGAACTGTAACCAGCTGTTTCCTTCTGCAACAGCTTCTGAGCAAAGCAGTGGGAGGGCTAAAAAAATGCTTGAATGTTCAATGTTGTTCTTAACTCAACCCAATCCCCACGGACAATTGGGAGCCTTGGCTTGGTGTAGATATGCCCGGTGCCAACCTCACATCCATCTCCAAGCATAAGAGATCCTAAAAAGGCAGAATTGTGTTTGTCACCAAGAGGAAATGCAGCTAAACAGTATCTCCCCCTCCCCAACACACACACACCCTGCCCAATTGCTATTCATAATCTCAATGGCTCTTAGCTGTTTGAATAATGGAGGAAAGCAGCCTGCCATTTAACCAATTGAAGCTCCCCACAGGACGCCTTCCAAAATGAGATGGTCTGTTGAGACGAAAAGTAATGTTTGTCAATAAGTCAGTTGCCTCGATTCTGATCGCCTGCCTGAACTGATGCAATGCTAGCCTGGGGAAAGATTAGAGGAGAAGATGGGTGGGATCACATCCCATTGTCGGAATCAATATCCAAGCCAGCATCCACTCCTGACAAATGGCGTCTCCAGCCTATCTGAGGCATTCTCGCAACAAAGAGTCAATTGTGGGCTTCTTGGCTCAACCTAGACCTCTATTATTATTATTATTCCAGCTGCAAAGATGGTATTAGGGATGGCAGATAGAATTCATTTGGTTCCCCTTTTTTTTGCAGTGGATTGACCCGACAGAGACTCTCAAGCTTGCTTGTGTGAATTAGAATTCAACTCCTACTCAGCTTACACAGTCCTCTGGATTTTGTGATGCAGTTCAAGTGTGCAAATTTTTTAAAAACATATAGTGCACACATAAATAGGTGCTTTATGTGGAAAATGTGTCCAGAGTTTGTATTTTACAGGTGGCATTGTTTTATTACAGCCAGTGTGATGTAGTTGTTAGAGTGTTGGACTAGGACCAGGGAGATCAAGGTTCAAGTCGCCACATGGTCAGAAGATCACTGGGTGACCTTGGGCCGGTCATTTTCTCTCAGCCCGGTCTACCTCACAGGGTTGTTGTGGGGATAAAATGAGGAGTAGTGAAACCACTCCTGAATGCCACCTTGAGCTTCTTGGAGGAAAAGGTGAGATATAAATGCAATACATAAAGAGTATTTACTATTGACCACTTTGAGGGTTTTTGTTTTTACAATCAAGTGTCATATAAATTTTATGCATTAAATAATCCCATGTGGAAATGGCTTGAACTGAACTGAGAGAAACTGAAACTGACAGATTTAGAATCATCGAATTGTAGAGTCAGAAGGGACCACAGGGGTCATCTAGTCCAACTGCCTGCAATGCAGGAATCTTTTGCCCAGTGTTGGGCTTGAACCCACAACCCTGAGATTAAGAGCCTCATGCTTTACCGACTGAGCTATCCAGCAGCTAGTGAGGGGACACCTTTGTGGTGAAGGGGATTTCCTATACAATCGTATCTGAGCCTTGTATAGAGTGGACACCCTAAGTCTTGGGGATTGTGAGAGGGGTCTGTGGATCAGGATGGCCTGTCTCATGCAGAAAGCAGTAAGTCAGGCAGAAGATGGGCTTCCATTACTCCAAACTGACCCAGGGCTAGACTCACCCATAAAGACTCAGGCAAGGAGGATGTAACAAAACTAGCTCCATCTCAATGGATTCCACACAGCTGTGAGTCTGCTAAGTTAAAATAAAGGTTTTGGGTCCAATCTTAAGTCATTTCTCTTATTTATTTTCCCAAAAAAACCCACATCGCAGGACTCGGAAGCCAAATTGCCAATAACACCAGGGAAAAGAGCCGTGAAACTCTTCCCAACAAATATCACTCCTTGCCATCAGAAAGGCAGCACAAATTTTCAAATATGCTCCAACTGTTTCTCTCCCTCCAGCAAAGCACACACAGATGTTGGTATCCTCCATGAGGAAGACACAACTGATCAACCAACTCCAGGCATATTGAACGGAAGCTGGGTAAGCAGTTTGGAACATACATTTCATGATGTTTTGTTTGAAGATGAGAGGGGGAAAGTGTGATAGACTCCACTCCAACAGAAGACATGCTTTGCTGGACCAGACCAAAGGTCCATCTAGTCCAGCATTAGGTACTCATAGTGGACAACCAGATGCCTCTCCCTGGAGGTTTTTAAGCAAAGGTTGGATGGCCATTTTTCCTGCATGATTTAGGTGACATTCCTGCATGGCAGGGGGTTGCGGGGTCCCTTCCAACTTTACAGTTCTAGGATTCTAAGACATGAGTGCAACAGTATGGTCCTGCTCACAAATCTGAGCAAATGGTATTATGTTTTTAAACCGGAAGGCAGTATATAGCCATCAAATGCAGCCATTGGTAGCCTTACCTTCCATGAGTTAATCTTATTCCTTCCAAATTGGTAGTCATCATTACATATTGTGGGAACAAAGTCCATCCTTCAACTGCATGCTGTGTTGTGAAATGCTTTCTTTTGTTTGTCCCAAAACTTCCAACCTTCAGCTTTATGGGACGCTCCTATTGTGTTCTACCATTTTCTACATGCATTGCGCTTATATTCTACAATTATGGTTCTGTACCCCATCCCTTAGTTACCTTTTCCCCAGACTAAATATCCTTGCAAAATTTGACACTGATCAGTAAAAGAGGGAAGTCCATGCAGCCTAAAAATAATACAATCTAGGAGGAGTTGCAGCTTCAACCATGTGCCAGGTCATGAATGATTATATGCAATCCCAGAGGTAAATTTGATTTACCTCTTAATGCAGGCATAGGCAAACTCAGCCCTCCAGATGTTTTGGGACTACAACTCTCATCATCCCTGACCACTGGTCCTGTTATCTAGGGATCATGGGAGTTGTAGTCCCAAAACATCTGGAGGGCCGAGTTTGCCTATGCCTGTCTTAATGTCATCCACACTAGAAGCGATCTTGAATGCAGAGGGTTGTAGTCAATTAGCCCTACTCAGAGTAGACCTATTCATGACTTGCTGAAAGATGATCTGCAACTGAGCTCAGTACCTGCCATTGAAAGTGAAAAAGCAGATGACGGTGATACCTGGGATGAGGAAGAGGGTGCATATGGTGAGGAAGATGAAGAAATTGATAGTGATGAGAAGTATCAAATGAAAGAACGCATTGTGAAGAAGTTAAAGAAGGATGCTGATCTAACAGCTCAAAAACCAACTAAAGAGAAGAAAAGTAGCCACAGTGAGGACCTACGGAAGGAAGTGCACCAGCTGAAACGTGAACTGTTAGCAGCAAAGCAAAAGAAAGAAGAAAACGCCTCCAAACTAGAGGAGAATAAAATTGAAGGTGACAAAACTGCTCCATACAGCATTGTTGGAAGAAAAAAAGAAACATGAACAACTGAAACAGCAGCAGCCAAAAAAGGACCTTCCTGTGAAGTTCAGATGCTGGCACTGCTGGACAGATTCAAATCTATTGAAATGAATTGGCATGACTACCTTATACCCACTTATTCCAATAGGAGTTGGCTACAATCCATATTATCTATGCATTATTGCAAAGTATTATTACTGATATTTATTTATTTGCTAACTTACCAAAGGAGTTGTGGATTGGTTCCCCTTGGGAAGGGCAAGATCCTGGACAGATACATTGAGATCAGTGATCACAAATTCCCTTACATTGTTTGCCAGCTGTGCAGCATTTGGGCTCCACCCCCAGGAGACCCATGCTGGAAGACTGTGTTTGCACCAAGAGAACTCTTTAAATGTCATGGCCCAGCCCAAGTGTGTTTAGATTAATATCTAATCACCTTAGTGGAAGTTACAGAAAGCAAGTAACCGCTGTAAAAATTAATGAGCAATTTAGACCTGCCTGCCCAGATGACAAGAAAATCTATATGTCAATTAAAAGATCTCCTCCCCTGGGGAAACTGCAAAGCTCTTTGTGGAGGTTACTCCTGGCATAGAGAGAAGCCAAAAGAGGGGGCAGGGGGAGAAACCAGACAGGAAGAGAGATTTTATAAATTTTGTACTGGGTCAAATCACACAGAATGAGTAAGTCCCAGGGATGATAAACATTTGGGTAGGCGCTGTAGAGATGGGGGAGGGATTTGATTCAGTTTGCATTTAAAGGCGAAGCTTCCTAAGTCATACTCTCCAAAGCATTATGTGAAATGAAATACAGTCATCCTTTGAAATTTCCACTTCTCTGAAGTGCAACACAGTTCTCCAGTGAAGGAATGTGTACAGATGCACATATAAGTGTGCATAGAAATGCATGTATTAGTGAAAATGACATACAAACACGCATTATATTGGGGGAGTCGCTTTGCAAAAATGTGCATTTATCTTGGCCTTCGGCACCTGAGATGTGCGCTTTCAGGACCTACCCTATTCTTGTGAATGTGAAAGGTATTAACTGTTTTTAATCCTGAATTTTAATTTGCTGTAGCACACCCTGGGACCTGCTGGCAAAGAATGGGTAATAATAATACAGTGTTACCTCAGGTTACATACACTTCAGGTTACATACTCTTAAGGTTACAGACTCTACTAACCCAGAAATAGTGCTTCAGGTTAAGAACTTTACTTCAGGATGAGAACAGAAATTGTGCTCTGGCAGCGCGGTAGCAGCAGGAGGCCCTATTAGCTAAAGTGGTCTTCAGGTTAAGAACAGTTTCAGGTTAAGTACGGACCTCCGGAACGAATTAAGTACTTAACCTGAGGTACCACTGTAATAATAATAATAATAATAATGACAAAATTGCATGCAAACATGTATATATTTTGGGAGAAATGCACACTAAATTTCTGGCGAATTTTCACAATTGCAAACTGATTTCTGACAGTAAGAGCTGTTTGGCCGCGGAATGCACTCCCCTCAGAAGGTTAGAATCATAGAAATGCAAAGTTGAAAGGGACCCCAAGGGCCATCTAGTTCAACCCCCGGCAATGCAGGAATCTTTTGCCCAACCTGGGGCTCAAACCCACGACCCTGAGATTAAGTGTCTTATTCTTTACCGGCTGAGCCATCCCAGTGATGGGCTCTCCTTCCTTGGAGGTTTTTAGGCAGAGGTTGGATGCCCATCTGTCATGGATGCTTTAGCTGAGATTCCTGCATCGCAGTGCATTGGACTAGATGACCCTTGGAGTCCCTTCCAACTCTATATGATTCTGTGATATGGAAATACGGAGAACTGAACATAAAATAGGAAAAACAGGAAGCAGAGAAGACCTGAAACTGACTGATTCACCCATCCCTACTCCTAAGGAAGGATGGAAAGAGCTGCAACCTTAATAATGCTTTTCATAAGGAAATGTAATAATGTATATGCTCCTTTGTAATTAAGGGTGATGCATTTTGCCTGGAAAAAATGTATGTATTTGCATATTAGCGAAAATTCACGCTAAAATGTCTGGAAGCATGTCCCACTGAATTCAGCAAGCCTTACTTCTGAGTAGATATGATTAGCATTGTGCTCTTAAGGTTGGGAGTAGCTGGCCTGGTGGCTGGCCTAGTGGTTAGAGTGTTGGACTAGGACCCAGGAGATCAGGGTTCAATTCCCCACATGGTCAGAAGATCACTGAGTGACCTTGGGCTGGTCATTGCCTCTCAGCTTAACCTACCTCACAACATTGTTGTGGAGATTTATTGAGGAGGGGAGAAACCATGTAGGCCATCTTGAGCTCCTTGGAGGGAAAAAGTAAAAAAGGCAGGATATAAATGCAGTAAACAGAAATAAAATAAATGATTTGATGGTGGGGACTTCTTTTTGCAACGCTATTTGGTACCATGGTTGCCCTAGTGGTCTGGAACAACTCACTCAACCTTCTGATTCTTTAGCTGCATTGTTGATCCCAACCTATCAGGGATGCTGAAGTGTCTTCAACAGCATCCCTAAGCTGCGTAGCCAACATGACGCCATCACCAAGGACAAATAATGTCATTTGAGAGAGAAAGGAAGGGTGGTGCAAACAATCAGGGGGAGCATCTGGGTTGAGTGGTAGCATCCAGGCAATTCAAACAGTACTGTCGCTTGTCCATGAGATTTTTTAAAATCTATAACAAAAGATAATTTTGTTTCTGGGTAGGCTAAAAAGAAGACAGCAACAACTAAATACATCAAATGGCTGTGGGCTTTCCCCCCTCCCCTCTTTGCAAAACTGCTGCAATAATCAAGAAAAGCCACAAAATCAAAAGGCACAAGGCAGACTCTACGTGCAAGCCAGACTTTTGTGTTCCTGGCCATTGTTTCTCTAAAAGAGACAAAAATTCCCTGCTCTAATAGCCTGCAAGCCAATTGCCCACGTAGGATATTAAACAATAATAAATTAAGAGCTTGGGGTGGCATTGTCTTGTTTCTGCTCTATGGGGGGCACTGAGGACCATGCCCTTGGTGGAATATTATGCAGGGAAGGCAATCGCTCTCCCTTGCCCTTCGCAGAACCGGAGCAGCTGCCAGAAATCAAAACCAGCTCAAGTCGTGTGGTTGAAACAGAAGTGGTTTTGTTCTGAACCCTGGGAGGGGCAGGGGGAAAGTATGTTTTATCATTTGTTTCTTGCATTTATACCCCACCTTTCTTCCCAAGGAGCACAATGATGTGACATTGCATGGTTCTCCCCTTCCTCAGTGTGCCAGCCCCAGGGTCACATTCAGTAGGGTTCCTAGCAAATAGAGGATTTGCACCCTCGTTTCTACCATGAGCTACTCCTCATTTATTCCCTGCAACAGGCCTGTGTGGGAGAGTGAAGCTGAGAGAAAATGACTGGCCCCAATTTCACCCAGTGAGATTCTTAGGCCAAGTGGGGATTTGAACCCTGGTCCCTACCAGGTCCTAGTCCAACTCTCTAACCACTACACCATACCAGCTTTTGAGCATGAGCAAGATCCTGTGGGGAGAGTAGGGCTGCATACAGTGGTACCTCGGGTTAAGAACTTAATTTGTTCTGGAGGTCCATTCTTAACCTGAAACTGTTCTTAACCTGAGGTACCACTTTAGCTAATGGGGCCTCCTGCTGCCACTGCGCCGCTGCTGCACGATTTCTGTTCTCATCCTGAAGCAAAGTTCTTAACCCGAGGTACTATTTCTGAGTTAGCGGAGTCTGTAACATGAAGTGTCTGTAACCCGAGGTACCACTATACTTGCAGGAACTTCTGGTGATACCTGGAGACATGACCCTGGCAGAGAAAGTTAACCCACCCACAGTCAGATGGGTGGCATGAAAGAGGGTTACCACGTTGAGGCAGAGACTAAACCTAAT
Organism: Podarcis erhardii; assembly: GCF_964252035.2. NCBI lineage: Eukaryota > Metazoa > Chordata > Lepidosauria > Squamata > Lacertidae > Podarcis > Podarcis erhardii. The sequence continues at coordinate 29,273,322 of NC_138511.1, read as the reverse complement.
CTTTGCCCCCTCGCCATCCCAGCCCTTAAAAATCAAATATGCTTTTGTCCAAGGCAGCAGCAGAGCAAGCCGATCGGGCACCAGGGGTGGTCACATGCTCTGCGCCCAGGGGCGGGGCCACCCACCTGTGGGACAGGCTGAGCTGGGGCAGGACACTCCATGGGGCCTCTGAGGAGTCTGCCTGCCTTCTCCCACTCAGCCGCCCTACAGCTGGGGGAAAGGCAGGGGCAGACCATTTGGAGCAGTGTGGAGCCTGCAGGCGCCCAAGCCACTGCGTCACTCCCAGGAGAGCCGCATGACTCAGGTGAGCTGCAGGCCCCACGGTGAGAGCCGCCCAGCATTTTGTCACTCCCCTCAGTGGTGAGACCCGGGTTAGCCCACCCCCACCGCACCCCCTTCCTCCACCCCTGGTCCATAGAGACCTATTGCAGGCTCAGTATCTTGGCTGCATTAAAATAGAGAGAAGGCAACCTTCAGCCCTTGGCATATGGGTTGGTGAGCTGGAGGCTGGAGAGGGAGGAGGCTGAGAGTGGAGCAATCTAGGAGAGGCAGAGTCAAAATGAAGGGAGAGATGGAAGGAGGCAACCCAACTCCATCAACACGGCACAGCCTCTTTCCGGAGAGTCACTGTGCTCGCCTTCAATACACAGGGGGGAAATTTAGTGCCCTCTCTCTTTAATTCAAGGCCTATAAAGTCAGGAAATACCACGGCGATAAACTTCCTTTTACGCAGTGTCTCCCGTTGCAAGCCGCGTCATGGAGCGCTTTATGGAACTCAGCATCCTAATGTGCCATATGATGTGTCTGGTAGAGAAAATAGCCACTAAAGAAAGAGAGAGGTTGTGAAGGAAAAGAACTGCAATTACCAGGAGGGTGAAAGATGGAGGTCTTTAAAACGTCGGCAAATGCAGAGAAAATCTGTGAGGTCATAAAAGGGGTGGTGCTGGCTAGCAAGGAGCACAGGCTGCCATGGAACAGAACAGAAGAATATAAGGAGAGCCTGGCTGGATCAGGCCAATGGTCTATCTAGCCCAGCATCCTGTTCTCACAGTGACTGACCAAATGCCTGTGGGAAGACCACAAGCAGGACCCAATAACAAGAGCACTCTCCCCTCCCACAGCTTCCAGCAATGGGTATTCAAAGGCAAGGCATACCATGGAGACAGAGTGTGGTCATTATGACTAGTAGCCAGTTTCCACCCCTCAGTTCTAATCCCGTCCACTTTGTGCAACAGAGGACAAGCCCCCTCTGTGTTCTGCATGGCAGAGCTATGAAGGCAGTAACGTAGCATGGCTTGCCAGTGCCCAGGGCTGCACGGAAGGGTGGGTGGGTGTGAGGGAAGCTGACAGAGCACACTTGTGCATTCAACTGCCTAATGGCATCCACATCACCCAGGAAATTGCAGCTGCGAAGATAAGAAAAGAAGAGCCGTTCTGTTTTCTGGATAGGTCACTTCCTGGTTCACATGGAGAAGCTGTTTTCAATGGAGCCCAGTGATGGAAACACACAGTTGTATTGAGGCAGCACTGGGTATTCATGCCCCCTAACAATTTTGTGCCCGGGACAACCACCCCACGCTACACCACTGTGTGAAGGTCACTGTTAGGACTCAGCTTAAACTTCTGTTCTCCAGGCTACACATGTTCAAGTCTTCCAACTGTTCCTCAATGGTCTTGGTCCCCAGTCCTCTCCCCACCTGACAGTCCGCTCCTCCACTTCACCAAGATTCTTCTTTAAATGGAAGCCTGATTAGAGATAAGAGGAGGAGCCTGCTGGATCAGGCCAGTAGCCTATCTAGTCCAGCATTCTCACAGTGACCAACATGATGCCTGTGGGAAAACTACAAGCAGGACCCAAGCACAAGAGCCCTCTCCCCTCCTGTGGTTTCCAGCACTGTCTACTGCCTTCCACAATGGAAGTGGAGCACCCTAATGACATCATTGGAGATGAGTAGTGTTTCAGTCTCAATAAAGAAATAATCCTCTCTACAAACTGAGATCAACTTCTCCCTTGCTTCTGAGTTTCTTGAGCGCTGAGAGCAAAGTGAGGGAGCTGAGTCCACAGCATTATAGAGTCGTCATGTACTTTGTTCAATGCAGGATGGAACTACATCATCCCTGACAGGTTTCCTTCCACCTCTGGCTGAACATGGCACAATGGGTTAGTGCGCCTGGCTGTTAAGCGGAAGATTGGTGGTTCAAGCCCACCCAAGGAGGGCTGTGGGAAGGATTCCTGCATTGCAGGGGCCTGGACTAGGTGACCCTTCTATGATTCTATGATCTCCACTTTTCTCCACTTGTAATACCCATCTACAGTGGTACCTTGGGTTAAGAACTTAATTCATTCCAGAGGTCCGTTCTTAACCTGAAACTGTTCTTAAACCTGAAGCACCACTTTAGCTAGTGGTGCCTCCTGCTGCTGCCGCACCGATTTCTGTTCTCATCCTGAAGCAAAGTTCCTAACCCGAGGTACTATTTCTGGGTTAGCAGAGTCTGTAACCTGAAGCGTCTGTATCCTGAAGTGTCTGTAACCCGTACTGTAACATTGTACTGCTATTCTGCATTGCTGCCTCCAGCCATAGAGGCAGAGCATAACCATCATTGCTAGTAGCCATCAATAGCTTTCTCCTCCTCCATGAACTTGCCCAATCCTCTTTTAAAGCTAGGTTGGTGAGCACCACTGGCTCCTGTGGGAGGGAGTTCCATAGTTTAACTCTGGGCTGCATGAAGGAGGTCTTTCCTGTCGTGAATCTTCCAACATTCTGCTTCATCAGATGTCCATGAGTTCTGGTGTGATGAGAGAGGAGAGGAAGAACTTTTCTCCCTCCATTTTATCCATGCCACGCCCAATGTTATAAACTTTTATCATTTCACCGCTTACCCGCCGTTCCTCTAAACCAAAAAGTCCCAAACGTTGCGAACTTTATTCCTAAGGGATTTGCTCCATCCCCTTGATCATTTTGATTGCCCTTTTCTGAACCTTTTCCAACACTACAATATCCTTTTTGAGGTGAGGCGACCAGAACGGTGCACCGGATTCCATATGCAGCCGCCTCATGGATTTGTGCGCAAGGATACACAATCCACATTAAGCAGAGGTGTGGGTGGGCTCTGAAGCACCAGACTGCTTGGCTCCGGCATGATTTATGCAAAGTGTTCTCCTAATCCTCGTCCTCCTCTTGTCCCCGAGAAATCTCACCCACCAGTCTGCTCTTCTCTGTCCTCCCATGATAAAATGCCTTTGGAATGGCACAATGCAATAGCACCATCGTCAGCTAGCAAAGCCAAATAACTGCCTTCTCGGGGAAAAGCTGCAGCAGTTCTTGCTTCTGTTACAGAGGCTTTGTTTTTTATTTTTGGAAAACCATCGCACAACCCAGAGAGAAGTTTTGCTGAGCTTGTTGAAGAGCTTTTAAGTTCTCTCAGACTCCCACGTGAACATATGACACCCATAAATTGGTCTCAGCATTCACTGCTATGAATTCTGGTGTCCCAGAATTGGGCCCTGATCCAGAAAAAGACAATCAGTTAATGATGTGTGCAGAAGCCGAAAGCACCAGCCTGAAGATGACGAGTGAGACCTCGTCGAAACGTCGCCTAGACACCCCAACTTTTACACGGGAAGACACCCGAGGACACCAAAACCTGCATTCCTGTACCCGTGAAAATCTACGAAAGCAAATATATATATATATATATATTCCTGTTTTCTTTTCTCCATCAGTTCATGAGAAAAGAAACTGCATTTGGAAATGATAGAAAAAAAGGATGGGAAGTCAATGGATACAGTAATTTTCAGTCTAGGTTATAATTTGTAAAGTTGTTTTTTTGTAAAAAAAATAATAAAATGGGGGGGGGGAGGTAAACTCAATCCTATACCCACCCAAATTATAAATGGAGGAAAACAGAAACCTCTTTCACAAGGCAGTAAATCTTATTTTAATAATAATAATAATAATAATAATAATAATAATAATAATAATAATAATATAATAATAATAATAATAATAATTTATTTATATGCCGCCCTCCCCAGCCGAAGCCGGGCTCAGGGCGGCTAACAACAATAAAATAATACAACATTATAAAATAATTTCATTATAAAATTAATTCAAATCAAATTAATGGCGACCATTGGGCTAGAGTTCTGTGAAGATTGCCAAAGGAGGGAGTCAGGCTCTGCCCTGGCCAAAGGCCTGATGGAACAGCTCTGTCTTGCAGGCCCTGCGGAAAGATGTCAAGTCCCGCAGGGCCCTAGTCTCTTGTGACAGAGCGTTCCACCAGATCAGAGCCACAGCTGAAAAAGCCCTGGCTCTCGTTGAGGCCAGCCTAACCTCTCTGTGGCTGGGACCTCCAAGATGTTTTTGTTTGAAGACTGTAAGTTCCTCTGTGGGACATACCAGGAGAGGCTGTCCCGTAGGTACGAGGGTCCTAGGCCGTATAGGGCTTTAAAGGTTAAAACCAGCACCTTAAACCTGATCCTGTACTCCACCGGGAGCCAGTGCAGCTGGTATAGCACCGGGTGAATGTGATCTCGCGGAGAGGACCCCGTAAGGAGTCTCACCTCAGCATTCTGCACCTGCTGAAGTTTCTGGGTCAGTCTCAAGGGCAGCCCCACGTAGAGCGAGTTACAATAATCCAGTCTGGAGGTGACCGTCTCGTGGATCACAGTGGCTAGGTCAGGGCGAGAGAGGTAAGGAGCCAACTGCTTAGCTTGGCGGAGATGAAAAAATGCCCCCTTTGTTATAGCTGCAATCTGTGCCTCCATGGAAAGGGGGGTGTCAAAGATTACACCCAAACTCTTAACGGACGGTGCTGGCACTAATTGCGCCCCCACAAGAGATGGGAGTTGCCCCCCCCCAATCCCATATCGTCCCGACCCAGCCAAAGGACCTCTGTCTTCGAAGGATTTAACTTCAACCGGCTCCCACATAACCATCCAGCCACAGCTTCCAAACATCTGATCAGTGTTTCTGGGACCAAGTCAGGATGGCCATCCATCAACAGATAGGGTTGGGTGTCATCAGCATACTGATGGCAGCCCAACCCAAAACTCCGGACAAGCTGGGCAAGGGAGCGCATAAAGATGTTGAAAAGCATTAGGGAGAGTATTGCACCCTGAGGCACTCCACACACCAAGGAGTGGTGGGATGACAATTCCCCCCCAAGCGCCACCCTCTGTCACCGACCAGAGAGAAACGAGCGCAGCCATTGAAGGACTGTGCCCTGGATCCCCACTTCAGCAAGGCAGTGGTCCAGGAGTTCGTGATCGACCATGTCGAAGGCTGCTGACAGGTCTAGAAGACCTTACCTATCAGGTCTAGAAGACCTTATCATTCATTCATTAACTTTCGACACCACTTTTCCTTCAAGGAGTCTGAGGTGGTGTACATGGTTCTCTCCCTCTCTGTATTCTCACCACCACCACCACAACAACCCTACGAGATAGGCTAAACCGAGAATTGGATTGAACCCCATATCTCTATATCCTAGTTTGATCCTCCATGCAGAGTTATCATGCTGGTTTCCAAACCAGTTCAGGTGAGTCATAACTTAGAGCTGCACGCAAATAGTGTCTCCAAACTTTCTGTTCTATTTGTAGGCAGACAAACTGGGGGGGAACGGGCGGCTCACGTCTCTCCCCACATATGGTTATCGGCCTTCTAAAAACTCACTTGTCAAATTCAGCTCCCAGTGCAGGTGGGGTAATAGTGCCACTCAAAATAGTTGTGGTGAGAAAAACAGGTTCCATCCCAATTTAGCTGGTGATGTTGGGTGAGAGTCACATATCTCCGTTCTACCTGCACGTGCCTTGAAACAGCTAATAATTGCCCTGGACTATTAAAGGGATGCATTGCTGAAATTCCAGGTCTTCACAGTTGGAAAAGATACTTTTCCTGGGCAGAAATAGTTGTACAAAAATCAAAATTGGCTTGTGGTCCTATTTCTAAAATCCCCGCTGCTTAGTCAACAATATCGAATGGCAAAATTCATTTACATGCCCTGTTTTTTGTGTGTGTGTCCCTTGCCCCACTTGCAGGGCAGCGGCGCACGCCACTAGGCACGCGCAGTTTGATCCATCTTTTAGATTTAGGGGAGCTAGTCTCAAACATTTGTTGGGGGAGACCTAGGTTTTTTTTGGGGGGGGAGTTATTTGTCCTGTCTTCACGCTTTTTATGATGGAGGACCGCTGTAGCCACCCCCAACAACACGTTCTCAAGATGGAGGGTGAGGGAACAGCTGCAGTCGCCTGCGGTTCCTGCGCAATGTTTGCCATCTTGCCAAAGGTTGCAGGCAGCTTTACCTGCAGCAATTGCATGTTGATTGCCCTCTTAGAAGACAAAGTCCAGCAACTGGAGGAACGTGTGGCTACGCTCCAAAGAATTAGAGAGCTGGAGCTCTTCTTGGAAGCAACAGAGCACACCGTCTCCACCAAGGAGGAGACAGGGGACTCCCCTGAGAAGGAGGCTAGCTCAATGAGGAGAGCTCATTAGCACTATTCAAAAAAGGGCATTAGTGAAGTGGAAAAGGTTCGGGAAAGGGCAAGCAGAATGGTCTGAGTGATGGTGAGATTCCCCTATGAGGAAAAATGAGGAAAAGTTGCAGCATTAGGGACTTTTTAGTTAAGACAAAGGGCAAGTACAGTGGTACCTCTGGTTAAGAACTTAATTCGTTCTGGAGGTCCGTTCTTAATCTGAAACTGTTCTTAACCTGAGGTACCACTTTAGCTAATGGGGCGTCCCACTGCCACCGCACCACCGCTGCGAGATTTCTGTTCTCACCCTTAAGCAAAGTTCTTAACCCGAGGTACTACTTCCGGGTTAGCGGAGTCTGTAACCTGAAGCGTTTGTAACCCGAAGCATTTGTAACCCAAGGTACCACTGTACAGCCATACCTTGGAAGTCAAACAGAATCCATTCCGGAAGTACATTTGACTTCCAAAATGTTCAGAAACCAAAGCGTGGCTTCTGATTGGCTGCAGGAATCTCCTGCACCCAATCAGAAGCCGTATCAGAGGTTCGGGTTCCAAAGAACGTTAGCCAACACTCACTTCTGGGTTTGCGGCATTCAGGAGCCAAAACGTCTGAGTACCAAGGTGTTCAGGATCCAAGGTACAACCGTAATAGGTGACAGGATGGAAGCTTATAGAATTCTCCATGGCATGGAGAGGGTGGAGAGAGATGATTTCCCCTCTCTCTTTAACATTCAAGCTTGTGGACTTCCAATGAAGCTGAATGTTGGGACAGATAAAAGAAAAGACTTATTCAGGCAGTGTGAAATTAAACTACAGAACCCACACAGGAGGCAGTGATGGGCACCAACTTGGGCAGCTTTAAAAGAGGTTTGCACAAATTCATGGAAGGGAAGGCTACCAAAGGCTACTAGCCAGGATGGCTATGCTCTGCCTCCACGGTTGGAGACATAATGCCAGTTGCTGGAACCCACAGGAGGGGAGAGTGATCATCTTCTGCTCCCTGGTTTCCCACAAACACCTGGTGGCCACTGTGAGAACAGGAGGCTGGACCACATGGGCCACTGCTCTTAGGATCTTAAGTCCCATGGCTCTTAGGTCTACAATGCTTCTCCAGGGTTTCAGCCTGGAAGACTCACCCAGACTTACCTGGAGATACCAGGGATTGAACCAGAGACCTTCTGCATGCAAGGTAGATATTCTACCACTCAGCTATGGCCCTCCCCATTGCTCCCTAAACCTATTGGCTTCAAATGGACCTGCATTTCTGGGAGGAACCTCCCCCCCCCCCGGAAAATTGAAATAAATACCTGAAAATATGTTGGCTGACCCACGCGAAGCACAGCAAAACCAGGCAGCATCTCAGAAAATGAGAATTCTTGAGGTTTACAACCTGGAGATGATTTAAATGTAAAATGAACTCAATGGCCCAGAGGCCGTTGCAGGGAGAGCTCATAAGCAAGGCACATGGCTTATTAATGGCTATAATCAATGCACCAACAAAAGCCATGCGCAGGTAGTTTGTGGTCCAGGGACACGCAGTGTTGGAAACAGACAGTATCTGTGAGCAGGGACAGGGCCCATGTTGAAGATCTATTAAGAAAAGTCTGTCTGAGAGCAGCAAAACGAGACCAAGCCAGATCCCTTCTCCAGAGGCCTCTACAAAAGCCTAGCTTAACCAAGCTGGTTTATTAAGTTTCAGCGGCTAATGGGTTGGAAGCTCCAGACCGCATGTCGCGTTCGAAAGCTGAGGCTGGAGGACAAGAGTTTTGCAGAGAGCAAATGAGACCTTTATTACCCTCCAACGTTCTACAGATGAAAATAACAGCATGCACATAACACCCCTATTAGCATGCTGAGGATCTCTCTCTCTCTCCCTCTCTCTCTCTCTCTCTCCCCCCGCTTCCCACCGTGTCGTCCCCCTTCTTCCCATTTCCACCTTGGGGAGGCTGCGCTCTCTGCATGCTGCGTGTTCATTTATTATGTAGTAGCCTTTCCCCTGCTGATTTAAAAGCTAAGAGAGGATCTGTCCCTTTTGTTTAGGGATATGCAAGGAAAACATTAAATGGTTCTGCAAAAGATCATCAGCAGTTCACAATGCACTTCAGAAGCCGTGTGCAACATGGCGGGCTGCAAAATCGCCTCGTGTTTGTTTGTTTCATTGCATTTCTATCCCTCCTTTTTTCCTCCGAGGAGTTCAAGGTGGTGCACAGGGTTCTACTCCTTCCCTTCCTTTTATCCTCACAACAACCCTGTGAGGTAGGCTAGGTTGAGAGGCAGTGACAGGGCCAGTGTGCTTCATAGATGGCCAAATGGGGTTTTGAACCCGGTCTCTCCCAGGTTCCTGGTCCGGTGTTCCAGCCGCTACACTGCACTGCTTCTGGTTCCAGCTAATTAACATCTATGCAGCCAATGGGCTAAAAGGCAGGGCAGTGGAGTTCCCCTCACCCCTGGGACATGGAGCAGGAAATAGGGGGCTGTCCCTGGTCAATGGATACATTTGGAGAAGAATCCTAAAACTGTGGAGTTGGAAAGGCTCTAGCGCTGAACATGGGCTCTGGTCAAATTCCAAAAGCCCTCTGCAAAGGGATCAGTTAATTCATACCTCAGGTCCCTTTCCATGGAGACTGCTGGGAGGCAAAGAAAGAGTGAAAGTGCACAATGGAGGGAGTGGCAGAGAGTGAGGAGTGGCCCCATTCACCACAGGCTAAGGTCCTTCCCACCACTAGTATGCACCCTCCTTGCCACAGATTAACCCCAAGCATATGTGGCCATCAACTCTGCCCTCTGCTATGTGACCAGAACCTTTAAGACACCCTAAAAGCAGCGGGGGTCCATGCTTTTGCACGGAAAAGGTTCAATTCCAAACCTCTCCACTTAAAAGGATCTCAGGTAATTGGGGGGAGCGAAAGCCAGAGCCCAAGACCCACAGAAGCTATTGTCAATCAGTCACCCACAAACCCCCCAAGTTCCATATGGCTAAGGCACTGTAAGAGAATTGCTGGTTTATCATGATAGGTTTGTTGTTGTTGTTGTGTTTTAATAAAGCTCATGTGCACTCACCCACTGGAGGGGGAGCCCTGCTGTATCTCTGCATGGTTGCTGCCATGAACATTGACCTCCTGCCAATCAGATGCTGCTGGGAGGTGGGTCTCTGGCATGTTTCAGCCTTGAATCACTCCTGGGGCAAGCACAGGGGAGAACTAAATGCTCTGCCCCTGAGGAGGTTCCCCCAGGACGGTGACTCAGGCAGAAGCACAACAGGAAGGGCCAATGGGCTGTGACTCAGTATAAGGCTTCCTCCTGTGTTCCTCGCTCTGTGGCTCAGAGCTAGATCTGGCTGTGAGCGCATACAAGCCTCTTAGAGTTGTGAACACCCAGGTGGGACTCCTTGAAGCCGCTCCCTTGCACATTCCTCCTGCGTCAGCTGCTGCCCACTCCAGAGGGTGCTTGGGAGGATGTTCGCAGGACCCTGCAGGGCCTCTGAAGATATCTCTGAACCCGACTGCTGCCTCTCCCTGAGATGAGAGCTGGAGATTGGAGGACGATTTAATTCTTTCATTACTTGGAATCCAATTTTCCTCCTGACGGGAATGAAATGGAGAGAGGATAATAAGCTGCGTGTTGGGTTGCAGCAGAGAGCTGTGCTTAGTGTCATTAACGGGGACAGCTTCATTAACAAGCTGGATTGCAATAAAAGGGGAAACGGCAGGGCGGGGGGTGGATTGCTCTTTGCAAACTATTGCCTGGAGGTGCATCCGAGCAAAGGGTGGCTCAACTCTTAACTGAATCCTCCTCTGAGTGAGCGAGGAGGACAGGGGGGTCAAGACAGCCCTGCCCAAAGTGCTGGTGATGGACTGGATGCACCCAGGGCTTATTTGGTGGCTGTGATTCCTTCACTGCGGGGGGTTGGGCCCTTTGGATCCCTTCCAATTCTACCGCTCTATGATTCATAGGAGGCTTTTAAACAGAGGTTGTGTAGCCATCTGTCAGGGGTTCTTCAGCCGCGATTCCTGCATCACAAAGGCTTAGACTAGGTTATCCTTTGGTTCCTTCCAGCTCTTTGATACCTTTTTCTTTGCTTCCCAAGTCAACTGTTTTGTGCAGGCACTCATTGCACTTTTATTATTATTATTTAGTTGTTATTCATTAAACTTCTTAGTCACTCTTTTTTACCAGTAAAAGGAACTTACAGCAGTAAACACATACATTAAAACCAGCATAAAACAGAGCATAGAAAAATATAAAGGACAATTCTGTTTTCTAAAAGGCAAGATTCAAACATCCCACTCATTCAAGGAGGTGGGGATGGGGGGGGGACAGTTTTTGCCTGCCACATAATTATGGTGCCACGTGAGGCTCCATAGGGAGAGCATTCCACAAGCAGGGAGCCACCACTGGAAAGGCCTGTTCTTGTGCTGGCACCCTCTGGATCTCCCGTGGAGGGGGCACATGAAGATGGGCCTCAGGTGACAACTGCAGGGTCTGTGTCAGTTCATATGGGGAGAGGTGGTCTTTGAATTATTGAGGTTCTGCGCCACATAAGACTGTAGAGGTCAAAATCAGCACATGGATTTGGACCCAGAAACTAATTGGTAGCCAGTGTACTCAGGGCAGGATTGGTGTTGTGTGTTCAGAGACCGTCTTGCCCTGGCGAACATCCCGGCCACCAAATTCTGCACCAGTGGCAGTTCCCAAACCGTATTCAAAGGCAGTCCCACATATAACACATAATTTGAGTACTGACACTTCTTTTTTCTACCAAAAGAAAAGCACACACATTTTTGAAGTTTATCCTGGGCCCATCAAAACACCAGTTTAAATAGAAGCCTTTGTTCAGCATCTAGCTTCGGTGTCTCTCCGTTAATTCTAAAGCTGCTGGGTTAGGATAGAGGAGGGCACCTACTGTGTTGCAATTATGGTCCCACAAGAAACACAGGAGGTTGTCCTATACCGAAGCAGAGCATTGACTGACCGGCAGAAACTCCCCTGGACTTCAAGCAGGGAATGTTCCAGCCCTAGCTTAAGATGCCAGTGACTGAAACTGTGACTTTCTGTGTGCAAAGCAAATGCTCTGCCGCTGAGCCAAGGCTCTTCCCAATGTCTAACAATGGCTGAATGACTGGCATATCTATACACTCCCCACTCTACCAAACAATGTTGCTAGGATATGTAAAGGTAAAGGTAAAGGTAAAGGACCCCTGGATGGTTAAGTCCAGTCAAGGGCGACTATGGGGTTGCAGTGCTATCTTGCTTTCAGGCCGAGGGAGCCAGCGTTTGTCCACAGACAGCTTTCTGGGTCATGTGGCCAGCATGACTAAACTGCTTCTGGTGCATGTAGGACCGTGACCACACAGAAACATCATTTACCTTCCTGCCACAGCGGTACCTATTTATCTACTTGCATTAGGGTGCTTTCAAACCGCTAGGTTGGCAGAAGCTGGAACAGAGCAATGGGAGCTTACCATGTCACGTGGATTCGAACCACCGGCCTTCTGATCGGCAAGGCCAGGAGACTTGGTGGTTTAGAACACGGCACCACCCGCGTCCCACACTAGGATAAACAAACACCAAAGGCCATATTGCTGCTAGACCCAATGTGGGTGTGTCATGGATGGTATTGCACCAGCCTCCCCCCCCCCAAAAAAAGCAGAAGAGGTGTCCCACACATACGTCTAATCCATTGAGAAAGGGTTAAATCTGTTGAGAGCAGAGGCAGATTTAGGGCAGCATGGTTCTGCTGAACTGGGAACCAAGCCTTGGAGGTGTCACTGGGATGTCAAAACTATGGTATTGACAGAAGACAAGAGGTGGGGGGCGCCGATGGGCTTGCACAGGGCACCGCTGATGTCTGAAAGACCAAAGTCCACCCCTGTTGGGAGTGATGCTAGCAATAAATTATGTGAACTGCAGGGTTAGGGTGGGTATATACAGAAAAACAACCTATTATTTCCCTCATTGAATTCTTCCCTCACTGAATCCATCTATTACATGCAGATTGCTGTTTCTCAGTGTCTACTTCCTTCCTGATGCTTCTTCACACAGGCTTTGCTTTTGTAAACCCCACAACTCCATGATACAGCTATGTAGAAGGTTGGAAGGCTATGTGAAAGGCTCTGTTTGCCAAGAATACATTTATTCTTACCACCCACAGTCTTACACCGCTGCAATTTGTGTATATGCCAAATTCCAACGAAATCACACCTCACTTGGTTTGGCCTTGTGTCCTAATGCACATGTAAAGGACAGTCCTTTACATGAACAGCTGTCTGGTCCAAGTCCACATTAAAGATAAAAAAGAACCGTAAGAAGCGACTCACAGTGGGTGGGTGGAGGTGGCATGAAGTTCTCTGGCTTCCCCCATATGGTGATACGAATTGCATTTTTAGTTAGATTACAGTCATCATTCCTGAATGTGCATTGATTATTATAAGTTAGCATATGCAAATTTTATGCATATCTGGGCACTTTTCTTCCCCACTCCCTTTCTGAGTATGCAAAAGGGGGAACACTTAGTTATGTTGCTGGTTCTTAGCCAGAACTATCAGGAAGAACCCTCCCTGGCTCAGACTTCAAAGACTGCCAGAAGCCTTCAGAAAGCTTTTCCTCTCCCAAATCTCCTAGGTCCAGGGCTTGTAAAAGAGCTACATATGAATCAGCTTGGCTGTCCTTTCCTGACTCCATGCAGGAGCCCGCAGCACCGACTTGAAGTCAGAGTAGCCTTTCAGGACCTTGGATAGCACCAAGGAGAAATCTCCATCCCTCCCTTGCTACCACAAGCTCAAAGGATCCCTTCCCTTCTATCTTACATACTGATTTTTTGAATAAAATCTTTAAATATAACAGCCACAGTGAGACTGAGAGTTCTAGAGGGAGCCAGGGCATACATTTTGATACTTCTGTTTTTAATAAGGAAAAGCTGGTGGATAACTGAGTTCCACCTGCACAGATTTCCCCTGGAGGTGCGAATCAGGCCAGCTCATCTTAGAATTTGAAGGCATCCCTTTGTCCAGCTGACAAAGGATTTCAGCACATATCTTTCCCCTTCTTGCTTTTTACACACACACACACAACACTTCTTTAAAACATTGCTTTTAAGCATAATCGTAAGCAAGCGGGGCTCTGCCTTTAAGCTGAAAGGGAGTTAATTGTTTAATTAAAGCTAATGTAGTGAAAACAAACTAATAAGCAGCAACTGGGTGTATATAAAATGCAGCCCATAAGGGGGGGTGGGGGGTGTACACTCAGTCTGTCATTGGCCAGCACCACTTGCTCACAGTGCCAGGGCTGACAGCAAAGGAAATGCGGGCGGAGGGGAGGAAGGTCAGAGAAGGCCTCTCCTCCTTCCGGAGGGGAGGTGCTGTGGGTGGGAGACGACTTCTGCATCACACCCCCTGCCCCATCCACATGACTGGCACACCACGCCTCCCAGTTGAGCACCCAATCGGGTAGCTTGGTGGGGGCGTGGTTTGCTGCTCAAGATGCAGCCGCGCCAGCCATTCAGCCCATTTGCTCACCTTCTCGTCGCGAGTCACCCACCCACCACTCCCTTAGGGCTTAGGTCTTAGCTTTTCTCTTGACCTTGCTAGGGACCTATGGTTGGTCACCCAGGTTGCCCAGGGGGCCTGGTAGGAATTTTTCCAACTGGCATTAGGCCTTTGGATTTTTTCGCCTACCTCATGGCAATCATCACAACTTTCTTGGTATTGGGCGGTTAGGCATTGGAATGTGTTGTTAGTGTGTGGAAGGGCAAGGCGTGACCATCGCCTACCCCTTCAAATTTGGGTATTCCATCAAAGGAATCCGGCGGTCGTGTATCCTGTCCAATGCCTGTGTGGTGGGGGGCCATGGCACGACCCTCGGTGACATCAGGGGAGAGCTTATAGTTGTATTAGCATCAACAGGCTCCCCCTACTAGTGGTTAACCCCCTCTTCAGACTCACTCCTCTTCGAGTGGGTGGAGTCAAATCTTCTGTGGTCCAATGCCTAAGCCAATACCTTCTCATTTGATGTAATCAATAAAGTTGTGGTCTTTTCTTGCCCATTAACCTTATATTCTGTGTCAACGTGTCTTTATTCCACCAAGCGGGGGTCGGGTCCTCAAACCACAAACCCTAATTTGGGGATGCAGGGAGGCTCCAGAGAAAGTGCAGCAGACCTGAAGGGGTCTGCATTTGAGATGGAGACCATATGAGTGAGACGGTTAAGTATGTGAGCTGCTGACCCCTTATTTACCTGTGGTCATCCCACTGTTCTGATCCTTGTTTAATCTGTTATTTAATGGAAAGCTCAGTCTGTAGAGCATGAGACTCTTAATCTCAGGGTTGTGGGTTTGAGTCCCCTGTTGGGCTAAAGATTCCCTGCATGGCAGAGAATTGGACTAGATGGCCCTCATGGTCCCTTCCGACTCTGCAGTTCTATGATTCTATGAGAAATGGAAGTGTGGGAAGATTGGTAAAGGCAAGTAACTCTTTCCCCCCAGGGTTACAGGTTAGAGCAGGCTTCCCCAACACAGTGCCCTCTGGATGTTTTGGACTACAAGTCCCATCAGCTTCCACCAGTGTGGGAAGATGTCAGGTTGGGGAAGGCCAAGGTTGCATCATCTCCTTAGAGTCCTCCTACTTGCTTGAGTGACTCTAAAGGTAAAGGACCCCTGACAGTTAAGTCCAGTCATGAATGACTCTGGCGTTGCGGCGCTCATCTTGCTTTACTGGCCGAGGGAGCCGGCCTTTGTCCACAGTTTTTCCGGGTCATGTGGCCAGCATGACTAAACCACTTCTGGTGAAACCAGAGCAGCACACAGAAATGCTGTTTACCTTCCTGCCGGAGTGGTACCTATTTATCTACTTGCACTTTTGACATGCTTTCGAACTGGTAGGTTGGCAGGAGCAGGGACTGAGCAACAAGAGCTCACCCCGTTGCAGGGATTTGAACCACTGACCTTCTGATTGACAAGCCCAAGGCTCAGTGGTTTACACCACAGTGCCATCCACGTCCCTTTGAGTGACTCTACCCATCGCGAATGACTGTCTTCTCTCCTGAAGCAGGAAGGGCTGTATCACGGAGGATAAGGCATTATTACAGCTTGCTCAGAGTAGCTTCAGAGTTGCAGCTATAGGGGGGAAATACCCGCCTTCCAAAAAATATCTGTCATCTGCATCTTTTAACCTTCACAGCTGTGTGAGCAGTTGAGAAGAAGTCTATAAAGGCCTGCTGTTCTCTCTCCCCCCCTCCCCCCTTACAGCAAAGAGCTTCAGCAGCAGCTGGCCCCGGCATCACCAGGGTGGGAACTACAGGATCCTTTGCCTTCTGCACATTCTGAAAAAAATTCCATGTTTCATCTTTCAAGGCTGAAGTGACTTCTCAATTTGCGTCTACCTTTGCCTCGGGCTGATGAGACAAGGAAGATACGGATGAGTCTTGCCTTGACTCATTCAAGGCTTGCTGTCAGTCCTGAACAGCTGGTTCTAAGCATCCCACAAGACAATGCAATGCAGAGGAATGATTAATGTGGGGAGGTGCCAAAGGTCAGTAGCAGAGCAGATGCTTTGTGTGAAGAAGGTCCCAGGTTAAATCCCCAACTGCATCTCCAGGTAGGGCTCACGGAGACCTCTACCTTGAAACCCTGGAGAGCTGCTATCAGTCAGTGCAGACCATACAGAGCTAGGTGGGCTGATGCTTTGTTCTGGTCTGTTTCTATGTTCTCCCTAAAGACTGTCTCTCTTTTCCTCCAAATACATCAAAACCTGCCTTGTCTTGAGGGCCTGGGGGCAGGAACAGTGTGGAAGACAGAATAATTTTAAAGCACAGAAGATGTTGGAGAAGTTCATCTTTGTACTTTTGTCCTTCCTGGCTGTGGTTTACATTTCTGTCATCCTCCAAAGTCTATTAGTTTCTGGTTAATTATTCTATTCTTTACCTGTCTACAAACATCTATTCTCAAAGATACACAATTAACAGATCCTGCATTAGACTAGATGGGCTTCAGGGACGCTTCCAGCTCTTCAGTTCTATGATTCTTTGTTTTCTTCTTGTTGTGTGCGCACAAATCAATAAAATATTACATAGTTAAAAATCAAGGGAATGTAAATTTCCTGCTGGGACTGTTTTTTCTTTGGCTTTCTTATCAGAGTAATTTGGAGCTTCAAGATGACAAAGGATCTGGAAACCAAGCCTTGTGAGGAACAGTTGAAGGAGTTGGGTATGTTTAGCCTGAGGAAGAGGAGACTGAGGGGGAATATGACAGCCATCTTCAAATACATGGAGGGCTGTCACATGGTGCAAGCTTGTTTTCTGCTGCTCCAGAGGGGAGGACCCAAACCAATGGATTCAAATGACAAGGAAGGAGATTCACGCTAAACATTAGGAAGAACGTTCTGATTGTAAGAGCTGTTTGACAGTGGAATGTTTGAAAGCAGAGACGGGTTGATCATCTGTCAAGGATTCTTTAGCTGTGATTCCTGCATTGCAGAGGGTTGGACCTTTGTGGCCCCTTCCAACTCTACAACTCTATGATCCTGTGATGTTATGACACAAAGGATAATTGGAAGCATTGAGACGAGCAGTTTAGGTTCCCCCCACCTACAGCCTCACTTGAGCAGTTAGAGGCCAATAATGTAAATCTTTTAAGAATCATGCCCCCCCCACTATCTGTCTTTCACCCTCACCCATCTACTCTTCCAAATTCTCTCCATTTCTAAGGAATGGAATTAAATATAAAGGGCCATGTAAATAATTCAGTAATCTCATTATACCTCCATCCTTTGCAGCATCAGCCTAGCATCTTGTGCAGAAGCAGGAAAGAGCAGGAGCAGGAGCGAGTAAGTCCATTGGAATTTCAACACAGCTCTCCCCCCAAAAACATTTTATTTGGTGAGCTCCCAGTTATGTTCATTAACTGCATGATTCACTTGGCGGTATATACAATCAGGGGAACATTTTCAAGGTGGGCTCAATGGGTTCCTTATATTGGAAAGGGTGCAAACTGCACCTTAGAATAGCGATTGCAACAGATCAGGTTGCCAAGGCCAGGGTCCTGGCCTGCAAATGAAATCTTAGCACTAGGACCTGTTTGAGCAGCAAAAAAGGAGAAGTGGTCGCTTTGGAAACAAATCACAACATTGCTATATAGGTAATTCGTGATATAGATTGGTTGGCTTTTAATTGTTTATATTGTATACAGTAGTACTTCGGGTTACAGTACATCAGGTTACAGACTCCGCTAACCCAAAAATATTACCTCGGGTTAAGAACTTTGCTTCAGGATGAGAACAGAAATCGTGCGCCGGCGGCGTGGCAGCAGCAGGAGGCCCCATTAGCTAAAGTGGTCTTCAGGTTAATAACAGTTTCAGGTTAAGAACGGACCTCCAGAATGAATTAAGTTCTTAATCCGAGGTACCACTGTATTTGTAAATTTCATTGAGAGGTGATTATAAAATAATAATATTGATCAGACCCTATAGCAGATGGAGAAAGCTTGTTTGCTGTTGCTCCAGGGGGTAGGACCCAAATGACAATAAAGGCATTTCCAACTAAACAATGGGAAGAACTTTCTGATACTATGAGCTGTTTCGCAGTGGAATGGACTCCCTCAGAAGGTGGTGAACTCTCCTGTGCTGGATGCTTTTCAGCAGATACCGAATGACCATCTGCCAGGGATTCTTTAGTTGTGATTCCTGCTTTGCAAACGGGGTTGGACTAGATGACCCTTGTGAGTCCCTTGCAACTCTACGGCTCTCTGCCTCTGTGTCAAGAGACATTCAGATCAGCACTGGAGGCCCTCACACAGGATCTCTGTTTATTCCCTCTCCCTTTCCCCAACGCCTGACAAAGGCAACCGCTTTATAGCTCAGGGTGCGCTTCGCCGGCGTGGGATATGAGCTACACGGAACCTTAATGTGACAGCTTTAATTAGATTTTTTTCCCAAAAAAATAATAAAATAAAATACACATGCCTATTAATGGGAGGCAAAGCCTGGCGGCGGGATTTATAGCTGACCCCAGAGTCGTGGATCTCACCACCCGGAAACGAAGCAAATGAACGTTCCTGCAGAGTGAGTTTTATCGCCGCATTTCCCATTCAGAGCTGCAGAGGGAGGTGGATGGAGCAATACAAACCTTCCACTCAAGGATGATGCAAATTGAAAGCCCAGTTTTTCAAGGCTGTTAGGCTCTAGGATAGCCTTCCCCAACCTTTTGCACTCTAGAGGTTGTTGGACCAGCATGGTTGATACCCAGAGACGATGGAAGGGATGGCAATAGCGCCAAATGATGTGCAGTGATAGTCCAAAACATCTTAAGGGGGACTGGATTGGGAAAGGCTGATCTAAGAGGATCCCAAGGATCAGGGATCGAAGTCTGAGGTTAGCTAAAGCCAAGATTAGCTGAAGTATTTAAAAGGTAAAAGGACCCCTGACCATTAGGTCCAGTCGTGGCTGACTCTGGGGTTGCAGCACTCATCTCGCTTTACTGGCTGAGGGAGCTGGCGTACAGCTTCCGGGTCATATGGCCAGCATGACTAAGCTGCTTCTGGTGAACCAAAGCAGTGCACGAAAATGCCATTTACCTTCCCGCTGGAGCAGTACCTATTTATCTACTTGCACTTTGACGTGCTTTTGAACTGCTAGGTTGGCTGAAGTATTTGTTGTTGTTTAGTCGTTTAGTCGTGTCCGACTCTTCGTGACCCCATGGACCAGAATACACCAGGCACTCCTGTCTTCCACTGCCTCCCGCAGTTTGGTCAGGTTCATGTTTGTAGCTTCGAGAACACTGTCCATCCATCTCGTCCTCTGTCGTCCCCTTCTCTTTGTGCCCTCCATCTTTCCCAACATCAGGGTCTTTTCCAGGGAGTCTTCTCTTCTCATGAGGTGGCCAAAGTATTGGAGCCTCAACTTCACGATCTGGGCTGAAGTATTTACCCGCCCATAAACTAAGAGAAAAACCTGGAAGATTTTGGAGTGAGAAACTGCCCTCCCCAAGGTGAGAGAAACTGCTCCAAAAAAAAAGAGCTAATGGCCGCAGGAAACTACTTGACTTCTCTGGAGAGTGTCTCTCTACAGCTGCCCCCTCAGCCACTGTGGGTCAAGCTCAGCTGCCCTTTGCAACCCTTAAAATGATTTATTTTGTGTGTAACCATATACAGCCATGCTGCACCATTTGTTCTTCTCATTCTTCAGAAACAAACATCTATGCAATGGGCAGATTCCATTCCCCCAAACAAACATCTATGCAATGGGCAGATTCCATTCCCCCAACTAGTCTGGATGGATTTCATAGTACGATCCCACAAGGCAAGCGCTATGTCTCAAAGTTTCCAATGGTAAGGAAGATGGTGATATGATAAAGGTAAAGGTAAAGGGACCCTTGATCATTAGGTCCAGTCGTGACCGACTCTGGGGTTGCGGCGCTCATCTCACTTTATTGGCTGAGGGAGCTGGCATACAGCTTCCGGGTCATGTGGCCAGCATGACTAAGCCGCTTCTGACGAACCAGAGGAGTGCACGGAAACGCCGTTTACCTTCCCGCCGGAGCAGTACCTATTTATCTGCTTGCACTTTGACGTGCTTTTGAACTGCTAGGTTGGCAGGAGCAGGGACTGAGCAACGGGAGCTCACCCCGTCGCAGGGATTCGAACCGCTGACCTTCTGATTGGCAAGTCCTAGGCTCTGTGGTTTAACCCACAGCACCACCCATGTCTTCAAATATCCAAAGGCATGGTGCCGCGGCTAATAGGAAAGCCACCTGCCATATTTGACTGTGGAAATACAAGGCAGTCTCTCTCCAGGTCCATAGAGGAAAGTCTTCAGTGCTAGTCTGATATCACATCCAGTTACGTGCAATGGGGGAAGGCCCACCCATTTGTTTCTATGGCAACAAGCTACCTCTTTGGACATGTAAATGGCAGGACTTAACCAGCCAGCTCAGGCTATAATCTTACAAAAAAACTAACTTGACAGGTTCAGCAAATTCTCTCTAACCACACATACACAGGACCACAGGCTTGGAAGGGACCCACAGGCACCATCCAAACTGACCCTCACAAACCTATTACAACATATTCACTATGCATTGGGTGAAACAGTAACCCCTGAACCTACAGACCATCTATTTTATTGCATAATCCAGTTCTATTATTTCAGAGTGGGGATGCTTTGATCTTTCCAGACCATTGACATTTCTAGATCCCTTCCCCTCATGTGGACATTTTCCCCTAAATTCAAACTCCCCAAATGCTTCTGCCTTTCCTCATAGGCAAGGTCTCCTGGATGGCCTTTTCTACACAATTTCTCTTCTCCTTACCATGTTTTTTGAGATGGGGTTGGCCAGAGGGACTGAAATGTACATTATTCCCTGCACCTACTTCCTGCAAATCTGGGGTGTCTGTTTAAAAACTGAAAAGCATAGGAGTGTTGTCTACCTTTGGTGATTTATGGCCTGTGGGGGTCAGCGATTCACCTCCTGCTTGCTCATAATCCTTAAGAAATATTTTGAGAAAATGTAATGGAAATTATTCAGCTAATCTACTTTAATAACCCAAGCAAGAAGGGCCTCTGTGCATGGTGGATGGACTAATAATTTTGACAAAATATTAGCTGTCTCTTTCAATCAGTTTCTGGGATCCCGGTGCATGCATTAATGAAGCCTGCTAATTCATCACCCTAATTCACCATAAAGACAGGGGGCAGACCGCATGGGCTTGACTGCTAATCTTCTGCAGTCCCTGCCAGGCAGGAAGTGAATTTTGTGCACCTCACTTACGAGGAGCCAGATGGGGAACTCATGGTCCTCCAGATGTTGCTGGACTATAAGCTCCCATCATCCCTGGCCATTTAGCCATGCTGGCTGCTGGGGGTGCTGGGATCTGGGGTGCAGCAATAGCATCCCTACCCCTGCACCGGGGGTCCGGGGGGTTACCGTGAGGCGTGGTCTGAGTCTGGTCCTGGGTCAAGGGTCTGGAGGCTGTCCATCAAGGGCAAAGCGGGGTCCAAGGCAAGGAGCTGGGCGTGGTCAGGAACTCCGGAAGAGCAGGTCTGGGAGCTGGCAGGAACAGGTTTCCAAAGATGTTGCTCCCACAACCTGGGTCTGGGCTGACTGGCCTTTATCTCCTCTGAGGCCTGGGGTGGTCCCAGCCCACAGGTGACTCGCCTCTCCTGGCCTTAAGGAAAGCACTCCTCCTGAGAGAACTTAGTTCCCTCCACCTCTCTGCCCTGATCCTCTGCAGCTCTGCAGAGGCTGGAGGGTTACTGGACCCAGAGGCAACCTCACCTTCCCCTGACAGGGCTGGGAGAGGAGCACCTGCAGGCAATGGGTCCTCAGTTACCTCTGGAGCCAGAGCGGATTCAGCTGGTGTCTGCTCCTGAGGATCCGGCACAGGTGAGGGCCCTTCAGGTTCAAGCCCCTGCCCCAGCTCAGCCGGCCCTGGAGGCGGGGACTCCTGTGCAGCCTGGGATTCCTCAGGTTCAGCCTCTGAATTGGATTCCCAGGCCATCACAGTAGCTCTGTATTGTCTACACTACTGGCAGTGGCTCTTCAGGTTTCTCAGACAAGGGACATCTCCCAGCCTTACCTGGAGATGCTGGGGATTGAACCTGGGACTATTTGCATGCCACAGAGCTATAGCTTTTCTCCTGTTGGAGTCCAACACCCACCAACCCCAGCTAACATGGCCAATGGTCAGGAGTGATGGCAGCTGTAGTCCAGCAGCATCACCAGGGTTTAGGGAACTGGAATAAATTGGGCAAAATATTTGCTGTGGCGAGAGCCTCCAGGGGTGTCTGTGCTTCTCCAGGGTTCAGTTTCCTTGGAATGAAGGTCACTGGAGACTGGAGTGCCTTTAGGATATATAGCTGTATTTACACATATATGCAACCTGAGCAGAGGATGGAGGGGCTCGCAGCATTAACCTCCCAACAGATCTTGTTCCCCCCATTAGGTGACCAAGGAAAACCTCAAGTCACACTCGAACTCATGGACATTCCATGATGCTGAATGATGGAAGGTTCAGGACAGAGGAAATAAAGGACTTCTTCACACAGCACATAGTTAACCTATGGAACTCTCTCCCACAGGAGGGTTAGACAAGTTCATGGAGAAGGCTATCAATGGCTAGTAGCCAGGATGGCTCTGCTCTGCCTCAATGGTCAGAGGCAGTAATGCTTCTAAATAATAGCTATTGGAAATCACAGGAGGGCAGAGTGCTCTTGTGCTTGAATCCTGCTTGCTGGTTTCCCAGGGGCATCTGGTTGATCACTATGAGAACAGGCTACTGGACTAGATGGGCCATGGGCCTGATCCACTAGGGCTCTCCTTATGTTCCTTCTGAGGGGGTCACAGTATCCAATATCCTGACAGGAACTTCTGCATGCAAAGCACACACTCCACTACTGAGCTATGAACTCATGCATGATAAATATATTGTAATAAAATATGTGCCCTGAAGATTGAGAGATCAGGATGGAAACATGTCTGTTGAGGTAGACACTGTTCTATATTTGAAGTCTGAAGCCACATTGACTTCCCCATTAATTTTCAAGAGGGTCAGGAAGGATGTAAAACACACCACAATGTGATCTTTTACTCGGGTGCTGAGAGTACACCATGAAACGTGGTCTGTATGCTTGTAACATATTCTTTCCTTTGAAGTATGTAAGCTGGTAGGACTTGTGCCCCTGTTTTCAATGGGGGAGCGGGTGGGGGAAAATGCACTGGAGTGTGTTTCCCTCAAATAATATGCTTTAATAGCACAAACTGGGGCACTTCACTGCCTGCTATGGGCAGCAGTGGTGGTAAAATGTTAATTGTTGAAACAGCTGTGGTTGAATGGACGAGTGTCTATGCTAGGAAGTAGTTGGGTCGGGAAGGGTGAGGAGCTAGAAGTGCACAAAGCTTTTTGCAGCTCAAATAGAAATTACAAAATATTGGAAATCAGCTGAATGTCCCTCTAAAGAGGGCTGGGTGTATTCTGTTTGAGCCACCACCCTTTTCAAATGCCTGTCGTATCACCAGAGGGTGGCAAAATATGAACAGTTTGATAAAGTCTGGTTTCCATTTAAAAGCTAAAGCAATAACTCTAAAGGGCTCCACTTACTGGTAGCACATCAAATAACAGGATGAAAGGGCTGTCTAAATGTCCATTTATTTTATTCATTTGTTTTTATTTATTGGATTTATGCACCACCCTTCAGCAAAAGAGCTCAGGGAGGCTCAGGAGATAAAATGAATGAGTATGGGGATGTGTTGTTACATAAAGGTTGAATTGCAACAGGAAAACATTTTTCATTGTTGTAAGTTTACCCTGAGCTATGACTGTATTGGGGTTAACTACTTTATGTACTTTGAAAGTTCCCAATAAAATATTTCAGGAAAAGCAGAAGGGCATCCCTGTTGATTCTGCTGGACCACTCATTTTCCAACCCCACTGTCCATTGTTGTATCCTTCCAGATCACCTGAATGGGAGGGAACTGTGAAGCAAAGGGGGATACTCTTTTGCGACAACCCTACACAGATGGCAGGTCTTGGAATGTAGTGCTCTCTGGTCTGGCCCTTGGTTTTTGGGTCCAATCATGCAATTTAACACCTCCATGAAACCCTAAAGTATTCACTGTGTGCTGATGACACCCAACATTCACACTGGATTCTGGGAAATGGAGGGATAGCCCCAATCAATACCTGAGGTCACTGAAGGAGTGGATGGCTAAGATACTGAAACTCAATCCAGGCAACACAGGTGTCCTGTTGGTAGGAAGGTGGGTCAATCAGGGTAGAGGTATCCCTCTTTTTCTGAATGGTAGTGTATTTAAGAATGTAAGAGGAGCTTGTTGGATCAGGCCAAAGGGGGCCCATCTAGTCCAGCACTCTGGCCAAGCAGATGCCCTTATGGAAAATCCACAAGCAGGATTCAAGCACAAGAGCACACTCCCCTTCTGTGGCTTCCAACAACTGGTATTCAAAAGCATTGTTGCCTCCAGCCATAGAGCAGCCATTAGTAGCAACTGATAGACTTTTTCATGAACCTGTCCAATCCTCCTTCAAAGCCTTCCACGTTGGTTTCCTTTACTTCTGCAGAAGGAGCAGGTGAACAGTTTGGGACTCCCTTTGGGGGACCCAGCTTCGCTCCTGGATAAAGAGTTACAACTGAGGGAAGGAGCGCTTTTGTGTAACTTTGGCTGCAACCACTTCTTTCTTTTAAATATTTGCATCCTCATACGATGCTCTCACAACCTGGCTTCCAGCAATAGAAACAATACAATTAAAAAATAAATGGCAATTAAAAACCAGCAGCGCAAAGCCGACATGAACGGAATCAATCAGGAGAGGCTTAAGCATAAAACGAGATCGATCAAGAAAGGCTCAGGAAGACAAACGAGATTGTAGAGCCCAGTTAAAAGCAGTCAGATTGGACAAAGCCCTCTGGGAAGGAAGTTACACAGAAATAAGAGTCTCTTGTGTCTGGTATTTTGCAACCTGGCCCTTCCCAGTGAACCAGAGAGCAAAGCTTCAGAGGGCGGTCTTAAGACTACCAGCTTTTCTGGAATGGACTGACCTCGCCACAGTTGCCTATCCCCTGTTTGCATCCAATTGGACTAATGTAAGCACACTCTGTATGGGGCTGTCCTAGAAAGCATACAGGAACCCATTGGTGTACAATGAAGCAACGAGAGACTTCCGGGATAGCGCGAACGGGTAATGGCGGATTCCCTCCGAGCTCTGGAGGGAATCGGCTCCGTTAAGGACGGGTCTTGCCGTGCCGGCGACACGGGGACCCTTAGAAACCGCAGGCGCTGAAGCCTGCGGACATGGAGACTCGGTGGGCACCTTAAGCGCCCTCCCCGACCCGCGAAGAGCCTTTTTAAAGGCTACGGAGGGGACCGGAGAGTGGCGTGGAGCTGAGAGTCGATCGCTGCCTTGGCGGAGCGAAGCCGCGAGCCATGACCGGAGAGCGCTATCTTTCTTCCTGAAATCTGGACTGAAAAAAACAACTTGTGAGTAGAAGGAAATTTTGGCACTAAAAGTTTTATTATTGAATTCGAGTACGAGCGGGGGATGTGTTAAAAAGGAAGTCCACACTCCCCCCCCCCACCAAAAGACTCAAAGTAAGGAGAGGAGCACTAAGTCGGAAAGACTCTGGTGCTGAAAGGAAAAAGAACACTTTCATAAATTGGCTGAAAAAGTTATTTGTGCTGGAGTGAAGAGAGGGGAATCTCAGAGGTTTTGCTTTTTGGCGGACCCCCCCCCCCGAACCCGGGCAGTGCCCTGCTTGGGAACCCGAGAGAAAAAAACAAGGCGTTTGACAGCTGTCAAAAGAGCTGTCAAACGGACGTCAGCTTGGAAATTGTGTTAAAATTGTGTTACAATTATATTATTGGGACTAAAAGTGTTACATCGAATTGACTGGAAACAAACTAATTTTGAATAACAAAGTAACGAACTGTTGGAAAAGAACTATGATGGAAATCCCCCTAGAGGGAACTAAAGACATTGCAATGGCTGCGGAAGGAAAACTACTGGCAGAGATAAAAAAAATGTTTTCTCTGGTGGGAGCTCTGCAAGAGCAGAGCTTAGCCATGAGAGAACAACTGATGACCTTCAATCTTAAACTAAACAACTCTGTTGGTGGAGCTAACCGGATGGAAAAAGAATCTGCAGATGCAGAAAAAGAGACAACTTTAGAACTGGGGGAAAAAGAAGAAAAAGAAGAAGGAGTTCAGGAGGAAGAGAGTAATCAAATATCTGTAACTTTTGGGAGGAAAAGAAGTGAAAAAGACAACCAACGGATTACAAATCTGCAAAGAGAGAGAAAGATGGAAGCCCCTGGAACAACTGAAACATTAAGCTACGAAAGAAAGAACAAGTATGATGGAGACTTCTTCTTTAAGCTGCAACATGGGAGATTTGTTGATCCTGGACAAAGATTGTTTTTGTTTGAAAAATATGAGGAACTGGTGACAGAATTCCTTCGAGAAGAGAAGATCAATAAAAAGGACTATAAACAAAACTGCTGGAGAGTGACTAACTGGGGCCTAAGGGCCTCTGATGTGAGAAATCCGGGTTAAATCTGTCTTTTCTTTTTTTTTTCTTTTGGACATTAATGCGGGAAGGGGCAAAAACCGGGACAGAGGGGGAGGGGAGTGTAGGGTGGTAAAAGTCTGGGGTTTAGAATAGAAATATTATTGTTTTTGTTGATTTAATATAAAGAGCAAGGAATTTATGGGAGAGAAATTAGGCCGACCTTAGAGAAACAACTTAATGTGTATAATGGATCTAAAGTAAAAATGGATAAAGGATAAACTATAAGAAAAGATATGAATAATATTTAAGAGATTTGAACAAATAACTTGCTGAGATATTTAATGAAATGGGAAGGTGGTTGGGGGGGTGGGGGGAAGTCACGGAAAGAGGGTAACGATTGTAAGGGTATGAAACTACAGATATTCTGTTTTGTGTTTTGTGTTTATGATATATGTCTGTGTTTGTTTAAAAAAAAATTTTTTTGAAAATCCAATAAAAATATTTAAAAAAAAAAAAAATACAATGAAGCAACGAGGCTGTTGATGGGACCTCAGGACTGCTGGCTGTATTGCTCCAGTATTATAGCAACTGCAGTTGCTTCCCTATCTATTTCCAAGGTGCTGGTTTAAAAACAACAACAACAACAAGGGGTGTGAGGAACCTTTTTCAGCTTGCGTGCAGCATTTCCCTGAGGGGAAACTCTTGGGGGCTGTTTGTCAGTGGGTGGGCAGGTTTAGGGGCAATGGATGGGACTCTGACCTCTATTATGCCCCCCTCCTCACCTCCACAATTATGTCAGTGGTTGCTGGTTCCCATGGTTGATGGGACAAGTAAGGTAAGAGTCATTAGCTTGGAGGAAAAGCAGGGTGTGGGTTCAGGACCATGGACAGTGCTCCTGCAGTTGAAGCCAAATACAGTATCCAACTTGTCTCAGCAAGTTCCTGGAGCAACTGGTTTTTACAGCACTGCACCATAGTACAGTGGTACCTCGAGTTACATACGCTTCAGGTTACATATGCTTCAGGTTACAGACTCCGCTAACCCAGAAATAGTACCTCGGGTTAAGAACTTTGCTTCAGGATGAGAACAGAAATCATGCAGCGGCGGCGCGGCGGCAGCAGGAGGCCCGATTAGCTAATGTGGTGCTTCAGGTTAAGAACAGTTTCAGGTTAAGAATAGACCTCCAGAACGAATTATGTTCATAATCTGAGATACCACTGTAATCAACTGGAGTCTACACACACACCAGTGCTGCTTCCTTGCTAAAGGGCCAGTGGCTTTTTCTGTTGTTGGCAATGGGGTTTCCAGGTGCAGGGGCCTCTTCTCAGACCTCTGTTGACTTGAGGCATCTGTAGACCAGCCATTAAAGGTGTATCCTTGAGGGTGGAGGGAAGCAGACCTCATTGCCTGTGGACCCACAAAGGCTGCAGCAGAACACAGATCCATCTCCTCGGAACCACAGCTGTTAGGGGACCCTGCCCCCAAGGAGTCCTAGTTTGTGTCATGACAGAACCCACCTTAATGAAGAAATCGCTGGAGAATTTAAACTTGAAATGTGGGTGGTGGGGAGGCTTTCTGCATTCCCGAAAGGAAAGCAGCAGCACTGCCAATATGGCTATGCTGCTTTAATTAAGAGATATCTGTGGTGTAACGACTGCAGGTCCTGGCCAATCACACCGCTTTTTGTTTCTTTTTACATCTTCAAAAGCAGTTATCCTTTTGATCCTGTTACTTTCAACCCAGAACAGAAAATTGTGTGACGCAGGGAGGGCAGAGAAACAGAGGCCCAAAGGTTTGGTAAGCTTGAGGAGAAGGGAATGTTTCGAGGCCAGTTTTGAATTCCCTAAGATTTCTCTCTCATCTTTCTCACACACGGTTACGATTCTGTTTAATCACCCATTGTGCTCCGGGATTAATTGGACTGAGCAGCAAAGCATTGCAGAGGATGATTAAGAAACAAAACGCAGAGCTCTCAAATTGTCCTAATACAGTGGTTTGCATTTGCTATGAAAAATAGCTGTGTGTTTCTTTTAAAGCAACCCTAGGACTTGTCAATGTTGCACAACAGGGAGGAAACATATATTGGTATGGCGAGATGGTCAATGTATTAGGCTCAGGTGTGAACATCACCTGATCTCTCCATACTTGAGTTTTCATGGGGGAATGAAGCTCACATGCCCCATCCTGGTTCCTCTAAAAACAGTAGCTAAGGACCCTCTTCCACCCCCTTAATCTGAGCACTATCATGCTTGATAACTGGCAGCTGAAAGTGCAAACTGACTGCAGCGCATTGCACTAAAGCTTGCATTTTAAATTGGAAAGCGTGATTTTTAATTAATGGTGCACACATTTGCTTTCAAAGCTATTTTGTTTCTGGTGTGTTAGCTGTAGGAGGCAATGGAAAACAAGCTGTTACTGATGGCCCTTTCTTTCCTTATCATAACAATACCAAGTAGCGGCTTTTGGTTATTAAATTGTGTTATATGACATGGCCTTAACAAGGAACTTGGCCAAGGTTTAATTGACATACAGATGCATTGCAATTTGACTGATTGAGCCGCTGGTGAAAAGTTTCCACAAAAGTGCTTAGCAAGTGACTAAGAGGGAGACAGAGAAGGCTGAGCAGGAGAGCGCATGTCTTCCCTGCCGCCGATCCCACATGCACTACCTGGCTTCTCCAGTTTCAGAAAGGCTTACCAAAGTGGCAGGACTGGGAAAGTCCTAATTGGAGAAGACTCAGAGCAACAGACTATTCTGTGCTCCATCAACTGGGCTGATTCGGTATAAAACAGGTGGGCATATTGGTCATTCTAATGGACTTTGGCAGTCGGACTGAATATTTCACTAAAGGATTGGGAGATATGTCTCAGGGGCAACAACAGTTTGACAATGGAAATAATGACCTAGAGGGGTGCTAAGAGGCAAGTGGGCAGCAGGAATGGGAGATGCCTATCAAACTATCAGTGGACTGTGCAAAACGCCATACAGTGGTACCTTGGGTTAAGTACTTAATTGGTTCCAGAGGTCTGTTCTTAACCTGAAACTGTTCTTAACCTGAAGCACCACTTTAGCTAATGGGGCCTCTTGCAGTTGCAGCACCGCTGCTGCGCGATTTCTGTTCTCATGCTGAAGCAAAGTTCTTAACCCGAGGTACTATTTCTGGGTTAGCAGAGTCTGTAACCTGAAGCGTCTGTAACCTGAAATGTATGTAACCCAAGGTACCACTGTACGTTTTTTATAGGGTAGAGTAAGCACTGGGGGTGAGCTTATGGAGCCAAGGGGGCAGTGCCCCCAAAATGTTTGGAAACCATTGACCTAGAGGGATGTCAGACTCACTCACCCTGGAGGTCTTCAAGCAGAGGCCAGGCAACCATCTGGGCTGCAGGATTATCTACCTCTGGGCTGCCTGCATGGAGCAGGAAATTGGTCTGCAGAGCCTACAAGCCCTGCCCCACCCCCAAATGCGTACAAATTTTCACATGGACCTAAAAAGAAAATGCATTCTAACACAGAACCGGGATTAACTGAAGGCTGGGGGAAAACAAGAAGCAGAGAGAAATGGTTCATCCCAAGTGGAGAGTAGAAACTACCCTGCCTTTCTACAGCCCCATGGAATCTCCCAACCCTCTAGGGTCCCTTGGGGAGATTCTCCACTGCTGTTTGATGCCCTACCCACAATCCTTTGCCTCAAAGGGCACTGGTGTCCTCAGTCACCACTACGTTAACCAGAACCCCAGAGGAGCACCATAAACTGATTATATTTGTACTTCTGTAAAAATCAGATTGTCTCACAAGAGAAGCAACTCTAATTATGGGGAACCATCGCATAATTTTGTATCTAATTGGAGACGCATTTGCTGGAAGAATTTGTTGGGATAATTAAGAGTTGAGGGAGGGAGGGATGTGGGTAAGCTTGCGAGCCACGGAAGAAGCAAATTCCTCATTTCAAAAAAAAGAATGAAAGTCAGCATAGTGAAGGTTGGTGGGAGTAGCTGCTATCGTCGTCGTCACACTCATGCCAAGACGCAGAACTGGAGACAGTTCCCTTTCCCTTTTTAATTTAAAGAAAAGAGCTTTTATTGAGATCCTCAGAGAACTCTCCTTTTGCTTTTGAAAACTGCATTAAAGCCTGGAGTGGGGATTGCAATTAGGGTGTCTGGGGACATTAGGTAATTGAAGTTTCCTTAACTACTGTATCCAATTTTGCTGAGGGAAGGATGTTCTCTGCATGGGGAGGAGGGGGAAGCAAGCTATAAAGCTGTACAGAGACCCTGAAATCTTTAAAAGGTCAGTGCAATGTGGCTGGAAATTATTTGCTATTCCCCCTCCCATCTGTCTGAGCCCATTGTGGGGTGGGAGGTGTCCTCAAAGTTTGGAGATGGTGCTTTTTGCTCATTCTTAAAGGGGGCTCTGAATCGTGCAAGTCATCTGGTGTCTGCACAACTGACCAAGAGGGACGTGGAATTACCATCCTGGCTTGGTGTCAAATGCCACCAGCTCCTAACCATGCTAAGGATTAAAAGGTCTATAAATGTCTTAAATATAGAAGCAGCAAACCAGCAGCACTTTGGAGCAGAGAGGTAGTCACCACTGCTTCCCTGCTCTCGCTGCTACAACTGCTGCTATCACAAACAGTTGGGATGAGTGGAATTAAATTTCTTAAGGAGGACCAATATACCGAGTTTTGCCACCATGTCACTGACCTTCATATGGATGGATTTTAAGCCCCCAATTAATTCTGCTGTTTGCCGTTTCCACCAGTTAGATTTAATACTAAAACACACTGAGATAGACACACCAAACCCTAAAGCATTTTCCTAGTTTAATCCTCAATGGCTCCTTTTGCTTTATTTCCCTTTTTCCCTCCACCTCCTCCTTGAACGAAACAAGAGGTTATTAACTAACGAAGGCTCCCTCATTTTCCAGTCTGCTGGCTGCTTTGCTACCTGTGCCACGAGATGGAAATTCCATCCCTCAGCCGTTTGGGCAGAATTAGTGTCTCCATTCTTTTGAGACGCTCCTGGCCTCTGGGCTTTTTTTGTTCAGCCCTGGAATTGCATTTCAGGGCTTGTAGTTTTCATTCAATTAATGAAGCGCTGGTCCCTCTCTCAGAAGCCGAGGAAAAACCGTTTCCCGTCTTCTAATGGGATGCACCCATTTGCTAGCTGAAATGGCTATCAGGAAATGACCATTTTGAAATCGGAGCCTATTTACTTGGTAAATAGTAAGTTTACTTGGCTTATCATCCAAGGATCTCAGGGGTAGCAGACATGAGGCCATCCCATCCCATTCCATCTTGAGAGAAGTTTGAGAAACAAAGCCTGGCCCAAGGTCACCCAGAAAGGCTTCGTGGCTGAGAGTGGTGAAACTGGGTCTCTCCAGCATACAGTTGATTCTCTGGCAGAGGAATCGCTAACATGGTGCTCTCCAGATGTAGGTGGACTACAACACCCATCATCCCTCATTGTGGGCTATGCTGGCTGAGGCTTATGGGAGTTGTAGTCCACATCTGGAAGGCACCACATTGGGTGGTCCTGCTCTAGCAGTTACAACACAAAGGTTTCCACAGGTGCTCTTGCTTGTTCCCAAGCAAACATGAACACAGGAATATAGAAGACAAGAAACCGTGATATATCTAGTCAGGCCATTGATCCATTCACTCAATATTACTATCAGACCAAGAGACTTTCCTTGTCCTGCCTGGAGAAGCCAGAAATTGAGGCTGGGGCTTTCTGTGGTGAAAAGCAGATGCTCTACCACAACCCTCCCAGATGTTCAGCCAACTACCACATCAATGCTGCTGCCCCCATCTGATGGTTTATTTTAGTGTATCTTTGATTCTCGAACAAGGGGCAAAGTGTACCTCCCCAAAACTAGCCCACCATGTTGGATGTATGCCTCTATGCCTGCTTAAGTGAGGTCTTCTGCAGCTATATCCCTCACCCCTTCAAATATAATCTATCTCGGGAGGAAACATCATCATTCCAAGGGATGGAGCATATAGTACTGGCAAACAGCAACCTTCACTACAAGTGAAGGGGAATCCTAAAAGCTCAGCTATAACCCAGAAAGCATCTCTCTATCAATGACAAACTGATTAAGCAGGAGAACAGGACATTGGGGGGACAATATGACCCAGTCCATCTCACAGCTGAAAGAAGCACACCCGCAAAATTTGTTTGGGTAGCCAAAATAGATATGTAGCAGTTGGATTTAACAGCAAACTATGCATCCTCTTTTAACGGGGGGGGGGGGGGGGGCAGAAACAAACTTGTACCTCCAGGTACCCAAAGTTTAGAAGACCCTGTCTTAATCCATATTTGCTTTGAAGCATTTGAGACACACTTTTTAGAGGAAGAGTGCATAACATAGTGGGCAATGGGTGGGAGCTTTGTAAAATAAATGGTACCCGCCAGTCTCAACCCCATATTTACCTTTGAAATCGCTGCCACCTCCTTGTATGCCGATGATCCATTTTCTTCTCTTTTCCCCTGCCCCACCCACCCCCTGGTCGCTGGTCCCCAGTTGTGTGGTCTGTTTAGGACAAGCTTTCAGCAACAGTATCCTGGACCATGTATATCTTTTTCTTGCAGGCAAAGATATATCCATTACCATCCAAGTGGCAAAAATTGTTTGGGCAGCCAGGTTAAAAACAACCACCCCCAAACACTTGGTGGGGTGGGAGGGATGTGCTGCTGGTTTAATTTCATTTTTAACACCTTTATAGTTTATTATAGAGGGTTGCTGCATTTTTACCCTGGGGGGTTGAGCTTTATTTTTATGTTTGTGTGTGTTGATTATGTCAAAAGAACTGTCCGCTTTCTCCATATTGTGGTGGCTTTAAACAATTAAGTTTAATTCATTTAACAAGAATGAGAAGGCACGTATATGTTCTTCTGATTATGATCCTTTCTTTAATTAAAAAACAAACAAGCACCCAAACACGCCCCAAACCCAACCTCTGTGTAAAAATAATGTTACAAAACCAAACAAATTGGCAAACAAGCTTGCACTGCCAGGTTAAAGGTCTGAAAGCCTCAGCTGCCTTCTACCAGCCAGTGACATTTCATGGCGAGAGAAATGAATTTTCGATCCGGAGCAAGGAGGAAAGGGGGTGGGGGTATAACAGGCACGACTCAGCTGCGTGGTTGGAGGTCGTGCTGACGTCCCAGGAATCCACTCGGGCAATCAATCACGCAGGCTTAGCAGGGGCTCGATGGGATGCAAGCAAAGTACACTCAAGTGGAGGCCATGTGTCCCACCGCTCTGAGGTAGCGGAGTGGGGGAGGTAATCTCTCTGCAGACTTGTGGTCGGCGACAATTCAGGAGCGCAAAGGCTGTTTGCAGACGGGGATCGTGAAGGGAGTGGTACTGTCCCTTTAGGGAAGTTTGATGGATTGCAGGAGAGTGGGAAACAATCGAGGCAAGGGCACACAAACGCATACACCTTACAACACTACTGGTAGGTGACCTTCACGCAGAAAGTCTCTTCGTTCTTGTCTTCATGATCATTGATATAAATCAGGATTTCCTCTTCGCCAGCACTCTGGCTCGGGGCAAATCGCAAGCCGATGGTGTACGTCTCCCCTCCGCCGATCTGCAAGGACAAACAACAGGGACGGGAGCCAGAGGGTCAGTTGAGGGCTAATAGATGCCTGCATATAAATTGCTTCGTAAGCAGTGATTCCGTGGATGATCCCTCAGTATAATTGTTGAAAAGGGCAAGGCCCAATTCCAGGCCAAAGTGAAGCACCTTTTGTGTCTCAAGGGTGGTGTGGGATTTTTACTATTATTTTAGTGCTGGATTTTGGCTGGAAGGAGTTCAGATGGTGCTCGAGGCTACATGAGACAATACGGAAGCTTTGCCTCTGGGATTTGGTCTATGGCGGCCTTTTCATGCATTCGAAACACTGCATACCCTCATCAAAATTGAAAGATGAGGCATACACATGCGAAGAGAACCCTTACAGAACTATTTTGGGATGCAGGAGCTGATTGCCCTCGATATCCTCAAAACTCTCGTTCGTTGGAGGTTTTTAAACAGAGGTTGGATGGCCATCTGTCAGAGATTCTTTGGCTGTGATTCCTGCACTGGGGGGGTGGACTAGATGGCCCTTGGGATCCCTTCCACCCCTACAATTCTATGGTTCTATCCAAACATGCAGATTACAGAGACAGTTGAGAGCCAACTTTGCAGTGCCCGGGGGTAGCATTTCTGCCTTGAGAACTTCCTGGACCCTCAGCAAAGTCAAACCATCCTCTTCCTCTTAAGATGCTACCTCAAAGGAATCCTCCTTGAACTGTAGAAGGTCCGGCCGGTTGGTGTGCAGGAAATAGACCCTCCGGGATGGATAGGGGTTGGCGTAGGTGATCCTCTTGTTTGAGCCTTTCCCTCCACCAGGGGGGAGCACAATTTCAAAAGCCTGGAGGTGGGGAGAAAAGGAAAACTGGAGTCCGAGACAACACAGGACGGGATGACGCAACACCAATATCAGGGCCAAATGAAGTGCCATGATGTGAGAGATCTCTGTGTTTAGGATCTCCTCCGAGTTTCTTTCCCTTTTTTCAGTTTAGTGGGTACAGGAATGTGCTTTGGGGGAAGAGACACTCTAAGAGAGGGTGATTCACTCTTTTCCTCCCTTAATGCTTCCTGCTTCAAATAGCCCCTGCCTCCTGTTAATTACACAGGAGATGGGGGGAGGTCTATATATTGGGTTGCGCCCAACATCTATGCCCAATGAAATCAAAGAGCTTCCCCAATTTAAACAGAGTTTCGACGGCCATCTGTCAGGGATTCCTTAGCTTTGATTCCTGCATTGCAGGGGGTTGCACTAGATGAACCTTGGGGTCCCTTCCAACTCTACAGTTCTATGATTCGAAGGCCATCAATTTCAGTGGGTCTACTGCGACTGAGTTGGATTTCTTCATATCTTGAGGCTGCAGAGCTATAAAAAACTTGGTGTGTGTATGTGTCGATTTCACACTTTAGCATCCCATTTGAGCTGCTGCTGAGTTAGCTCTTAGCTTCGCCTTTTGAGCAGTTGCTGAATAGCTCATGCTTTCTCACCTAGCCCACTGTCAGGTGTGCCAGGGCAACTGCTACTGTCTCCAGTTTTGGAGTATCAGGTGCTCTACAGGGCTGGCACACTTCCTACCCAGAGGACTTAATGTCTAATAAGCAAACTAGAGACGGCTGTTATAATGAAACAGCGGAGAAAAGGGGGAAGGGGGCAAATCAGATGCTGGATCTGGCCACAGTGACACATGCTCTAGTTACATCCCAGTTGGACTACTGTAACACATTCTACGTGGGGCTACCTTTGGAAGCTTCAGCTGGTCCAAACTACTGATGGGGGCATTGCAGGGAGCATGTTGCTCCCCTCTTAAAAAAACAACTTCACTGGCTTCTAGTCCATTTCTGGGCACAATGCAAAGCACTGGTTATGACCTATAAAGCCTTATACTGCTTGCGCTCAGGCTACCTGGAAGACCTCCCTGTATGAACCCACCTGTTTGCTAAGCTCCTCCAGTGAGCACCTTCTCTTGGTCCCATCAACATCAGAAGCATTGCTGGTGGTGACACAAGAGAGAGTCTTTTCTGCGGATGCTCCCAGACTGTGGGATTCCCTCCCAAGAGAGGTCAGCCTGGCTCCCTCTTTGCTATCCTTCTGCTGGCCAGCCAAGACCTTCCTGTTCAGGCAGGACTTGGAGAACTAAGGAGAAGACAGTGCTGATCACTGCAAACTGTACTTCAGCTGCTGGTTCTAAGTGTGTTTTGATGCAATTTAACTATTGTTTTTAGATTTGTATTACACTGTATTTTATGATGATGTTTTTAAATGTTGCACGCTGCTTTGAATTCCAGTATGGGAGAGAAGTGGGATATAAATACATTAAATAATGAATAAATAGCCAGAAGGTTAAGGCTTGTGGGATCCTGCCTCCCTACGCACTGTCTTCTAAGAAAACATTAGATGGTTCGATGAACTGGACGAGAAAGTATCTGGCAGGTTACACTCAGATATATTCCTCATTAGGAGAGACAACCTCTTAAACTCCCCATGCCCTGAAACTAGAATAAACTTGTTTCAGGATTTGATTTCACTTCTTCAACCCTATTTGACCCCCAAAAAATGCAACACGGTGGCCATTATACTCCAAAAAATCTAAACCTTGGTTTGATCAGGAATGCCTCACTATGAAGCACTCTTTGTTGGGAAAATACAGGAACTATAGGTCTGCTAATCTACCCTCACTCCCTGCAGAGTGGTTTGAAGCTAAACAAAATTATAAAGCTTCCAAGAAAGGGTTTTGAGGAAGGGCTGAAGGAGACCATGGCTGTGGACATGAAACTGAACCGAATTGTGTGTTCTCCAATTCATGGTCTCTGATTCTGGGGAGCTAGGGGTGGCTGAACTGCAGCACGGCAAACTACTCCTCTGTTGAACAGGCAAAGGCAGAGCTCAGAGGCCAAAGTTCCTTCCTGCCCACAGAACAGATTTCAGTGATGGGAGACAAGCTATGCAGCTAAAGGCCTGGATTTTAAATTACAACAACAGGGGAAAACAAACAGTGCATTGCCTTTTAGGACACACCTTTATCATTCCTAATAATGACCAGAAACAAGAAAAATCCTGAAGAATAACCATGCAGGCAGCCTTGAAGTTGTCATCCGTCCCCCCTAAATGGCACTCCGGAGACAGGAGTATAAGAAGAATTTTGACTTTCAGACTGAAAGGAAAACCCACCTGAAGCAAGGTCTTGTCCTTGCTGACTCTGGATCCCTTATGTTCAGGAGAACACGGCCCTCCACCTGACCTTTCTGGCCCCCTTGCATCACCCTTAGTAAAACCGGGAATTAAAGGCAAATGTCTGACTACCTTGGAGACAAGAGGTTGCCGGCAGGATAGGCACACCAGCCAGGAAGACACAAGCTGATGGTATTCGACATCCACCAGGTTGAGGTAGACAAACCGGCTGCCAGCACTCTGAGGCCTCACGCCGAGGTGCAGATCTTGCACGCCATTTGCAGGGAGGATGAAGATGCCTTCTGGGTCCACCTAGGAGAGGAAGAACGAGGAGACATAAGCACAGAAGAAGAGCCTGCTGGATCAGGCCAGTGGCCCATCTAGTCCAGCACCCTGTTCTCACAGTGGCCAAAGTGATGCAAGCAGGATCTGACCATGAGAGCCCTCTTCCCTCCTGTGGCTTCCAGCAACTGGTGTTCAGAAGCATCGCTGTCTCCAGCTGCAGAGGCAGAGCAGAAGTATCATGGCCAGTAGCCATCAATAGCCATATTCTCCATTAATTTGTTTAGATTTTCTTTTAAAGCCATCCAAGTTAGGGCCATCACCGCCTCCCACGGGAACGAGTTCTGTAGTTTAACTATGCACTGCATGAAGAAAGGCTTTGTTTTATTTGTCCTGAATCTTCCAACATTCAGCTTCATAATGAGCCTACGGGGAAAGGAGCTTACTGCAAAATATTACACAATCTTCGGCGCCTGTACCTCTGCCCACACGTAGCTTGCTCTGGAAAACAGGGAGTAGTTGCTGACTAAACCATGGAGTGAAGCTGCTGAGGACCCAGAACTCCTTTTCAGGGCTGCTTCATCAGGCTTATTGCATGGATCCTTAGATCCACCTTTAGCAGAAAAGACTGTGGTCAACGGCAGAACCACCCCTGGTCTGTCTATAGTAGGAGACTTGAGGCATTCCACCGCTTGCTCTGAATGTAGCTTGCTTACTAGCCTATGTTCAATAGCCCAAGGGTGGTTTTACTAACCATAAGTGATTTCAAGCCTAGCTAAGACTTAAAATCTGCTCCATTTCAAAGTCACTGTCAAAGGATTCTGGGAAGGGAAATCCATGTCTCCCCCCACAGA
Source organism: Podarcis erhardii (assembly GCF_964252035.2). Taxonomy (NCBI): domain Eukaryota; kingdom Metazoa; phylum Chordata; class Lepidosauria; order Squamata; family Lacertidae; genus Podarcis; species Podarcis erhardii. The sequence goes on along the minus strand of NC_138511.1, from coordinate 29,234,958 downwards.
GGAAGTGAGGAAGAAAGACTCCTCCCTTCCTCTTTGTTAGATGTGAGCTACAAGGTCTGGGTGGCTTGCCGAAAGCCAGGTAAGCATTTTGGAAGGGAACATCCTGTTTAGGTGTAAGGCACAATGGTCCTCTCCTTCACCTCGCAGGGCACCTCCCTCCCTCCCTCTACATCATATCCAGAGATGCTTCAGGGTGGGCTTAACTATCGAAAGGTGGTTTACAAATGAACTATGAGAAAGGTGATGGATGTATCCCTGCTCGGGTCAGCATCCATACTTTGGCCCTTTAACAATGGTGCCCCAATGGGGACAGTCACCTCAAGGCCATGGGCTCTAGGTGACTTGAGTGATGCTGTGAACAGCAGCTGCCAAAGCCCCCTGTCGGAGGAGGAGGAGGGGCTTCTCAGAGGTTAATCCAAAATGCTACAGACACCAACGAGGCTCTTCCGAAAGGGACCACCTTGGTGTCCTTTGATCAAGCCACGGGGGAAGCTAATCTGTTCTACCTCTGTCTCCAGCCTGGAATGCAAATGAGGCAATGATTCAATGTGTGCTGCCGACATGGAAATGAGAGCTTGCAGAGGCAAAAGGCGAGGGCCTCGCATTTTCTTTTCATGAAGGTTCTCCCTTGGCAATGGGGCTACATCCGCCTTATGCTAGCAATTTAGGAGGCATCTCTGGTCAGTCTGTCCAGCTGCAGTGATTAATGCTCATTACATTTAAGGGAGGGCTGTTTTAGAAACTGAAAGCAAGGCTCCGGATTCTTGGCTTAAGGTATAATTGCCACTGGCTTCCTCCTCTCCTTTGCTCTAGAGTAGCCTTTCTCAGCCTTGGATCCCCAGATGTTGTTGAACTACAACTCCCATCATCCCTGACCACTGGTCCTGCTGGCTAGGGATGATGGGAATTGTAGTCCAACAACCTCTGTTGAGAAAGGCTGCTCTAGAGATATAACAATCAGCTGACTCCACAGGAGGTTCTCCAGAGGATACAAGGCCATTCTCCACCACGGTTCAGGCTGCATGTGCTTCTGGATGGCAGGGGAGGTGGTCTCAATGGATGAGGGTCAGCAGGAGCTTGCCTTGAGGACCCTGAACACCATGAGACATTTCGAGGCCCACTCTGAGGGCAGTCTCAAGGAGTGGATCCTGTGTTTGACTCTTCCCCCAGAGGCTGGAAGTTTAGACTTCCTAAGACTCTCAATCTTTCATAAGCTCTGAGCAGAGAGTTTACAGATGTCAGTAACCCGCTGACATTGCCTCCTGACTTCAAATTGTTGCCAGCTTTAAATTCCTTCTCACTCTCAGCTAAAGGCCAGGACCTGGGCACTAAATAGGTGTGCCTGTAACACCCATCTTCTCTGAAAACTCCCACTGGGAGCTGGCCCAGGTCCTGCACAATCTGAACTAGATTTGGCTCCCTGAGCTCTTGATGCTTGCTACTTGCTGTTGCGCACTCACCAGAGGTCAAGTCCCTCCATGCCTCCCTCAGCATCTTCTCTGGCTTACAAACATCGCCAATAGCACCATCAACACACCAACTGCCCATACAGGTGTGCACCTGTTTGACCATCCACCTAAATTCTGCATGAACCTAATGCCAAATTCCGAGTTTGGAGAGAACTGCAGATTACTCACATCTCCACCCATTATCCTTCTGAGCAGGCTTTTCTTATGCTCTTATAACCTCATGTCACACTGAGTACCGTATGGGCTTGTATACGGATTGGAGAGGTGAAGTTGAGGGTGAGGGATTGACCAGGGCTCATCAGAGAATCCATGTCTAGGAACTGATCCCAGGTCTGATCAGCAGAATCTCACTTAGACTCCATACCATGAGTTAAGCTGGAGTTTCCTTCAAGTTTCCTTTGTCTTTTGCTGTTCCCTTTCAACTCATGTAGCTTCAGAATTTTCAAGCAGCCCCCCCCCCCTTCAATTTATGTGAGGGCAGCGGAGTTTGTGTTTCTCTTATTATTCACATTTATAATTATGACTAAATGCATTCTAAAGAAATTATTATTCTCCATAGACTCATTAATTCTGATAACTTGCCCACTGGGGTTTTGGGCCACTGATCCCTCCGTACGATGGCTTTAATCAAAAGACAATTACAGAAGAGGCTTTGCAGCTGTAAATTGTCTGAGGTCTCCTAACGGGCTCTTGCATCCTAGCGGACGGCCCATCTCGTGGGGAACTTTGATGAAAATCTCCAAGCAAAGGCACTTGCAGAGGCGGAATCAAATTTCCCAGCAGAATATGTGTGTGTGTGTGTGTGTGTGTGTGTGTGTGTGTGTGACCCCCCTTGTGCGATTTCTTGTCAGTTTCTTGTGAAAATGTGCATCACCCTTTCTTTCTCAATTACTTTTATTTGTCCTTGGAAAAACATTGCCCAGCCGAATCTGATTAGCTGCATCATGTGATCCCTGATTGGCTAGGATCAAGCATTTGACTAATCCAGGCAGGAGGGAGAAAAGCGTAATAAAGGAGGAGGAAAATGAAACAGAAGGTTTCCTGTTCTTTTAAGATCTGAGCAACCACAGAATAAAGTAAAGTCCCCACGGAGTCCCGGGGCCTGATCTTACCGTCAGCTCATGCGGGTGTGAGGTGTATGCTTTCACCTTCCGGATGGCTTGAGTCCCTCTGAGCACCAGTGAAAGGCGGGTCAGCTGCCCTGTTATGCAGCTAACATCCACCCGCTGCAAAGAATGGAGGTAGAATTGCCAGATCTGTGTCGGAGCAGCCAGCCAGGGGTCCCTGGGGTGACAAACGGAGCAACAGATGGTGCTTCACAGCCTTGTCAGAGTGAAAAATACTTGGGGAAGTGACGGCTCCAAAACTGCGAGCCGGGAAAGAAGGAAAATCCTCCCTCAAACCCACATGTGTGCGTTCTATAAATTAAGCACCAGCCGCCCAGTTCCTGGGGAATGCTCACACAGCCTAGAAGGGCACAATCCTATCCTGGTTTGTTTGTTTGTTTGTTTCCTTGTTAAAAAACCAAAAGGAAAACATCCAAATAAAACGCAATTCTGTGCTCAGCTCTGGGCTTCTCTGAGTGGCTGAATGTTCCAGGGTCTGTTTCCTTAAGAAGACAGAGCAACATAAGCTGCAGGTGCCTTTTGATCTTTTAAAATTAATTTTTATCGCTTTGCTTCTTACCTGTTAAACAACAACACACATACAAGCAAGCAAGCAAGGAAGGAAGGAACCCTCCACCCTTAGTAACTTTGATGCAGCACAGAATCTGAGTGCCGTCATGCTTTCTTACTTACGTGTAAATAGAAAGGAAGAACCTCTTGATCTGTGGACTTGGGCCCCCTGCGACTTTCAGAAAGACATCCTGAGGTTCGCCAGGCCCCTGGGTGGGAAGACCGAGACCAGATTGTGATGTATCAGACCTTACCCAGTAGTGTTGAATTAATTTCTGAATTAAAACCAGGGAGCAGGTTTTGGAACAAAGGAGACTGCCTTCCATCACTGATCTACACCAGGAGTGGTTAACGCGCATCCCTTTAGATGCTGCTAGAATAAGACTCTTGTCATCCCTATTGGCTGGGCTGGCTGGGGCTGATGGAAACTGGGATCCAGCAACATCAGGAGGGCTGCACTGCTAACCTCACCCTGGTCCACCCTGCCTGGCAGAAACTCTCCAGAGTGTTATACAGAGAGAGCCCTTTCCCAGTGATGCTGGAGATTGATCCTTGGACCTTCATCACACAAGGGACAATGCACTGACATACAGCTCTCTTTCCCAAAGGCTCTGCTTTTTTGCATCTGGAAAAGTTAATTTATAACTTGGATAAGACTCAGAGCTGTGCTGGAAGTTATGAAGGAAATATTTTCAGCACATTCACAGGGACTTCGGAAGCAGGAGCAAAAGGGGATGGGGGGAAATTCGATAATCTTTGGTGGGTTGGAATAATTTTCGAAGATTTGTGGGGGCATTCAGTACCATTTTCTTGGTTTCACAAACGATGTTGGGGTCACTGCAACGCACAAACATCTCTGGTTCTCCACCCGGCATACCCACTGGGGCACCTGGCAAGGACAAAAATGGATCGTGAGGTCTGATTATTCCCACAAAAACAGCATGAATAAAAATAATCTCTGCCATTGCTCCTGCGGCATACAATGCAAAATCCTCCCATCTGCTGAAAGCAATGTGTTCAAAGTATTTATACTGCTAAGACCACCCCAGTCAGGAAATCAAGGGCTGAACTGGTGACCTTCTGCATTCCAAGCATATGGTCTACCCCTGAGCTAATGTTCTACCTCAGTACAGGAAACTACCTTGTATCACACGGGGCCATTTAGCTCAGTATTGTCTGCACTGACTGGCAGTCCTGAAGACTCCAGGACTTCAGACAAGGGTCTTCTTCAGCCCTACCCAGAGATCCCAATTGAAACTGGGTCCTTCTGCATGCAAAGCAGGTGCCCTGAGCTATGACCCTTTCCCACTGCATACATCCAGTATATCCAGCTTGGCCCTGGCAATGGCAGTGATTTTCAACGTGCCGTTTCTCGTTCTTCACTTTCGGGGGGGGGGGCTGCCTGCGTAATTGGCTAAGAGCTACCTGGAAGGGTGTGCCAAGGAGGCAAACGGATGGATTTTTTGAGAAAGGTGAGCTCCGGGTGATAGAAGCGGAAGGTCTGATCTACCACGTGGGGCTGGGATTCCACATTCACGCTGAGGATGGCGAGGAGCTTCCCGCCGCTTGCAGTGAAGGAGACCTGGGTGGAGGGAGAGGGAGAAAATTAATGTCGTTCCCACAGGACAGCATGAATGGGGGTGACCGTGAGGGCCTGTCACTGCCTCTCACCCCGCCCTACCTTATAGGATTGTTGCAAGGATTACATGAGGTGGGGGGGGGGAGCCACCTTGAGCGCCCTGGAGGAAAAGTTGCCTTTCGTAAAACAGGCTGAATCTTTATTGCACTGCTGAGGGATGGTTTGCCTAAGCCGCAATTAGCAAATGAGGAATTAAGTCCTTAGGCTTGATATCCTTGTTACATCCCGTAAATGCAGAGAGCAGAAATAATCCTTGAGTAATTTCAGTACTATCACCTGTAATACTAATCAGGTCCTTGTGTACCTTTAAAGAAATAATAAAATTGAGTGCCTTTTGGAAAACAGGCTGCATCTTTATTACAGAGCCGGGCAAGGTTTGGAGATCAAAAAGCACAGGGGTTGTAAGTTGGGGTAGGGAGCATGTCTGGAGCTGCCCCCGCCCCAAGTCATTGCACACAGACCCACCCCCGCCACTGCCACCACCACCCCGTCAACCTTCCTGCATGAGGAATGTACCAAGAGTGACAGAACCACCAAATCTGAAGAGGGAAGAGCACCCACAAGCCGACTGACTGGGTGCTTCCCAATCACTCTCCTTGTCAATCAGTGCAATTTACCCTGATGTGCTTTGTTTGTATGCCACAGGACTTCCAGGGGGCTGGGGAGTCCTCCTTGCCTTTGCTGAACATCAGCTCCGTGGGACCTTGCTGGGAATGAAAGAGAGGAGTTGGAATGTGCTTTCCATTTTAACTCTCCCCCCCCCAAAAAAAAACCCCTCCCACTGTCTTCTGGGAGTCTAATGTCTGCGAGCCATTATCCTGGTTTATATGCTGTGGAATTCATTCTGCTATAGGCTTAAATGAGATTCTGGTACTGCACCGTGTGTAAAGTTTCTCAAAAGCAAATATTTGGGAAGTATTTTAAGAAGCAAAGCACGAAGGCCTCTCTACCTGCATGGTGGCAGCATGCTCCAGGGAGAAGGCCTGGTACTTGAAGGGGATGTGGACCGTCTCCTTGGGGCGCAGGTACACCTGAGGCGTGAGGTCGTCCTGCAGGTGAAACATGTCCTCCTCCAGAGGGGTGGTGGTTTGGGTCAGCTTCTTGAAGTGCCTCCATTCTCTAGCGTCCACAATGACACTGGAGGGAGAAACAAACCAGACAAAGGCCAAACACTTTTACTTCCAGGTGGGACTTCCAACCTCTTTGTTAGCTGTGATCCATCTCAAAATCAAACTTTGGATTACCACCTTTGACACTGTGGCTGGGAGCCTATGTCTGTTGCAGCACATGTGTCGGCTTTCCTCGTGTATAGTGGAGGAAGAATTAATTTCACAGGAGCATAGAATTGTAGAGTTGGGAAGGACCCCATGGATCATCTAGTCCACCCCCCCCCCCCCCGCAATGCAAGAATCACAACTGAAGAATTTACCTTCTAACTGGGGTTGGTGGCATTCATGTGCATAAAGGTAAAGGGACCCCTGACAGTTAAGTCCAGTCATGGACGACTCTGGGGTTGCGGCGCTCATCTCGCTTTACTGGCCGAGGGAGCCGACGTTTGTCCGCAGACAGTTTTTCTGGGTTATGTGGCAGCATGACTTAAGCCACTTCTAGCAAAACCAGAGCAGCGCACAGAAATGCCGTTTACCTTCCCGCCAGAGTGGTACCTATTTATCTACTTGCACTTTGACATGCTTTTGAACTGCTAGGTTGGCAGGAGCTGGGACCGAACAACGGGAGCTCACCCCATCGTGGGGATTTGAACTGCCGACCTTCTGATCGGCAAGCCCTAGGTGCTGTGGTTTAACCCACAGCGCCACCCACGTCCCATATTCATGTGCATAGAACCCTTTTATTATTGCCTGTAGGCAAATGAATGCTGCTCACTGGTTCGGGGAGGGGGAGAGAAAAGCAAAGCTTTTGCCGGGCAGGGTGGGGGTCCATAATTGTCTTCCCTCCCTGAGATTGGGAACTGCAGCTCCCACTGGCAGAGATCCTACAGGGGATGCAACAACCTGTGTGTGCAGTGTGTGAACTAAACCTCCCCTCTACCCCCCCACTAATTCATATTTATTTAGAGCTTTTGAACCCTGCTCCTTAGACAAAAAGGCTTCTGAAGTGGCTTATATATGATCAATTAAAAGAAGGCAGTCCCTGGCAACACAGGCTTACAACCTAAAAAAACAAAAGAAGAACAGCACACGAGGGAAAAGGGACAGGGAGGGAAGAGGGAAAAAGATCAATCTTGACCTGACTGCACACCTGTAAGGATTACTGAGCTAATGCACGTGAAGTGATCTGAACACTTGAACGCAACATAGATACACAAACGGATATTAATGCTGAGCATTTTTATGATCGATTGTGTTCTTCCCGACAGTTTTTGCGTGATCCTTCTGGCCTTCAGAATGCAGCCGCTTTTTCTCTCACAGCGATCCAACTGGGGCTCGGAAAGCACAAAGAAGGGCATTGCCTGCTTTTGCTCCCCTGGGACTTCTCCTACCTGAGCTCTGGGTTGTCCGTCTCTATGGTGACTGTGTGCTGGACATTATACGGGTTCTTCAGGGCAAACTCGAAGAACTCAGCCGTGCCAAACGTGGCGTAGAGGGTGTGATGGGTGGTAATGGCCTGGCTCAGCATGCTGGCGATGCTCTCGGCTTTGATGCGCTCCCGGTAGGCCTCGATGATCTGGAGGTCCCGGGAGTGCTGGATGCGATCCTCATGCCGTCCCTGTGAGGGAAGGAAAGGCTCAAGAACTGGCTGAGTGGGCAAGGCGGACTGTGAGACGTAGCTCTTCCGGAGAAACTAACACAGCATCTTAAGAGTACTAGGGAACACAAAAACCAAAGACAATTCTGAAACTGTATGGAACATGTTAATTCCACACAATGCACAGGGCAATGCCACCTGCAGCTCTCTCTGGGGCAATGTGTTCGGACAGCGGGTAGAAGACCACTGACTGTCTCCCACCTGACGGCTCAGCTCTAAGACCCTGTAGAGATGCCATTACTTGGGAGTGAGTTGTACTTGGCTAAATGGGCCAAGGGTCCAGCTCAGAAGGCCGTCATGGGGGAACAAGTCTCTCACCGTGATGAGGCTGGCTTTCTTCGCAGCATCGCCCTCTTGGGACTCCCGCCTCCGGACCGACAGCATCCTCTCCAGCTTCCGCCTCCGGGTGACGCTGGCCTCGCGGCTGCTGTGCTGAAACGTGGCGCTGACTTCGCGTAGGCGCGAGAAGAGCATGGCCGCCAGCTCGCTGTCCACATCAGCCAGTTTTTGTGCCTGGCACACGTTCCCAACTGGAAGACAGGCAGACAGACAGACAGAGGTCATGATGGAAATGGCCAGATGGGATGAAGCAAAAGCCAATCCACATCGTTTCTCTGTCTTGATGCGCAGGAATTACTTGTGGGATTGATACCTGCCTGAATGCTGCTTTTTAAACCTGTGGCATTTTCTGTTTCCTTAATAAGAAAAAAAATTACTCCTTCTTCCTTTTCTCCCTGCCCCTCCCCTCTTTTTTTTACTGGGCAATAAAGATAAAAATGCAATTAAGACCGTGGCTACCTCTGCCCTCTTTTCAAATTCCATTAGATCTCAAAATGAAAGGCTTCAAGTTTGGTTTTGAAGACAACGTTAATGAATTAGCTACACGTTACTCTGCTGAATGGTTGAGTATTAAGTTATTAATTTGCGGCTTTATCTCCCCGGGTTGATTTCATTTGGGGGACCAATTTTCAACACACCAGTTGGCTACACTTTCATATTCTTCCGTTCCTTGTTTGATGTGGCCTTTTCTTTCCTTTGTGGTGGGAAATAGCTTTGCAAATAAAGTAATATGCTTTTTTTTTAGAGAGAGAAAAAGACCATCAGAGGTAAAGCAGAAGGAGAACAAAGAGCTTTTAAAGCACAGAAATGTAAGAAGCTGTCTTATGCTGCAACCATTAGCCATAGAATCACGGAACTGTAGGGCAACCACCTTTGCAATCTAGCTCAGTCTACACCAGGGGTGAGGAACTTTACTCAGTCCAAGGGCCGTGGGGAATCTTCTGGGGGCCACATGCCAGCAGTGGGTTGGGCTAGAGACAAAAGTAAGAGGAAGAATAGATGGGACTCTTCGTGCCCTTCTACAGCTGGCTACATTTTAGCCACACAGCAGTTGGAAGTCTCTAGACATACATCTCTCCACCAAGGCAAACAAGACACACGGTCCCAGTTGACAAGAAAATGTCCTTAAGAAAGGCACTGAGGTGGGGTGGGGAGAGTCCTGAGGGCCGGGCAGAAAAACCTGGAGGGCTGCATCCAGTTCTCGGGCAAAATGTCTTGGGGACAGCCCTGACGGTGGATGCAACTGGAGTTTCAAAAGCATAGCAAGCTGCCTTCTATTGGGTCGCCCCATTTGTCCACCAAGTTATTGTCTACACTGAACTGGCCGCTTCCTGTTACACTTTCCTCCACCACCACAGCTAATCAATGAGAGCCAGTGTGGCGTAGCAGTTAAAGTGTCAGACTAAGATCTGGAATACCAATGTTCGAATCCCTGTTCAGCCATGTTGAAAATCACTGGGTGGCCTCAGGCCAGTCACTGCCTTGCAAGGTTGCTGTTGTGAGGAGGCGGAGAGCCAAGTGTGGCACCTCAAGCAAAGGAGCTTGAATACGGTGAGGGTATAAATGCAGTAAAACCAAAGTAAGTAAATAACTTCTATGCCTTAAAGGGCTGCATGACCCAGTGCAGAAGGCCCTAGTTTCAATCTCTGGGTGAAGGGCTGTCAGGCCAGAGAATGTTTCTGTGTGTGTGTGTGTGTGTGTGTGTGTGTGTGTGTGTCGCTCTCCCTCCTCTCTCTCTGCCTGAGGGCTTGAATAGTTTTAATACATAGGCAGAGCTGGTCATGAAGGGCTGGTGGTCTTACTCAGTGTAAAGCATTTATGACAGCCTGGGGTGGTTGGCGGTTCAAAAGGAAAGGCCACTGGTCTCCTGGCAACTCCACCATTCAGGTTCCCAAATGAAATTCTTCATCTGACATGGACTGCTGTACAAGGTTGCCTATTAGTCTGACTGCATGACTCTCTCTCTGTCTCTCTCTCTCTTTATAAATAGTAAGTCCTATTTGCAGGTTAGATGCCCTTAATTGGATGCTCAGTCCACCTTCTGTTCTCCCAGTCGTAGCAGATCAGCTCAGGCAACCTTGGCAACAACAACAAATGAATCACAAAGCCCGGAGATACATCCCTGCTCTGAGGGAAGGGGATGTTTAAGGTGGGTGAATGCCACACAACCTCTGTAAGTGGCGCTTGCCCAAGGCTGGCTGACTCCAGAAGCCCTAAAGATGTGCAGCAGCATTCCCTTTGCTTCTGGAGGTTGCATCCAGATAGATGCAGGTGTTACAAGAGCTCTTTTTGGAAACTAGCCCCTTCTAGGGCAGACTCCCAGTTCACTATCCTTCCCACCTGGAAAATCTTTCTTGTGGATCTTTTGGGGCACTGTCGCAAGCAGTTCCGAGTTCTCCCTATGGGTAACTCAGAAACTCCCTACCGGCTGACAACCATATCTACTCCACCCTGACATGTTTGGAAAGCCGTTTTAAGCGGCTTTAAGGCAATGCTATTCAGCTGTGGGGATCTTCTCTGCTATTAGATATAGAGAGCCCGTGTGATGTAGCGGCTAGAGTGTTGGACTAGGATGTAGGTTCAAATTCCCCCACTCAGCCATGGATCTCACTGGATGAACTTGGGCCAGTCGCTACCTCTTAGTCTAATCTACTTCCCAGGGTTGTTGTGAGGATGTGTGTGCACTTGTAGCAGAGCAAGGGAGCGGGTTGCGACTGGGGTACAAAGGTTTGGGGCGTTGGGAGAGCTGTTGGGCAATGAGGGGCGGTTTTTGCAAGGGGTTTTGGGGTGAGCTATGGAGGAGGGAGGTTGGGCAAACTGTGAGGAGCTGGGGGAGTGGGAAATCTGATGGAGGAAAGGGCTTTTAGCATCGATAGCTGAAGAATTGATGCTGTTGAATTATGATGCTGGAGGAGACTTTTGAGAGTCCCATGGACTGCAAGAAGATCAAACCTATCCATTCTTAAGGAAATCAGCCCTGAGTGCTCACTGGAAGGACAGATCCTGAAGCTGAGGCCCCAATACTTTGGCCACCTCATGAGAAGAGAAGACTCCCTGGAAAAGACCCTGATGTTGGGAAAGATGGAGGGCACAAGGAGAAGGGGACGACAGAGGACGAGATGGTTGGACAGTGTTGTCGAAGCTACCAGTTTGACCAAACTGTGGGAGGCAGTGGAAGACAGGAGTGCCTGGCGTGCTCTGGTCCATGGGGTCACGAAGAGTGGGACATGACTAAATGACTGAACAACAACAACAAACAGGGGGTTGTAAATGGGGTGGTGGATAGGTAGGACTGGTGAGTGATGCAAGCAGGAAGAGCAGTCCAAAGTATAGTGAAACAAGTAAAATAATCAGTTTCCCAAAAACCTTGCAGGTAGTCTCTAACTGCGCGGCAGCAGTTGGCTAGAGTAATACACCTCTGATTTTCTTTCCCCCCCAAACTCCCCCCCCCCCAATATTCAATGGCTGTGCCCACGAGAAGCTGCAAAAATGATGCTGCTTGGCTTGGTCTGCTGCCCTTCCTAAGCCTCCAACCAAGATCCGACCAGATCACTCAACCCACCAGCATCCACCTTTAAAAGAGAGCCAGTGTCTGGAATTAAAAACAAAAAACCCAGGCCTCACTACGAGGGTGAGCTTGGCCATTGTCAAAAGTGGCTCAGGTGCAGAGCAGCTGGTTGGTTTTCATCCAACTCTTTGGAGTTTTCTAATGATGATTTGGTACTTCTGCATGACTGTTTTCAATCCTGGCAGCTGCTTTGAGGGCCCACAGACAGGAAAAACAGGGTAAATACAATAAATCAAGTCAAGCTGGCTTTTCACTGAACACCTTGAACACAATCCCTTGCTAGAAAGAAAACATGGCTTAACTGAAGAGCTGCTTTAACTGCCAAGTTTGCACAGCCTCAGCTGAGGCTTCTTCCCTGTGCGCTTGAGATTTAACATCTTGCATTTTCTGAGCCAGTCCCCGTAGCCCATTGCAAATAGGACACACATTCTTGCATGAGGTACCAGTAAGCTAACAGATCCACATACCCTTAAGGGGTACCCTCAATGGTCTGCTCTTGGATATCCGACACAATTTCATCAGTAACTGGTCCACCCCGTTGCCTGACACTCCCTTAGCATTGTTACTTATGGAAAGTGACCTGAATCCGAAAGCTAAGCACAAAGCTCTTTTCTTGCTTTCACTGGTGGTGGCTTGGGTGGTCATTGCTCAACAAGGGAAGTAATGAAAAATGCTACCTGAAGTGGCAGGGTTCAATATCATCTGGGAGATAGCCCTGCCTGAATGTCTCACACAGAACAGGTGAGGAGTGAAATGAAGAAAGATCTGTGTGAGGGAGTGTGATCTTAATTTTTTCCCTTTATTAGTATGGACTCCAAGTTCTCAGTCCCTCCACCCACACCTCACTTTAGAGGGGTTACAACTGCAGCTGGAAGCAACCCCCAAGAGTCATATAGTCTGACTCCCTGCAATGCAAGGGAGAAAAATTGCAAGTCTAGAAGAAGAGCCTAAAGTGTTGAAACAAATCCCTTCTGAGAACCCTTGGACAACAGAGATTCAAATCTCTTTAAAGCTAAAGGAACCCTGACAAGTGGCCAGCTAAACTCCGCTTAAAAGCTTCCAAGGAAGGAGAGTCCACCACCTTCTGAGGGAGTCCGTTCGACGGTTGAACAGCTCTTTTTAGAATCATAGAGATGGGAGGGACCACAAGGGTGATCTAATCCAACCACCTGCAATGCAGGAATCTTGTATTGCCAGAAGGCTCTTCTTAAGGTTTAGTTGGAATCTCCTTTTTTGCTATTTAAATCCATTGGTTCGGGTCCTCCCCTTCGGAGCAATAGAAAACAAGTTCACTCCATCCTATAATCAATAATCACACGAAACTGGTATTGACTCTTCTAAGGTAATTTAATCATTTGCTGTTATCTAGCCTGATTGCGTATTCTATAACCTGTGTCTGTAACTGGATTCTGCTATGTATGTTTACTTGAAGCTGTTCGATTGTTTTCTTGAAATCAATAAAAATTATTAGAAAAAGAAAAAATAAACTCAAAAACGTTGAGGGGAAGAAGGGGAGGAAGAAGACTCATCCACAAAGCCCATAGCAGGCGGACCACCCCACCCCTCCCTGCATCCACCTGCTTGGTGCATCACTCACTGTTTGGGGAAGGAGAAAGCGGTGGTCTCTCCTCTTCTCCATTTCTGCTCCCACCTGCCTCCTCAGCATAACCCAATAAGGAAAATTGAGAAATCAGAAGCTGACTTACCGCTGTAAGCACTTGAAGACAGCAAGCTGCCCCCATGGAAGCCACTGTTCCCGTCATGGGAAGAGATGATCCGAGAGCGAGAAGGTGGCAAAGAGATGGACTTCCTCTGCCTTTGTTCACACAGATGGCCTACAAAAGAAGACGAGGCAGAGACTCAGGGAGCACAGGCTCAGGGGATGAACACAGACCTCTCTATCAAACCCCAGGGGGGTCCACAGACCTCTTCCCTCCTCAAGCCACACACCCCACAGTCCCTGCTCTGCACTCTCCTCAAGTGCTTTTGTACAGCTTGAATGTTCCCCTGGAATGTAATCTTGCCTGGATGGCCTGTAATGGATGCAGCAGGAGAACTCCTCTAGTGGATTACAAACTGGTTAAGTTGTAGGAAGAAGAACAAGCATTACTGAAGCAGAGTCAGCATGGCTTCTGCAAGGGCAAATCCTGTCTCATGAACCTTCTCTGAGGATATGGATAGAGGTGATCTGGTTGATATAGTGTACTTGGACTTTCAAAAGGGTTTTGACAAAGTCTTCCGAGTAAGCTTAGCCCTCAAAGAATAAGAGAAGAGGTCACAAATTGGCTAAGCAGCAGAAAGCAGAAAGTAGGAATAAATGGATGATTCTCTAGATGCAGAGATGTTGAAAGTGGAGTCACCCAAAGATCACTATTAGGACCTGTGCTTTTTAACTTATTTGTAAACGATCTAGAGTTAGGCACGAACAATGAGGTGGCAAGGTCTACTGATGATACTAAATTGTTCAGGGTCACTAAAACAAAAAGGGATTGGGGAGAGCTCCAAAAGGACCTCTCTAAACTGAATAAATGGGGGGTAAGATGGCAAATGCAATTCCATGTAAACAAGTGCAAAGTAATGCAGTCAGGGCTAAAATAATAATAATAATAATTTCACCTATATGCTCATGGGGTCTGAACTGGTGATGAAAGGCTAGGAATGAGACCTTAGGGTCACACTAGAGAGCTCGAAGATCTTGACCCAGCATACAGCGACTGTGAAAAGGGCAAATTCCAGGCAAAGGCTCATTAGAAAAGGAATTGAAAACAAAGCTACGGCTATCATAAAGCCGTTATAGAAATCTATGGTGCAACCACATTTGGAATACTGTGTACTGTTCCGCTCACCTCACCTCAAAAGGATATTGTAGAGTTGGAAAAGGTTCAAAAAAGGGCAACCAAGAAAATCAAAATGAAGAAAGGTGTTTGGGACTTTTTAGTTTAGAGAAAAGGTAAGGTGCAAGATAGAAATTTATAAAATTATGCATGCCTTAAGTAAATAGACATAGGTTTTCTCTCTCCTTCATGAGACATGGACACCTATTGAAGCTGAAGCTTGTAATATCTAGGGCAAATAACACAGAACACAGTTAAAACTATGGAAGTCCCTCCTGCAGGAGGCAGTAATGGCCACCAACCGGATGGCTTTAAAGGAGGATTGGACAAATTCATGGAGGACAAGGCTATCAGTGGCTACTAGCCATGATGGCTACACTCTGCCTCCACAGTTGGAGGCAATAATGCTTCTGAATACCAGTTGCTGGAAACCACAGGAGGGGAGAGGGCTCTTGTGCTTGGGTCCTGTTTGCAGGTTTCCCACAGGCAATGTTTGGTCACTGTGAGAACAAGATGTTGGCCTGTTCTAGCAGGCTCTTCTTATAGCCTTATGTTTCCATGTTTCCAAAGCATATCCGGAGACGCATGTGCATTTCGAAGTGGCTAATTCCAGTCTTAAGATATAGTATTCAGAACGTGCCTTTGGCTTGTTGGAGAGCTTTCTCTCTACCCTCCTCCCCTTCCTCTTTTTCTCAGATCTTTCAAAGCCTCAAGCTAGGTTTGCTTTTGGGGGTTTTATTAATGGGAGTTTTTTTGTTGTTTTTTTACAAGAAACACCAGAACAAGTATGCTACAGAAAACAAAGTCTACCTTCCCCGGAGCAATGTTAATAATGAAGGTGACTGAGCAAGCTTGGGTTTCTTTCCAGAAAGGAGCCTAACAGGAACCGTCTGCAGAGGCACCAGAGCAATTCTAAGCCCCCAAAGCACCCCCTCAAAGAATCAATTCCTTCCCCCTCATGGCAATTGCCTTATCTTATTTTGTACCTTTCTGACACCGAAGGGGAACTCAGTGGGATCTCCTTTGACTTTCGGAAATAAACACCTTGATGCATAATGGCAAGCTTATCCAGTCTCTTTGCAAGTCCGACAGCTCCTTTGATCTCTGACTCAACCTGCCAGCCAAAACTCTCTTTTTTAAAAAATAAAAAGCCCCTCTCTCCCATCTAAACCCACAGCCCGTTCAGAAAAAGAGAGTTATCAAAGGAGGCACCTTAAGGCTCTTTCTGCATAAGAGGGTCTTTGATTTGCAGTGCGCAACGGAAGCCAGGATCCTCTGAAACAGGAGGAAGTGAGCGCCTTCATCCCTTGGATCCTCTGAAGGAATTCCTGGCTCCTTCAAGCAGTTCCTTCTTGATTTGTTCCTTCCAGATGCAGGAAGGTCCTTCTTTGAAGTCACAATTTCTACAGTCTCCATAGTTGCCATGGTGAAGTATTTACTTAATTTTAGCAGGGGGACCATTGCTTGGTGGTCAGAGCACATGATCTGCAAAGGTGAAGGGCACAGCTCTGCTCTCCAAGAGAGGGGGCTCAGGAGGGATCGTTATGGGGGTGCTGCCACCACCCACCACCACCTGCCGCCTGAGGAAGCTGCCCCACTTTGCTTAATGGCAATGCTGGCTCCAAGCCTTCATAAAAAGCTCCCATTGGCACCAATTAAAGTAACATCTAGTTTAGTTCAAATAGATCAAAGTACAGGTGATCTGTGAACCGCAGAGCAACAATTTAGAAAGTCCTGAGCAGGGCAAAAAAATGGCACCAAGCGCGAACTAATTTGGGATGATGAGGGGGATGGTCAGGAGGGCTGGGACTACGAGCAATGTCAAATCATCATGCCTTTCAATTATCTGAGGGAAAGAGCAGGATTTGGCCTGGCCCTTGCAAAGGAATCGATCTGTCCCTGGCCACAAGTATTCTGGTCCCTGCATAATCAGCAAAGCAAGAAGTGTCCCTATTACTCAGCCATCCATACTCAGTTGTTCTCAGACAGAACGGGATCAGAGAACATTTTTTTATTGTCATCTCATGCGGCAGATCTTCAAAGAACAACAGAACCAACAAACCTGCTTCCCCACCCCCACCCCGTCTTCCCCAGATGAGATGATTGATTACTGAGAGACCGGCAGCCTCCTGGACCAACACAATTCCAGCCACTCAAACAAATACACAAATTATAAACATTAAACTAGCCAGAAAATGTTGTAGAGTGAAGGGGGTTCCTCCGTGTCCCCTTTAGCTGCATACATAAAGGTGTAACAGTCCCTTGTAAATGTGTCCTCCCCTTTCAAACCTCTCACGAGCTTTGATTTGTCAGTCAATTTCCCTGCCAAAGCCAACTGCCACACTTTCGTCTCTACTAGGGTGGTGATTGATGCTCCTTCCAGAAATTGCCAGTGGTAGACTACTGGTAGACTAGATGCCAACAACAACTGGCCAACAAGACGACTGAAATGCAGGATCAAGGAACATGTAGCTGTGGAGTCAAAGAGGAGGAATGGGGCTCTGTGCCTTTGCCAAGTCCATTTTGAATCTCTCTCCGCCATTAGATCATTTCCTTCCCCGGCCTTTGATTCATCTCTGGATTGATCATCGCAGCCCCTGTCCCTCCCCCACTCCTTGCTAAAGAGCTTATCACCCACTTGCAGGCAAAGTATGAAATGTCAATTTATGATACGGTAGAATGGAAGCTAATCTTTCTTCTGAAGATAAGATTTTTTTGCGGGGGGTGGAAACACATGGAGTCACACCGCCTTAATTTTTTCGCAGACAGATGAATTAAAGCACCTGCTACGAGGCCTGTAGCGCTAAGGCCCTTATAAGCCCGGATTCCTCGTCCTTCCAGGTACGGTTCTGTGCAGCTTCCAACGCCCCCGCCTCCGTTTCCCCTGCGTTGTTGTTTTGTTGGCATCTAATTGAGTGTCGCCTTTTCCATATTGTCTCCTTTCAAAGCCGCCTTGGATTGCCCGCTTGTAAACAAGACTAAGCAGAATTAATGACCTGTGTATTTCCACCATGCTGCAACAACCCGATGTTATTACCGTTGTCGGGGCACAGGGGGGATAATAAGCTTTCACAACGCAAGGTGCAAATCTTCTGCTTTCCTCCCCTTCCCCCTCCGAGGAGCTGGAAATCCTCCCTAAACAGCCCAAACGGTGGTTTTTCATCAGCTGTGGAGCTGATGCCCGTGTCTCAGTAGGATGGGGGGCTAGGCTGTGGGGCCAGGTGGGGCAGGCACAGCAGAGTCAGAATCACAGCAGAGGTCCTTTCCTAGAAACACCCCTGGCAGGCTGTGATTGGTGGGGGTGGATTTTGTCAGCACTCTATTACGTAAAAACAAAAACCAACCACTCTGCCAGAGGGGGTGCTGGAGAGGTTTTGAGGTTTGATGATCCGCTCTGGGATTTTACTGAACTATGCTTATCTGAACCCTGGCTGGGGCTAGAGATGGAACAAACTATTTCTGGTCCATGTCACTTTGGGATACATGTGGCCCTGTTTCTACATTTATACGCAAATACTTTTTGATATAGTGATGTATGGAAGTGAGAGCTGGACCATAAAGAAGGCTGATCGCCGAAGAATCAATGTTTTTGAATTATGGTGCTGGAGGAGACTCTTGAGAGTCCCATGGACTGTAAGAACCTATCCATTCTTAAGGAAATCCACCCTGAGTGCTCACTGGAAGGATAGATCCTGAAGCTGAGGCTCCAATACTTAGGCCACCTCATGAGAAGAGAAGACTCCCTGGAAAAGACCCTGATGTTGGGAAAGATGGAGGGCACAAGGAGAAGGGGACGACAGAGGATGAGATGGTTGGACAGTGTTCTCGAAGCTACCAACATGAGTTTGACCAAACTGCGGGAGGCAGTGGAAGACAGGAGTGCCTGGCGTGCTCTGGTCCATGGGGGTCACGAAGAGTCAGACATGACTAAATGACTAAACCACAACACTTTTTGATATTTTGAGCCCTGTCCTCCAGGATTAAACAAAATTGACCTGGGCGGATCTCCTTGGGAAGGAAATCCTGGGTACAGCTGAGTTCTGTTTTAACCTGAGGCTGAAGAGCCATAGGTTGCCCCGGAAAGCCAATGGAAATGCCTGAACAAACAGGACTCTTACCGATGTTAGCCAGGCTCAGGTGGAGACGCCCTCGCACAACAGCATGGACTCCAATGGGCTTCACACCCCCGTGCTTGAGAATCTCCCCACTCATCACGGTTGTGTCCTGCTTGTATTCCATGGTGATAACCTCCAGTTCACGGTGGACTTGGACAGCTGTCCGGCCCTGGCGGAGCAAATGCTGCAGAACAAGGAAATTCTGTGTCTGATTGAAAGATCATTCAGATGTGTGTGTGTGTGTTGGAGAGTGTGGACCCACACAGCAGGAAGCCAGTGTGATGTAGTGGTTAAAGTGTCAGAACAGGACCGGGGGAACCAGGGTTCAAATCCCCCACTCGGCCATGAAGCTCACTGGGAGACCTTGGGACAGTCACTGCCTCACATGATTGTTGTGGGGATTAAATGAAAATTGGGGGGGGGCATATATGCCGCCTTGAGCTCTTTGAAGAAAAAAAGTGATATAAATGCAATAAATGAATAAATAAAAAGCCAATCCTTTTCTGAGTTGTACTCTGAAATCAGTTATCAGACTGGCAGTAGCCATAATCCAAACTTTCCCAAGCTGGTGCCTTCTAGTTGTTCTGGACTACAACTCCCATTGGACTCCTTATTTTTGCCTAAGATGTATATCTCCTTTGTGGGGATGCACTACAAATCCCAACTTTTTCAATCTAGGTCCCAACCTGAGAACATGGGGGTGCATTGTCATTAGAAGCCAACAACCACCAATGCTCTTTTGTGTGTGAGATCTCCTAGGCATAAATAACCATAAGGAAGATTTTGTGGATACTGAAAACCGCAGGGGGGGGCGATGCTCTCATATCCTCCTTGCAAGATCTGGTTAGCCACTTTGTGAAAAGGATGCTGGACAAGATGGCCTGATCTGGCTCCTCTTTTGTTCTTAACCTAAAACACATCCTTACACTGAGTTAGGTCATTGTTCCATCTAGGTCACCCTTGTCTACGTCAGCTGTCCCCAATCAGGTGTTTTTGACTACAACTCCCATCAGCCCCAACCAGCACGGCCATATGATGCTGAGACTGATGCAAGCTGTGGTCTCAAACGTCTGAAGCACACCAGGTTTGCAACAGCTGATATAATTCATAGGGAGTAGAATCAGGGGGAAATTTAAAAGGTCTAGTCATCTCTAAATACTCTATATTTCAGTATGTCCACTCTGAGCGAGACCCTGTCAACATATAACACTTGTGCTCAGAGACCTGCTAACAGCATTTTTGTTTAAACAAAGCTATCCAGCTATGCAGAATGATGATGATGATGATGATGATGATGATGATAATAATAATAATAATAATAATTTATTCTTTGTACCCTGCCCATCTGGCTGGGTTTCAATCTGTCTTTAGTTTATTGCTGATTTAAATTACTATATGAATGTTTTAAATAGCTGGGGGTGGTACTGATAACCTTATTCTTTTTGTAAACTGCTTTGAGGTTTTTGTTTTTGTTACGCTCAAGTGGTATTTAAAATTTACAGAATTGGCTCAGGGTGGGGTGGCGGTTGTCCCTCCCAAGAGTCAGTTCCAACTTAACAAATCCCCACCTTCAGCTTCACAGCAGCAGATCCGACGAGGAGCAACGAATCGCCATCCCACGCGTCTATTTGCAGAGTGTGCTCAGCCAGGTAACGGATAAACCACCGTTGCTCACCTGGCTTGAGGAAACCAGGATCCACCATATATTTCAGCTGGAAACCTGGGGAGCCTGCAGAGAAAGTTGCTGGTTACAGGTGTGTAAGGCCCAAAGCAAAAAACTCGCTGAGGGTATGAGCCATTCCACAGTGGAACCAACTCCCTCGGGTGGTGGTGGGCTCAGGGACACATTCCATCTAGGAGAAGCATTCAAGGAGGGTGCGGAGCTGGGCAGGTGGGAGTGTAGAGACTGGGGGATGTCCTGAGGGCCTGGGCAAAGGAGCAATGGGGGAGACCGCCTCCTCAGCTTGACCCAGGGAGAAGGAAGAGGAAGATGGTTTAGATTTACAACATGGGTTTGAGGGAGGTCACAGCTCAGAGACAGATGAGGGGGAAAGAAGAAGAAGAAGAGTTTGGATTTGATATCCCGCCTTTCACTCCCTTTAAGGAATCTCAAAGTGGCTAACATTCTCCTTTCCCTTCCTCCCCCACAACAAACACTCTGGGAGGTTAGTGGGGCTGAGAGACTTCAGAGAAGTGTGACTGGCCCAAGGTCACCCAGCAGCTGAATGTGGAGGAGCGGAGACGCGAACCTGGTTCCCCAGATTACGAGTCCACCGCTCTTAACCACTACACCACACTGGCTAGGAAACAATGGGAGAGGAGGAAAAGCATCAGGGGGGAAACAGTTGACTGACACAGTGTCTTTAGAATGCATTCCAGACCCTCCTCTCCCAGAACCCGGAGAGCCCTGGAAGTAGGAGAGCAAAGTACAGAGGGCATGTAGCAGCACCAGTAGGAGAGACAATGAGAATGATGAATGAGAGAGTGGGAGAGATGAAGGGTGGAGATTCACTTGGGACAACGCCATTATCCAAGAGTCTGGGTTCTATAGCCTCTCCCTGTAAATACTGAATAAAAAGAGGATGGTAAGAAACATTCCCTTGTTTTTGTATGTTCCTGGGCAACCAGCTGGGAGTCGCTGGCAGCAGCCCGACAGGGCCAGATATAAAGGCTCCTGGGGCTACTCTCAGCCCCTGTATCTGAAACTTTCTATCCCTGGTCTAAATGGAATGGCAGTGGTTCTCTGGGGCTTTAAATGAGAACGGGACCTTCAGGAGGCAAAGTAGGTGTCCTGCTAATGTACTCTATTTAGTTGGAAAGCCACTATGTTATCTGCTCTCTGTACTGCTCCTGTGTTATGTTTTCTAACTTTCATTAAGTTTTGTTTCTTGTTGGCTTGTACTTTTTATGCTACATTAATTTCCCCCCCCAAAAAAGCTTTACAGAATAATAGAAACATAAAATCATAGAAACTGTAGAGTTGGAAGGATCTCTAAGGCTCATCTAGTCCAAACCCCTACAATGCAGGAATCACAGCTAATGATTTTTAAGAGAAGGGTGCGGCAGCATAATTCAGCAACAGAGTTGAAAAGGGAAAGAAGAGAAAGGAAGGGGCATCGGATCACAGCGAGGCCTTGTGCCTTCGTGACTAGGACAGCACTGGCATTTGTCAATGGATCCAGGGAGCAACTGAGGAGTGGAAGATGATGAGCAGTTCGGCTCCAACAAGAGGACCAACCCTTGAGGGCCTTCCTTTTCAAAAGTCATCAGCAAATGAGGGGTCTGCTGGTGCTGCTGTGTGGCTCCACTTTAATAAACAGAATGATCAAGGCTATTATGAAAGATCTGGCTAAGTAACTTTTAAAGTCACACTGGGAGCGTCCTATCCCAGCACAGAGCAGCATTTAATGTGTGTCTTTCCCCCTTTTTAATTTCCATTAACTGTTCCACGGGGGAGAGGGGTGGCTTTATGAACCAGAGACACTCAGCAGGGTACGGAACAGGACTGCCTCTCCTGGGACAATGCTTTAATAAGACCAAAAAGCACTTTGCAGAGCGAAACAAGGCGTCTGAAGCTTGGCTGCTCGGATGCGTAGAACTCGAAATAAATAAAGAAAAATCTGCTTAGCTAACTGGCAAGTCAGCATTCTGGATTGCCAAATCTCAGCCCTGATGCTTACCAGTGCCTGACACTCCGTCCTAGTTCTACAAAGAGCAGATTATGCATACTGAACCTGTGTCTTAACTGTACTGCTACAGACTGAAGATGAGGCTTCTCATAGCTGAATATTGGAAGGCTCTGAACAGTCCTGCTTGCCTCCCCTCAAAAAGAATATTGCAGAGTCAAAAAAGGTTCAGAAAATAGCATCCAAAATGATCATAGGGGTGGAGCGACTCCCCTGTGAAGAAAAGTTATTAAACTTTGCACGGCATGGAGAGAATGGTGAGAGAGAAGTCTTTCTCCCTCTCTCATAACACTAGAACTTGTGGACATCCAATGAAGACGAATGCTGGAAGATTCAGGACAGATAAAAGAAAGGACTTCTTCATTCAGCAGACAGTTAAACTATGGAACTCCCTCCATCAGAAGGCAGTGATGGCCACTAATCTGGATGGCTTTAAAAAAAAGATTAGACAAATTCAAGGAGGAGAGGGCTATCAATAGCTACTAACAGTGATGGCTATGTTCTACCTCCATAGTCAGAGGCAGTGATGCTTCTGAATACCAGTTGCTGGAAGCCACAAGAGGGGAGAGCGCTCTTGTGCTCAGGTCCTGCTTGTGGGGTTCCCCTGGGGCATCTTGGCCGGCCACTGTGAGAAACAGGATGCTGAACTAGATGGCCCTCCTTTGCCCTGGTCTAGAAGGCTCTTCCCAGGTTCTTATGCTATTAAGTTCAAACACCCACTCAACATCCATGCCTGTTTTCAGGTAGATCAGAAACACGGTGCTAAATGAACTGGGACTACAGGCTTCTGGGAGATGGGAGTAAAACTTGGCTTGCACATATGTCAATGACCTAATTCTCCAACCTGAAAACCAAAACTGTTTTAAAGGAGGAAAGGGAGAATTTACAATACACCAAGGCAGTATCTGAAGCGAAGCCTCTCAAATGGTGGGCTTTACTAGCTACACTTCTGTTCTGAAGGAATGATGGCTCAACAGCATAGCAGATTCTAATTCTTGCTATCTGTGCTTGGGAGTCAGTTGATATACGTGCCATTGACCTATTAAAAACTGGAGTTAACCTTGCTCGCAGGTGTCCCTTCAGCTTCCACTTCCATCAGGCTCACGGCGGAAAGGAGAATTTTGCTGACTCGCAGCTTGAGACTTCATCCCTGGGGGATGCTGCAACAAGCTCGGAGCCGGCTCTGAGTGCTGCATTCTGAATTGGGAATGATCCTTCTTGGAGGGCCTCATTTTTCAAACTGGAGAGACAGCTGGATTCAAGTCTGCCTGGAATTCACACTCTCTAGTATGGTAGCCTCTCTCCCTCCCTCCATTCAGAAACAGAGAGATCCGAGTGATAGCTGTGATGTTAAAGTGACTGTAGGAAAGGTTTAGAGATATTCCTTACTGACACACTGCAGGCCTAATTGCTATGACATCAGAGAGAGTCTTTGTCAGTGTTTAACTAAGTTGCTCTGATTCTAAAGGCATCCAAATACCATTTGTGGAGCTTCTTGGCTCATAGGAAGAGAGAAGAAAGGTAGGAAGACATATCTAAGGAAGAGTGACAGACTAAGGAGGGATACTAGGGAAGGCAGCTGACTAAGGGAACCATGGGGAAGGACTGGAGGGTAGAAATAAGTTTCTGCCCATCTATTCCCCTCAGGCCTTACCAAGGTTCAGGGTCCCATCTTCCTTGATTTGCACCAAGATGTGAGAAGATGAAATGAATGGAGCTGCCTTCGAGGTATCTGCATTGACCAGCTGCAATCGAGGAGTTGTGACGGGAGGGAAGCGGTAGAACTGGAAGGTGAAATAGATGGTTTTGGGCCACGTCTCCAAGGCTGTTCTGTCCTCTGCAGCCCTTGTTTAACAACAACCGAAAGGGACAGAAAGGGACAGAAGACAATTAAATCCTGGTGATTTAAATCCCTATGCCATGAGTCACCAATTCCCAGGGTATGTACTGGCCGGGCCAAGGACACCTCTCAAAGGATGGCTAGCTAATTCTTTGAAAAGCTAAAGGTTTTTGAGAGACAGGACCTGCCTTCCTACAGCAGAGGCTGCCTGCTCTGTCTCAGCATGCGTCACTGCTCTGACCTTGCCTGCCTCCAATCAACCTCAGCTGGGGGATTGGTCATTCTGGCAACTCCCTGCATCAGGAGTCACTGGAACCTCTCCCTACTACACACCTAACAAAGACTTGAATGATCTGTCTGGACTGGCTGTTGGAGCTATTCCTGAGATCACCTGGAATTAAATCCTTGAGAATCTTGGTGCTCATCCCCCAGCCTCCTCCTCCCCCTGCATAAAAAACCCACAAGTCCATAGACCTTAAGTCTGGGTAGACACATTTGGTAACACGAGAGCAATTTTTAATTTCTGAATGATACCATTACAGGAGTCTGATGCTGATAGAGGAAGGTTTTCAGTACAATGCAAAAAGACATGTTTAAGACACAGAACAACCTCTCAAATGGGTCTTCTGGTATCCCTACAGGCTATTCTACTTATTTTATTTCTTCCTTTGTGTTAACCAATCACTTCCACACACTCACGGTGGATGGATTAGATCAGCAGAGACTGGTTGAGGAAAAGAGAAAAGAGAAATACGGATGTCTCTTTTCCCCCTTATGGACAAGTAAGAGCTGGGCCAAATCTTCATACATTGCCTGAATAAATCTCCCTGTTTAATGAAGGGGAATTATTTGGCAAATAGTCATGCAAAACTTGTAAACAATGAATCTGAAATGCCTGTGTTTCCTCCAAGACTTAGTCCCTGTGGACGAGCTCAGAGACGCAGCACTGCCTCCCTCAGCTGGGTTCCCTGTCAGCTAGTTCAGGAACTACATAGCTCTCTGGAGCCTTAAAAACAAAGCAACCATCATAACACAGTTGTTTGTTGCTTCCAGCACAGCTTTTTGTGCAAAATGCTAGGTGTCCAGGGCTCGGAAGGAAAACAGTGCCATTTTTGAGGCAGCTCAAAACTATTGCAAAATCCAAGTTTTTTCCTGATAACAACAAAACCCAAACTACGTCAAAAGCATTGATTCAGTCACAGAGATGGGAAGGCCTGGGGGGGGGCAGGACTGGAAAAATGGGGGGGGCAGTTTTTTCCAGTTTTTTCTAAAGCTGTTTTTTTCCAGTCCAGAAAAATTGTAAAAAAAAAACCATTTTGATACAGTTGTATATTCCACATACTCCCCCCCCCCAGAAAAAAACAGGTATGGAAAAAAATTTGAAAAAACACCTGGGTTTCCACCACCCCACCCAATTTTTCTACTTTTTTCCCAGGCCTTCCCTTCTCTAGACTCAGACCTGTCTTGAACCCCAGAAACAGGCTTTACCTGGTAAATGCAAGAAACTGCAGGATGATTTCATTGTTCTGCAGAAGGTCAGCTTCTTCCCGCTGCGGGATGAAGTTCACAGGGTCCACAGGGTCCACAATTTGGACAGGCTCCTTGTTGCAGTCCAGGAGCTGAGGGAATCCCGATGCACGCAAGCGGGCGAGAGCGGCCCGCGTAAGGCCAGTGCTAGGACTGAAGCGGAGGCAGGCAGCTGAGTCTGGGGGAAGCCGGGTGCTGCCAACAGACTCTTATCCTAAGCGTTTCCCCCTCTAGCACATATCTGGGGAAATCAGCTGGCCTTAAGAGCAAGGGTGCAAATATCTAGGTGTCCAGTGCCCAAAAGTTTTGGGGAGGTGCCCAGCACTTGTGTTTCTGCAGAGAGCAGGGAAGCGGCATTCTACTCCCATCTGGCTCCTTAGAAAGCCTTGCTGGATCAAGGCCACTGTCCTCAAGATGGGAGTCAAGGTTATGTGGGCCCAGTGAAACCTGGGGGGCCACAAAATGTTCCCCATCCCTGGCTTACAGGAAAGGGGACATGAGGCTTCCTCATCGCCCCTTGAAATCTTCTTTGGCTTCCTCCCCACCCAAACCAACAAGCCCTTGCTTTGTCTTATTCCTGCCAATGAGGCTGTGCACTTCCTCAACAACAGAAATGGTGGCTCTCAGTCCTCCTCTCCATGTCAATCAGCCACACCCCACAATCCTGTCTGCTGTGTCAGGGCCAACTGACAGGTGAATAGGTCCTGCCTCCTCCCTGCACAACCTCACCTTTCTGAGTGTGGCCCCAGGGCCATGATGGGCACGTGCACTGGTGTGAAGGGCAGCTCCTGGAGCTGATCTGCGGCGGGGGATTCCTGGGCCAGCGAGCTGTAGCTGAGGTTGGACTCCAAGTGAGTGATGCCTCCACGGGGGTTATCCTGCTTGCAAAGGGGAAAAGGAAAGGGATGTTCATCCAAAACAGACAAGCTGGCTGACACATGCCTGCGGCTGGATGCAAAGAGGGCTGTGCGCAGACAGAACAAAGCATAGTATCATATAACTGTAGAGTTGGAATGCACCCAAGGGTCAAATAGTTCAACCCCAGCAAAGCAGGAATGACAGCTAAAGAAGCCCTGACAGATGGCCACCTAACCTCCAATGAAGGAGAGTCCACCACCTTCCAAAGTAACACAAGGTGCCTCTGGATATCCAATGTACTGGATGCAGGGCCAGCTCTGAGATGAAGGGCAAGGCAGTGCTCCCCCCCAACCCCGCTCATTCCAAATACAGAATCCAGCAAAGACCAATGACTGGGTCTTATTTCAACGCTGGCAGCGAAAGACACTGTCCTCCACTGCATCAAAGGGCAGCAAGCTAGCTTAGCATGCACAGGAGAGGCTCTGTAGCTCTGTCCACTCCCTGCCCCTCAAAATCTGCCTCACCTTGCTCAATGGCAGAGCCAGCGCAAATTGGATGTTCAGGATGCGCTGTCAGTTCCCACAGGGTGATGGGGAGGCGCAACAGATTAGGACCGCGCTGAGTGTGCAAGCACAATAACATGCCCCAGAATACGGGAGACCGCCAGCCCACCTCAGAGCTGAGTTGGGCCTCCCTTTGCTAGCAGCCAGAATTGATCTAGCCTACCTGAAATACTGCGCAGGCTCAATGCCTTTGAGGATTATACTCTTACTAAGCTTGCTGGTCAGATCAACTAAGAACAGGGGGCTGGGCACAAAAGTGCCAAGATAAGCTTAGGGCTTATAGGCTTCAAATGGAGAACTACTTAGCCCTTAGCCCACGTGACCTTAGAAATTGGATTTTTGATCAGGATGCCAACCAAGACAGAGCATCCATCATTGCCGCCTATTACTCTACTTGGCACCCCCAAATTAAGACCAATCACTCAAGGCCCCATTACCTTGAAACTCTGAGCTTCCCACAGCTACACAGGGCCTCTGTAGAACTAAGATTCCAACAGATGCCCTCAGCATATTTAGAGGGGAGATATCGGGGAATTCCCCATATGGATCGCAATCAGGTAGAAGACATCACACACTACCTGCTGATTTGCTCCCTGTATACAACGCCCAGAGGAAAATTTATATCGCCAATTCTTAATTGGCTTCCAGGTCGATCCTCACAGGAAGTGACAGTTGAACTCCTAGCAGATAAACATCTGTACATTACCCACCAGATAGCCAAATTTGTGCTGGCAGCCAAGAAGCTCTGTTCCAGCTATGTGAATGTACTCCAATCTTAAATCTTAATGTTGTAAATTTCTTTTTATGCTGTAAACTGCTACAGGTTACGTTCTATGATTTTAGATGAAAGTTTTCCTTTTATTTTCTGCCGCCCACTGTAAAGGCCTTTGGCTATATACAATAAAAACTGACTGCCCCAGAATATTTGGCGATGCTCCGGAGGCTGCTTGGTGGAGAAAGGGTTGATGTGGCCCTTAAGAGTCTTTGCAAGCTCTTGGGGCAACAGCGTTGTTCAAACCTTTACCTCCTGCAGCTGCCTCAGAGCCTCCGAGGACTGGGACGGCAGAGCCCCTCCAGATGGCTGCGATGGGGTTTTGGAGGAGCAGCTCACTGGAGGCACAGAGAGCTGGGATATTGACAGCTGAAATGAAAATGTGAGCGTTATGTAGGAAGCATCGCTGCTGCTCGCTCTTCTGATGCAAGGTAAGGGATGGAGAGAAGAAAAGAGTTTATTCTGTTTATTCTATTCTCCAGAATAGGCACGTAGAGATGCCTGGAATGGATGAATTCCTAAAGCAAGCAGCTGCATGGCGGTCCAATTAAGAGCTGACTTAGACATAATACAGAATGGGGCATTCAGCTAAATTTTACATAAACCACTTCAGTCTGACAGTGGGTACACGTGTGTGATATTTTTGAAGACACCCAAGGTAACCAATGGATTGTCTTGGTTGAGCGTGGAGTGGAACCCAGGCTTCCCCAGGCATAGGCCAACTCTCAAACCACTACAAATCAACTGACCACCATGAGAAGAGAATGAAGCTAAAAAATGCACTGGTAAGCAGCTCGAGTGAAGCGGGGGAGCTTTCCTAGTGTGAACATGAAAGAGAGCGGAAGAGAAGCGGGCAGCTCAAAGCCACCCTTTTATCTTGCATCCCATTAAAAGCAGGATTTGTGCAACATCAGCTTCTCATCCAATGACAGCAACGACGGGGTCGCAAAGCAAGTCACCAGTCCTTCTCCTCTGCCTTCAAATCCAAATGGCTTTTCCTAGCAAGTTGACCCACTAAGCTCCTTTATTCCCCCCCTGCCTTTTCTCTACCATTGTCCAAGCCCCTTAATTTACCGGGGGGGGGGATGCCCTCCATGAAAGAGAAGGACAAGAACTAGAACTCCACTGTTAGAACGAAACAAAACATTAAGCTGGTAAATCTCAAGCTACACGACAGAGGAAATGAATGAAACTAAAGCCTCTCAGGAGCGCAAAGTACATCTCTTCATGAGTCACCACTCTGGCCCATGTTAGACACTGGCAATTGAACCACAGAAACCCTCCCAATGCAGAATTACCTACCCTTACCAATGCTCTGGTCAGCATCCCCCACCCCCCACCCCGTCAGCCTTTGTTGGAGCAGGTAATTCTTCAGCACTGGGGACAATCAGATCGTCAGATCACCCACAGTGCAAAAAGATCATAGGGATCTGAAAGGCCCACTTTCAAGTAAGGTTGTTCGCTACATCTCTGTCTGACTCACCACTCAGAGCCTGCCACTTTCCAATCAGACTCCACGGGTGGTGGATAGCTGTTATGCAGTTCTCAGCATTATGTGAGATTGTATCATTCCATCATTCCTGATGCAGGGATGTGGCAAATGGACTTGCCACTGGGTGGGGAGGCATGCCCAGAACAGTGACTCATGCAGAAATAAAGAGGGTAGGCTCCTCCAAGAGCAGATAATTTCCCAGTCTTTCAGGGCGAACCTTTCAGTACTCTAGTTTTTAATTCAGGAAGTGGCGAGCCTCTGTTATTGAAGGCTTACAGCATTAAACTGAACAGGCAGGAAACCTCCGAAGCACATACTTACCCCAGGACCTCGGGAATAATCTTGGGTGGAAACCAGCACCTGAGGGGAAGGTGGAGACTCTAGGAGAGACAGAAGATCAGGTATGGTCAGCAGGGAGGTGAAGGTTGTCTGTTGGGTTTTGGTCGGCCAATTTTAATGTCAAGGGGATGTTAACAGCCAGCTCCTTAGAAATCACACAGGCGGGTCTTCACCAAGTAGAGCTTGTGTTTGCCCTGGAGATCTAATGTGCCATCGTTTTAAAAGAGTGGAGAAAAGTAATGTGTTGTGGCTTGACAGGCCAATCATTATTGTATGTGCCCCAGAGTCCGCCCTCAGAGTTCTGCCTTCCTAGCTGGGCTCTAAAATTGCATCCCATTCTCTCCAGCCCCCAGAACCCAGGAGACAGTAGAGACTTCAGGGGGGTGGGGACTAGATAACCCTTCCTTAAGGTCCCTTCTACCTCTACAATTCTATGATTCTATGAAACGGGCCGTGTGGTCTCACCCTCAACCCTTCTGGTCCTGAAGAGGCAATGGAGGAATGGGAGTCCTTTTGATTGCCACTTGTCCTCTGGAGACCTAGTGTGGCCTAGTGGTTTAGAGTGTCAAATTGTGACTCAGGAGTGGGTGAGGGAAGCAACCCAAATCCCCCACTTCTCCAGGAAATGCACTTGGTGACCTCAAGCCAGCGATCCTTTCTCAGCCTAGCCTGCATCACAGGGTTGTTGTGCAGGTACAAAGAGAGAGAAGGAAAGAACCATTTATGCCCATTAGGAGAAAAAAAGATGGGATATTCAATAAAGAAAAAGTTCAGGGGGTTGGTGTCTTATTTCGCACAACAATTTCCCGCCGCCCCACACCACCTCCACAGAGATAAGACTATGTTCCTTCTTTGCTGTAAAACACAGCTTCTTCATCACTGTAATGTGCTGCGTTTTTCCCTTACAGCCATACAGGCCCCGGTTAAATGGGTTGTTTAATGAGACGTGAACGCATCCGAATACTTAAGGTTTCGCCTGCCTTTTACATCATTCCTTGTCACCTTTTTAGTCTGCTGGAGCGTTCAGACCCTGCAAGCCTGCTTCAAAAAGCTGTGCTGCCATCCTTGTACCTAGCTGGTATAGGGGTGTTGTTCTCCACCCCACCTCCCACGTACCTAATTGGAAGAGAAACAGATGCCCCCCACTTTTGTGGAACCATATGAGGTATAAAATGGCCTAACTGGCTTCAGGTGGGCTGCAGGGAATGCCTTCTACCTACACAAACATACAAATCTTCCTGCCTCATACAACTCTGCTCCTGTTGCTGCTGCCATTTTGCTTGGTAATAGGGCAGGCTTAGCCAATCCAGATGCTTCGTTCTGCCTGCGGATGGCAGGGGTCAACACTGCATGCCAGATTCCCCTCTGCAGCCTGGGTAGCAGCTCATAAGGCTGGATGCAGTCCAATTTGCAGATCTGAACATTCGCCATTCAAGCCCTAGCCATGCCATCACTCTGCGATGGACAGAGAACAGAAGAAGAGCCTTCTTGATCAGGCCAATGGCTCATCTAGTCCACCATCCTTTTATCACATTGGGCAACCAGATACTCCCAAGGGCAACCTGCAAGCAGGACCCAAGCACAATGAGACACTCCCTTCCTGTGGCTTCCAGCAACTGGTATTCAGAAGCATTGCTGCTTCATAAAGGCAGAGCATTGTCATCACGGCTAATAACCATTGGTAGCCATATCCCCCAAGAATTTGTCCAGTTACAGATAGGTAGCCGTGTTGGTCTGCCATAGTCAAAACAAAACAAATTCCTTCCAGTAGCACCTTAAAGACCAACTAAGTCAGTTCTCAGACAAAGAATTTGTCCAGTTCTCTTTTAACACCATCTAAGGGAGTGGCCATCACTGCCTCCTGCAGGAGTGAGTTTCACAGTTTAAATATGCACTTCAAGGAGGGCTTTCTTTTATCTGTCCTGAAACTTCCAACATGCAGCTTCATTGGATGTCTTATAAACGTCTATCATGTCTATCATCTCAATCGCCCTTTCAAGAAGTCCCCAACCCTGCAATCTGTCCTCGTAGGGGAGTTCTCTCCAAAGCTCATCCTTGAGGGTCTTTAGATAAAGCTTGAGGAGCACCATGGTCTGAACAGTCCCTGGTTAAAAGTGTGGTATGGGGAGCCAGTGTGGTGTTGTGGTTAGTGCTAGACTAGGACACGAGTTCAAACCCCCATCCGTCGGTCATGAAGCTCACCAAGTAACCAGTCACTGCCTCTCAATCTAACCTACATCACAGGACTGTTGTGAGGATTAAGTAAGGGGGGAATAGCCATGTACATCACCTTGTGCTCCTCAAAGAAAAGGCAAAAAAGAAAATTAAAGAAGCAAAACAAGAGCAATAAAAATAAACAAATAAGGCAAAAGCTCACGTCACTGACAACTTTGCTGGAGTGGACGATTCACCCTGCAAATGAAAACACGGTTTCCCTCTAATCCTTGAGATTGCTCCTTCCTTTTGTACTGTGAAGAGTTAACAATGAATCTCTCTCTCTCCTGGTTCTGAGCCAAGCTGTTCAAGGAGAGCGGAGTTAAAGTAAGAGCAGCCATGGTCACACCACGCCTGGGCCAGGAAGGCAAAATGAACAGCCATCCTCCGGAGGAGTTGTCCTGAGCAACCAGCAACAGGGGTCATATCTATTTTTAAGAGGAAGCCTATTGGCTGATAAGACACATGATGCAAGGACACTTTGTCGAGGCACGCATGGCCTGCACGACACCAGAAAGTGATGGATGAGTGCAATCCCTCTCCTCCGCTTAGCAAAGAAGACAGGCAACCTTCACCAAGAAGCATAGGAAGTACAGGATCAGGATAGTCCAATGCTAAGGCTACAGCTGCAAGAGGAGACAAGGATGGAGCTGGGGAAACGTCACTAACCTGGGTAGTGGCAAGAAAACACACTCCATACAAAAACTTTGTTTCATTCAGTTACATTGTCCCTCAGTTATTTGCCATCATGAAGCCAAATCTGATTGGCTATGCAGCACTCTGACATTGTCCCATTTATTGTGTGATCCCTCACTGGGTGGGATCACTCATGTCAACAAACCCAGGATGGAAGACACAGTCGCGGCAGCCCATTTCCACCTCACCAAAATGGCTGGTTTCTGCATGAACATTTCTGTCTGGCTCAATTCCACCTATCCAGGTGGGTGAAGTCCCAAGCAGGCCATTTTTAAGGATTGTGTGTCCAAATGGACACACAATCTTGGCTACTAGCTTATTGCTAAATGTGATTTGGATCCGTAACATTCATGTAATGAAACAGTGTGGTTAATAATATAAAACACTGAAAATATAAGGAGAACCTGCTGGATCAGGCGAATGGCCCACCTAGTCCAGCATCCTGTTCTCACGGTGGCCCTCAACTTGCATGTGGGAAACCATCAAGCAGGGCCCAAGCACCATAGAATTCTCCCCTCCAAGCAAATAAATATGAGCCAGATTAATTTCATTCCCATCCCTGGAAAGACACAGCTAAACACAGCTCCCTTGTGTGCCCCCCTCAGCATTTAGGGAGCACGGCCTGCCTTGACACCAGCTGGCCATGTCCAGGGTGAATCATCTCTAAACAGAGACTGGCAGTTCTCTCTCCCAGGGTCCAGGTCCAGTACTCTGGACATTGTTAACTAAGGAATGATTTTGTTCACTGGAGGCCCACAGATTCTTTTGCAGTGATGGATGCAACGTTAATGATCTGAGTGAGAAGAGAGAAAGCATGGGCAGCACTGAACTGTTTCCCTCTGGAGCAGTCCATCTCCGCTCTCCATCCCTGGGAGATGCACGGATCTCTCGGCCAAAGACAATTTAAAAGCTCTGTGTTTTCCTGCTGGTAATATTTCAGTGGCAGCAGCAAGGAGTATGTTCTGAAATAGGCTGTCAGTAATTGTGACCTCCGTCAGCCTTCCCCAAAATGCAATGGAACCGGCGTCTGTGCAGCCGCTCCTGAATAGTCTCAATCAGCGTGACATTGCCGCTTCTTGAATAGACATATTCAGCCGGCAATTAAGGAGAGATCAGGAGACCAAATGGGGCGAGGGGATGAGGTCCTCAGCGAATTGGGGTTGAAAGGAGCTGGCAAAGGGAGGCTGCAAAGAGACAAAATCCCAAGGCAGAGGATGAGCTAGGACAGCACAGGGCGCACACCCTCCCTCTTTGGTTCTGCCTCATGCAGAAAGAAGTTGCTCTGCTGAAGACATAATCTGACAACACACCGAACGTTCACCAGTTGCTATGCTAGGGGGACCAGGAGAGGAAGGAGGCAGCATCTGCGTTATTTTTAATTGCATTTTATAATGCTGTTTTAATTGGCATTTCTGCCTTCTGCACTTTGGATTTAAAAGGAAAAACAAAAAACATTATATATAGTTTTGGGAGGGAGAAGTATAAATAAATAAATCCTAGGCGCACTTACTAGGGAAAATTATTCCCCGTATGAGCTGGCACTGAGCAATGCAAAAGATCTGCAATGACTTGTTCACACATGAAATGGCCTTAAGAGCTGCTCCGCATATTGTAACCAAGGCAAGGACCGCTAGTTTTCCAAGGATACTGCCACACAAGAAACATATAACACAAGGCCAGCACACGCAAGGAAATCTGCATCTTTAACCACCAGTGTACATGTGTCTGGGGAAAATACGTGGTTCCCAGGCATACATACCACGCTCAACATGCAACAAGCACCTGCTACATGTTCACTGTGGGAAATTCCACTAGCTGTCAGAATCTGTGGGGCTTCTATTGAAGCCACAATCTGGACCCCACCCAGCAGAGGACAATTTTAAAGACCTTGGGGATGGGCTCAGTGGTACAACATCAGCTTTGGAGGCCGAAGTCCCCAGGTTCTGCTCCGGAAACTCTAGGTAAGGATAAGGAAGACCCTAGTCTGAAACTAATGAGAGTCACAGACAATGAAGCCAATACTGAGCTAGACAGACCAATGCTCTGACTTCAGATAAGGCACCTTTCTATTTATATTAGAACCATGAGGACTACCATCTTCCTTTATTTTAAGGGAAAGGGCTGTAGCGCAGTGGCAGAGCAGCTGCTTTGTATGCAGCAAGTCCCAGGTTCAGGCCCCAGGGGCATCTTGCTACAAAACTCCTGCTGCAAAGCCCAGGAAGCTATCACCAGTCAGTTTACATTGGGTTAGATGGGCTGATAATGATCTGCTTCAGTATAAGCCAGCTTCCTCTGTTCCTATGACATGGGAGGATGAAGAAGTCGGGGCTCCTGAACCACTGCAAGAGGCAGCCAATGAAGCAGTCATTCTGCTTCGCCAGCGAGCACCTTCGCATCATACTGGATGAGGCAGCCAGGCCCCAAAGGGAAGGCGTACTTAGGGGCATAAGCGAGGAAGCCAGAATTGACTAGGTCTTCCTGGCAGATGTCCATGGTGAGCTTGGGAACCCTCCTTCTCCAACACCTCGCCAAGCCCAGGGATCATGGGAGGCATCCCAACCCTGTGTAAGAGCATGGTCCCTTTAAATCTCAAGAATCAGACTCTTTCTCTCTAGGACTGACCCCCCCCCAAGTTGATTCCAGGCTAGTGCTGAGTTAAGGTTGCTTCACAGGAAGTGTTAGGAGCTCAGACTACACTCAAGTAGAACCCTGGCAGACACACATGCCCAACTGGCATGTTCTCTCCCTCTTGCTCGATTGTTCAGGAGCTTCAAAAGCTTTCTTTTGCCCGAACATCACAGCGGCCGATGCCAACAGATATCGGCACACTTAGGGATCCGCAGAGTTTGCAGTTGCAACTCAGCAACTCAGCATTTTGGCTAATCTACTTTATTTACATATAAACACACACGGAGCACTGCAACATAGCTCCCTCTCTCTCTAGCATCAGACAGCAAAGAAAAAAAAGAACAAAGGACAATTGTCCCACTTTACGGAACACAGCAACACAAACATCCTGTCTCTATCACTTCCCACTCTGTGGAGTAAAAACATATACCGTCATGTGATAGACAACAACCCCATGACTGCAATCATAGAGCAGGAATTCTAACAGGAAGTAGTCCATCCAGACTAGTGCTGAGTGAAGCAGGCTCTGTGGGTCCTGATCAAGAGGCCCAGACTGGTGTTGGGCAAAAGTGGCTCCATGGGGAGCTCTCCCTGGTCCTGAACCCCAGCTGTCTGATTACGAACATCCCTGCGGAGCCCAGCCTGGAATGAGCCTGAGCTGAGTCCCAACAAGCTCTGTCTCAAGCAGAGACCCAGCTGGAAGAGGCAGTAGGGGTGTGCAGAGCACGCTCAGAGGACTCGTCCTCCACTTCCTTGATTCCGACCTGCTGAACTACCTCTGTGGGGAGGAATGTCAGTGGCACAGCAGTGCCTCGATCACTTCCATTTATGTCACAATAAACTAGATTGTCTCCTAAGCGCTACTGCTCCCCTCCCCAACGCCCCTGTGCCAGCACGGCTAACTCAACTACCGCTCAGGATTATGTCAAGGAGAGTCTAAGTGAAATTGCCACCATTAAACTTTTTTTTTTCAATTGACCCTCACCAGTTCCAGGTTTTAAAACCTATTAAACAACACATGAAACCCACCTCTTGTTGAAACCAGAGCATTTGCAAACAGAATATAGGTCAGCACAGGTCCCAGCAAGGCAGAAGCCTGGGAGACACTGCGCTCTAGTGGCCCCGCAGAGGAAGTGCATCTTATTTTGCTGCTGCTGCTTCTAATGCTGCAGCAAGAAATAAAAGACAATTGGGAGGATTGTTCGTAATATCTCTCAGCCTAAGTGCTTCTCTCAAGCTGACAGCTTCAGTGGCATCAGGATTACCAAAGGAACTTTCAGTGCTGGTGAAATATTCAGACAGGGAAAGGTCTCAGCCAGGACTTTAAATGCTATCACATTATTTTGCCTCTTCCAGACTCTTCTGAAAAGGATGCTTTGAAGGGGGAGAGCTAAACTGAAATGTATCTTGGCAGCAAAATCATGAGCAAACCAACTCTGAGCCCAAAGGATTATGGGTGCTCAGTTTCAGGCAGGGATAGGGGACCTTACTTCACCCTGAGGGCAACAATCCCTCGTAGGCAGCCTTTTGGGAAATGGATGCCAATGCCTGGTGGAGCCAGAGGCAAAAATGAGTGGATTCTTTACTTATGTGCAATAGAGTACATTCTAGCTATTCAAAAGCCAGCATTTTCTATATCCCATCCCCTATCTCTTTATCTAGGCAGGTAATAAGTATTTTATTCCATTCCAGCCAGGACAAAGAACTCAAGAAGAGTGTGGAACAGGGCAAGTAAGGGGTGTGGTTTTTAAATTTTATTTATTTCATGCATTTATATCCCGCTTTTCCTTCAATGAGCTCAAGGTGGGTGGGGAACCTGGTTCTCTCCCCTCCTCGTTTTATCTTCAAAGCAACCCTGCATGGCAGGTTAGGCTAAGAGGCAGTGACTGGCACTTCACTGTTCAGCAGGGATTTGAACCCTGGTCTTCCAGGTCCTACACTATAACCACTATGCCACACTAGCTCTCATGGACTCAGGAGACTCTTGACAGCCAGATGAAAGTCTGCAGTGCTGCATTTGACCCCCAGGATTGAAGTTCACCCCACTCCTGCTCCAGGGGGATGAGGGGCAAATGTCTGGTGTGATTCAGAAGAGGTGTCCCCCTTTGACTGCTGTAAGCCATTCTGATGCCCACTTTCCACCACATCAAGCTAATCCTTACAATTACTTTTGTAACGTAAGAACAATGGTTCCATGGGGTAATCATATGTAACTTCCTAAAGCCCCATGGGTCACACACAAGCTTCTAGGAACACCCTGTTCTCCCACAGGTCTTTGTAAAATTGTGCTTAATTCCATTTTTTTTAATGAAGAGGATCTTATTCCTGATTCCACAATGAACCTGGCTCTTTGCTAGGAGACCAAAGTTTTTGCTACCAGCGGATCCTCTCTGGCACTTTCTCAAGTGCACATAGTCCTAAAAAATTCAGTAACTGCACCACATTAATAAGGTAATAAAGGCGCCTATGAGTGTTCACACAGGCTGTTAAGTTGAGAGGAATACAGTTAAAACATCCACAGACAAATGGGGAAAGATTAAAAAGAGAAATGCAAAGCAGATTTTGATGAACGGTGGGACAGCGCTTCACTTCATCTTTTAATGCAAGGCTGTACGTTACCCACCCCAGATAAAGGCAAACTATATAAATGCATTAATTCCTATTGCTGGTTCTTGAACAGGAGCCAGCCAGGTAAGGTTGCAGAGTTCAATGCAATTTCCTGTCTTATTGTTAAGTGACTGAATGATAAAGTCTAGGATCTGGCCTTCGCAGTCAGCAGAATTACATGGTGCAGTTATTGCTCAGACTTCAGGAGGCGTGCTGCATGCTTGAGGGCGCTTCCCCCCCCCCCAAAAAAAAAAACCTGCTTGGGGAAATGCAGCATGTCAGGATGAAATATTCTAGCTCAGTTCTCCAACATGCTAGTTTTCTATCTGCAGAGATATGTTTCGGTTTGTTTTTGAAAGGGGAGGCTTTTGTTATGTTGTCGGTAAATTCAAGGAAGCCTCAGGTGTTAATATGTCACTTATCTAAGACTTTTGGGCAAGAGGGAGAGATATAACCAGTGGCTTGTCTCCAGGTAAGTTCTACTCAGAGTAGACCCATTGAAATGAATAGACCCAAGTCAGTTATGCCCATTAACTTCAGTGGGTCTACTCTGAATAGCATAGGCACTGGAGACAACCCAGCAATGGCCAAAGGTGTTTGTAATTTCTAAGATTAGAACGTGTGACTCATAATGTTCCTATTTAATCTAAACAGAACGTGGCAGCCCAAAAATGCTTCTCCATCTTAGATCATAATTCAGCTACTATATGGAATGCTCCCTGCCTCACCGTCTCCTTCTTTTCTCTCAAACTTATGGAAACAAGAGAAGCAAGCTCTCTTCACCTGCAGCCCTTTCCCTACCTCCGGTGCCCAGAATCACTGCAACAGCATCCCAAGTACAAGGAATGATGGGAAATATAGGTCTCCAGGTTCCTGAATCTACCGTATTTTTTGCTCTATAAGACTCACTTTTTCCCTCCTAAAAAGTAAGGGGAAATGTGTGTGCGTCTTATGGAGCGAATGCAGGCTGCACAGCTATCCCAGAAGCCAGAACAGCAAGAGGGATTGCTGCTTTCACTGCGCAGCAATCCCTCTTGCTGTTCTGGCTTCTGAGATTCAGAATATTTTTTTTCTTGTTTTCCTCCTCCAAAAACTAGGTGCGTCTTGTGGTCTGGTGCATCTTATAGAGCGAAAAATACGGTACATTGTGGGCCCAAGTTCACCGAATTATTACATTTCCCATTTTAGGCACCAGACAGAGGAAGATGGAAATCCCACAGGGAGAAAGGTTAGTTTTGCCATGTACATTTGGTTGAAAGTGTTGACAGCACCTGTCTAGCGCAGGTGTAGGAAAACTTCAACCCTCCGGATGTTGCTGAATCACAAACTCCCATCAGCCCCAGCAAGGGTGGCCAGGGATGATGAGACCTAAAGTTCAGCAACATCTGGAGGGCCAAAGGTTCCCAACACTTGGTCGGGGGTAGGGGTTCATTGTATGCTACTAGCCACAATGGAAGCTATGCTCCGCCTCTACAATCAGAGGCAGTAATGCTTCTGAATACCAGTTGCTGGAAACCGCAAGAAGGGAGAGAGAGCTCTTGCGGTGTTTGGGTCATGCCTGCAAGATACCCACATACAGTTGGCCACTGTAAAAACAGAATGCTGGACGAGATGGGGCCCCTTTGGCCTGATCCAATAGGCTGCTCTTAAGTTCTTATAGAGTGGGGCCAGGGGAGCATATCCCAGAAACATCTAGCCCAGATACAGTTGTACCTCGGGTTAAGAACTTAATTCGTTCTGGAGGTCCGTTCTTAACCGGAAACTGTTCTTAACCTGAAACACCACTTTAGCTAATGAGGTCTCCCGCTGCCGCCGCACCACGATTTC
This sequence comes from Podarcis erhardii, assembly GCF_964252035.2. Taxonomy (NCBI): domain Eukaryota; kingdom Metazoa; phylum Chordata; class Lepidosauria; order Squamata; family Lacertidae; genus Podarcis; species Podarcis erhardii. Next base: position 29,195,503 of record NC_138511.1, on the reverse strand, counting down.
TGTTCTCATCCTAAAGCAAAGTTCTTAAGCCTAGGTACTATTTCTGGGTTAGCGGAGTCTGTAACCTGAAGCGTCTGTAACCTGAAGCGTCTGCAACCTGAAGCGTCTGTAACCAGAGGTACCACTATATTACAAACGGAACACTTTTTCCAACCCAGGAGTGAAATCTCCACCTTGTAGTGCAACGAAATATGAAGAGAAGGGATTCTGACTAAACATTAGGAACAACTTTCTGACAATAACAGCTCTTTTGACAGTGGAATGGCCTAACTCAGAAGGTAGTGGCCACCTTTCCAGGGATTCTTTAGCTGCGATTCCTGCATTGCAGCGGGCCAACTCTACAATTCTATGACCTCAGAAGGTGGTAGACTCTCCTTCGCAGGAAGCTTTTAAGCCGAGGTTGGATGGCCTTCTGTCGGTGATTATTTAGTTGTGATTTCTGCTTTACAGGGGGATGGACTGCAATTCTATGATTCTATTCTATGAGTCAACTCCATCTTAGCAGCGCTTGACGGAGGGCACTGTGTTCCCTTCTCCAGCCACAGCGCTTGTGTGGCTGCCACAGGAGCACGTGTCTCCCATTACGGAGCCCACGTTCGTGCACCAGAAACAACAGCCTCTTGAGCTGCAGGCAGCTGAATGGCGGCACTTGAAAGGCTGGGAAGAGAGTGGGAATCTCGCCAAGAAAGCAGAGCCCAAGTTGTTGGCCTTATCTCTCAAAATTCCCCGACTACAGCAGCGCATTTTAAGTGGTCTCTCCCCACCTCCACCAAGTTCTGGAGTGGAACAGACGTCCCGCTGTGCGTTTGAAGAGTTAGCAATCTGGAAAAAGAACTCACTGGGGGACGGCGTGGGCGGAGGATTCTTTGAGAGAGGAGCCTCTCCCTTCGTGCTGCTTGAGGGTTTTCCAGCCACTGCAGGTTGCTCCTCGGAGCCAGTGGAGAAGTGGAACTGAACAGTCCCTGACTCAACCTGCTTCACCTGGGATTTGGAAAAAAGGAGAGGAGAGGAAGCAAGGACATCCTTATTTCTCTTTTTTTTATATAGAATATTTATTAAAGTTTTCAGAAATAATACAATGAAAAACCAGAAAGAAAAAACAACAAAAATACAAAAATACAAAAATAAAAACAACCAAAAAAAGAAAAAACACATAAAGTTTCCTTTACTTATTTTCTTTTAACTTATTTTCCAGACCTCCTCATACCTCCCTTTCTTGTATTCCAATTGAAATTGTTAGTTCAGCAAATCCTCACCATTAGTTTTTACTTATTTCTAAACCTTATTTTTCATATCTCTTAAACATTACAGCTGGAAACCACTTTATTTCTGGACAGACATCCTTATTTCTCCTATTCTTCATGCTGCCACTGTGGAACAGTATAAAATCCTAATGTTCTGGATAGAAGGAATCTGACTTCTGCCCCAAGAATTCTGAGACCTGCATTCCGAGACCTGCATTTCTGCAGTTTCTACTATTTGATGTAGTCTTGGCTTGACCTTGGGGGTAGAAGAAGCACAGACTTTCTGCACCCTATTCCAACCACTGGAGTTCTTGTTTGGCAGCCCTTCTGCCTTCTCAGATTTTAGCAGGTGTTCACACACCTTAAGGAATAGAAACTCCTTTCTCTCTCTTAAAGAAGCTGGGGTTCTCAGAAAATACCTGCTTTCGTGCAGAAGGTCCCAGGTTCAATGCTCAGCATGTGGCTTTGCATCCCTGGAATCCAAGCCTAGCACGTGCTCCTGGTCAGTTTTGCACCCTGGGACTGTTTATTTTTATTTAGTTCATAAAATTTAGATGGTGCTTAATTATAAGAAACCTCAAAGCAGCTTACAAAAATGTAAAACCACAAAATCAGGAGATAATTGCCATACGTTACAAAATGCAAGAAGCTAAAATGAAAACAGATTAAATTTCACATCAGATTTTCTAACCACCTGGCTTGACTAAACAAAAATGTTTTTAGCAGGAGCCGAACAGAATACAGTGAAGGTGCCTGCTTGATAGCAATGGGCAGGGAGTTCCAAAGTGTAAGTGCTGCCACAGTAAATGATTGCGTTTTGACAAATAAGGAATAGGTATTATGTGGCACATGTAGTAGTGCCAATTCTGCCAATTTTTTCTCATAGGTTCATCCCTTTGACTGCTCTTTATGGCTGATTTGCTGACTGGCTTCACCATGTCCCTGGCTAGGGGCCTGGTGCCTCCAAACCACCAGCTCTGCCAATACTTCCCCCCAAAATATGTTTCTGGGGATCACAACTCACCTCTTCTGAGCTCATGGTGGCTGGTGGTGTCTTGTAAACCAAAACGTGACTGGGATTATGTTGCACTCCTCCTTGCAATGGCAGGACCACGTTTGAAGAAGTTGCGTCCGGTGAGGGGTTCCAAACAGCCCAGCGAATTGAGTGCATGTAAGCCGGCGTTGTCAGCGATGTAACAGATGGCGTCTGTGGTTCAAGGGTGCGGGGGTGGGGTGGGGAGTAATGGATGTGAGAATGAAGACATCACTTATCAAATGTAAGTTCCATGGGGCTGTTACACTCTTAGCATCGCACACCGTTGTGACCAAGAAATGCAGTCCGGATTATGCAGATATATACAGGTATCTGTGGAATAGCATCCCTGTTGAGATAAGACAGGCACATGCTTTCCAGAAATGGCTGAAGACATTTTTGTTCAGACAGGCTTCATTAGCTAGGTCCTTACCATGAATGTCCACTTCTTATGGATTTGTTGCTTTTGTGTGTGTGTGTGTTTATAATTATGTGTTAATTGCCTTGAGACAGTGGTTTAAGGCAACTAAAAGATTCGTGTTAGAATTAATTGATTTATAGCTCTGTTTAAACTGCCCAAGATGGTGGCAATCGCTGTCTCCCGCAGGAGGAAGCTCTGCAGATTAACGATGAGCTGCATGAAGAGGGACTTTCTTTTACCTGTCCTGAATCTTCCAACATTCAGCTTCCCTGGATGCCTGTGAGTTCTAGTGTCTTTCTCAATGCCATCCATCATTTTATAAACTTCCATCATGTCACCTTTTACTTGCCTTTTCTCTAAACTAAGAAGTCCCAAATGCTGCAACTATCACCCAGTTGGGTTGCCCTTCTCCAGATCTTCTAGATCAGATACACTGGCTGTACTTTTTAATTTGGCAATGATACGAGGAGGTGCAGGCAATGTAGAAGTTAGAAGGGAATGTTTTTTTTTAAAAAAAGAGCACAGTGGCAGCCATATGAACACAATCTCCCTGGGACCTCGTTCCCCTGGGTCCCACACCCTATGTAAGCATCTATGTACTGATATGCCTGCCACTGCCAACTTCATGAACCTGATAAAATAGGCGGTGGACCACAAAAGTTTATCTGCAATAATCTGTTAGCTTTTAAATGTGAATATGATTCATGATTTTGGATAAAATCAAGCAATAATCCAAAAAAAGCCCCTTCCCAAAAATACATAGTTTCAAACTCCTTGCTGCTTCTAAAATGATGTGCTATGTTCAAGCTGATCACGGAGCCAAAAAACCCCAGGATTTTTCAAAGGCAACTTCCTCCCACTGTACCAATGTCCCTGTGTAATAAAACCTTCATTATCTATGTTCCCACTCCACAGTCTATGGTAGAGTGGCTGGGAAAGGGCCATTGTAGCATTGAGATTCTGGAGTAGGTGGTAGGTATTATTATCAGCAATAACAATAATTAAGCTTGGTTCATATTTTGTACAAAAGCAACTCAAAGTGATTTACAACCATGATTAAATAGGCATTGAAATGAGGTGTAAAATAAGACTCTAAAAGACAACTCTGTTCTTAAATGGTGACATTTAAACATCCCACCCACTCAAGGAGGCTTCAGATAATTAAAAGGCCCAAGAAAAAAGACATGTTTTTGCCTGGCACCTAAGGGTATGGAATAATCGCCATGCGAGCCTCCCCTGGGTGAGCACTCCACAAGAGGGGGGCCACCACTGAAACGGCCCGTTCTCGGGTTGCTAACCTCCAGACCTCCCATGGAAGGAGAACACAGAGAAAGGTCTTAGATGGTGATTGCAGGGTCCGGGGCAGTTTATATGGTGAGATACTTGGTAGACTGAGCTCTACTGATAGATCTGTTGATTTTTCGCAGTGGGTCAGGGAGAGCTTGTGACTCCCACTTGGCTGACAGTAGCAATGACTAATAGGCTTCCCTATCCCCCTAAATTGAAGTGATGGAACAAAGAAAGCATGTGGGCAGGAACCAGAATTGGATTTTTTGTACGAAATGACTGTGAGTTAATTTCTGAAACTGATCGCAATTCCTGGGCTGAGCATGTGCTCAGAAGCGCTCTGTTTCTTAATGCGTGTTTGCCCTTCTGGCTGGTATTGTGCACCCGATTCTAGTTGCAGGTCCAGGGTTCTAAGAAATAACAATAATAAAAATAACAAAGCAGATCCTGCAAGGCTGGTGATAGTTTGGCATTCAAACTGAAGAGGAGAGAACTGTTTCTTTTCTCCTAAGTCTTACCAACTTTAATATTAGCCCCATAAATCAACCCCAGCAATCAGGATTCACTCTCCAGTACCTGGAGCTCTAGTACTAATTCTGCCAGTAACCTGACCTTCCAGAGAGAAAGTGATGCATTTTCTTAGGGACAGGATGGGCTGCACCGGTAGGAAGCACCATTCTGAATATGACATTATGGGCTGGCTTCTTAGCTAGAGAGGCTCAGGAGGCTCAGGCTGTCCCCGTTTTAAGGACTCTTCAGAAAGGTCTCAAAAGAAAAGCCTAGGAACTCACGGCTGCGTCCCAGCGTTTTGAAATCCTTCTCCCGGCTCCCTGTAAATTGCTCATTACGAAAGCTACAAAGGCAATCAGCTTAGGGATTATCCACCCTCCAGAAAGGAGAGGGTAGGGGGTTAATTGGGTTCAGTGCGAAGCCACGGCCGGGCTGCGCAAAAGGGCTGTTGATGACACTCTAGAGCGCTGGGAGGCATGCTAATCTGCACATCTCACACTCATATGACGGGCAGACTGTCTGGTGCAGGAGCCTGATCACGGTAGCTCAGCATACAAACTGGCTTACTTGGGGGCACCCGCTCGGGAGCTGATCACTTTGGGGAAACTGCTTCCTCCTGTTTCATGGAGGATAATTTGGGATAATCAGCCTCATATGACCAGCATGCTTAACTCTAATTAATGCATGAAGGGGTTAAGACCATAGAGTAAGCTGCCCCACTGGGCTTAGCTAGGCCATACCCCCTCACCATGGCAGGAAGGGTTATCAAGCCTTTGTTCTGGCACTCCACCCTTCCCCAGCTCCCAGGTTCTCAAGGGCAAAGGTTGCAGTGGACCTGGTGGGGAGCCCAGAGTATGCATCAGAGTGCTTCAGCTTTCTTGCCAGGGTGGCCTACTAGATCTCTCAAAGAGAAGCCCACAAGCAAGACCTGAGTGCAACCACACTCTCCCCATTTGTGATTCTCAGCTACTGGAAGATTCAGGGGCATGCCTTCTCCAACAATTGGAGATAGAACACTGTTATCATAGCTAGCAGTCATTGATGATGACATACAAGTCCATAACCTAAAAGCAAAGATTACCTTTTGCTTCACAAATATTACTTTCAAAAACCATCCTGATGATCATAATTCAAGACAACTGGGTCTTCAACTATCTAAACACCAGGCCCCAAATATCTCAGGCAGAGCTGGTTAATAAAGACCGGCTATTTTTATAATGCAAGCTATTTTAATGCACGGTAAACCAGTTTGGGTTTGGATTTGACATGCAGAGCACAGGAGAGGAGCTGTTCCTTCCCCCAGCAGGACCAGGTGCCATCCAGCAGGAAAGTGAATTCCATTATTACCACAGCCTGGCATGTCTAATTCAAAACAGGAACTCACAAATGGCGTCTTCTCTGACCCACAGGGGAGATACAATCGCCTATCTATAAATATTAAAATGTGCGCACTGGGTTGGTATTCACAGTGTGATGGAGCTGTGGGAAGCAATGGGCACACAGTGCCCTCCTAGATTATGTATGGGGAAAACATCAGGCATGGGATCAGTACACATAAAATACCAATGAGATTTCTCTGATGCACTGACAGTTCTCATTCTCTTGCGTCATCCCAGCCCTAGCCAATAGCTTCCAAGCATGCAAAATATCTCACGGGGGGGGGGGGGGGATTGGCTAAGCTGCTGATGTATCCTGGGGATACACCATTTGCTTCTGCCGTGGTGAGCTGGTGGGGGAAGAAATCATGTTCCTTTATTCCAGGTTAATTAATCAAGCATAATTACAACCTGCTAGATTTGCATGCACAGATTAGAAAGGCACATTTGAAAGGCGACAGGCTCGGTTTTACAAATGAATAGACTGCTTTAATCCTAAATTTAAATGGGTGCTCCAGGGTTATTGCACCAGACCTTTCAAGATTTGAGTTAGTTACGCCTGCTCACACATCTGTTGAGACCCAGCTTGCAGACAGTGGCTCCCCAAGTTGGAAAGCCGAGCTGGGGCCACCTGCCCAGGCAATCTCATAGCCCTGGAATCTCAGTTCCAAAAAGGATGGATCAGTTCACCGGGTGTGAAACCAGGAGAATGAGATCACATAACCCACAGCCTGGATTAGGCTGCACAGTACACCAAGACAACTTCCTCCCTGATGGATCTCCCAGGAGAGAAGGCACAACTAAGGTCCATCATTGGAGCCCTAGGGCAAGAGCATCACCCCCTGGCATTCTCTGGGCAGCAGCTTGTACAAATCCTGGCCATCGCCCAGGCTGCCTGGGGCTGATCGTAGCTGGAATCCAACAACAACCAGAGAGCACCAGATCAGCTGTCTTCTGCCCTAAGGTCTCAGTGTCTGGGCTATAAATATGTGTCTGTGCCAAAGCATTTGAGATGAACTCATAAGACTTAAAGAAATCCAGCCTTCACAGAGAAAACCAAATGACAGATAGCTCTAGCCTAGCATTTTTGTGGGCATGCTAGTGTTCTCTATATATCATGTGGATTCCCTATAGCACCTGACTCCCACCTGCCACCTGAAGTTGAACACACGCATCCATGAGAACTAAGCATAACTCAGGTTTGTTTATGCAAAGCTGACCATCAACCACCATTGTGGTCCACCTGTCTGCATGAAGCCAGATCGAGCCTCCCTCATATTATCATTCAGCAAAGAATGCCTAGGTATGAACAGAGGGGATGGAGCGGGTCCATGTAAGCCCCATAGTTTTGTTGATTATTACTGCATTGCTTCTATTTGCTCTCCTTAGTCATCAGCACACAGATCGAGTGAGTCTGGAAGCAGGATACAGGTATTAGCAAGAGAGAAAATCCCTAATACAAACTGGGTCAGTACTGGATAAAGGCACCTCCACCCACTACAACACAATGCTGCCATCCCAACAGATTCCTTCCTCTACCCCTATTCTTTCACTCTAATTCCTCAAATCCTTCATTCAACCATCTCCCATGTAATTATATTATTTCAGTGCTTCTACAGGTCAATTTCCTTTACAGCAACATAGCTGTGAGGTGTCAAAAACTGAACAGAATTTTAAAAAATAACACAAATAACACAAACACACAATACCAAACTTCTTAAGAGTTAAAGGAGCAAGAAATTGGCTTGTTTTTACTTCTGAGTCATAGAAAGCATTTGTGTGTGTATTAGGCCACTTCTCTTTCTGTGCTATGACCTCAATAATTCTTTAAATGAAAGAAAAAAATAGAGAGCTTTCGAGTGCTCCTTCTGGAGGTCAGTTTCTAGAGCTTTCCAAAAGGTCTGCTGCAAGTCAGTATTTCCTGCACACACAGTCAGTAAGGAGACTGAACGCCATGGACTGAAGGGTGTGTGTGTGAGAAAGATTTAATATACTTATTTTAGCATGTTAAATGTGACACCTTTGCAAAGCTCAGAATCTGAAGATGATCGATGAAACACCTTGAAAGGCATCGGAAGCAAAACCGCCAATGGTGTTGCAATCAAAAACGGCTTTTTACTTTGAGAGTGGGTGCATTATTGCACAGGAAGGCAAAAAGAAATGGACTTTGGGAGACCATCGCTCACTGGCAGGCATGGCCAAACTTGGCCCTCCAGATGTTTTGGTACTACAATTCCCATCATCCCTGACCACTGGTCCTGTTAACTAGGGATGATGGGAGTTGTAGTCCCCAAAACAGCTGAAGGGCCAAGTTTGGCCATGCCTGGCTCAGTGGTTGAGCACATGCTTTTCCTAAAGAAGACTCCAAGTTGAATCCCCAGTGGCATCTCCAGGTAGGGCTTGGAATGTCCCATCTACAACCCTGGAGAGCCACAACCAGCTAACACTTTCCCAGGTCCAATCCTCAGTGACATCTCCAGGAAAGGAAGGGAAACCCTGGAAACACACTGCCAGCCAGTGTGAACAAGACAGCCCCAGGCAGACCAACCATTTGACTCATGGTTGACTGATGCTCAGTTACTGCTGGACTCCAACTCCCAGCAGCCCCAGTAGCCCCCATATGGCCAAAGGCCCAGTGGATGATGGGAGTCAGGAGTCCTGCAATATCTGGAAGACCAGAGCCCTCCCCCTCCATTGTAGGATATAATGAACTGTCTGCACCCTGGCTGATTTTATCTGTTGTTGTTTGGCAACTCTTTTAATGTACAGTGGTATCTCAGGTTACATACGCTTCAGGTTACATATGCTTCAGGTTACAGACTCTGCTAACCCAGAAATAATACCTCAGGTTACAAACTTTGCTTCAGGATAAGAACAGAAATTGTGCTCTGGCAGCGTGGCAGCAGGGGGAGGCCCCATTAGCTAAAGTGGTGCTTCAGGTTAAAAACAGTTTCAGGTTAAGAACGGACCTCCGGAACGAATTAAGTACTTAACCCGAGGTACCACTGTATTTTGATTTCTTGCAACGCTTTTGTTGGGATCTGTTGGGTGTCTTTTTTTCTTCTTCGGAGACAGGTTGGGCATTCCTGGTTTCATAAATACATACATAAAATATGTTTGTAAATATATGGGATTTTGTGCCCCACCCCAGACTCCCCGGCAAAGGCTTAGGGAGGTGAAGGGTGGAACCTATTCATAAGTACAGCAGGACATACGTTGGTTTAGAGAGGCTGTGGTCCCTCCCCAAATACTCTCAGTTGTGTCATTGTGCAAGACCTTGACTCAGGGCAGGGAGCATCACTTATTAAGTCCTTTCTGAATCCATGACACTGTAATGCGAGAGGTAATCTTTCTCTAGGGTGAAAACACAGGATGTTCCTTCCCTGGAGACCCACAGCCAGTTCATTTGTTATACTTTTGACAATGTATTTGTCAAGACAAGGTTGCTCATTCCAACTGCGCAGCTGTACAATCAGGCAAGCGGCACGGTCAGGTATGACATCTCAGGCCATTGCCAACCCCCTGGGGAAATCAAGCCTTGGGTTGATGCATTGCCTGACAACTCCCATTGTCTCTACAGTAGGCTCAGGAACGGGCCCACTGTGTGCGGAACTCAGAGCCTGCTCACAGCCTGCAAAAGAGATGAGAGAGAGAGAGAAACTGAGCAGGCCAAGGAGAAGCTGGCTGTGTCGAGGTGGCGCTTGCAATCTGCACAAAAATATGCAATTAAGTGCTCAATTAACAACTGACAGATCCTCCCAACCTCCTCACCTACTTTTGGAAGAGCTGTGAGGCGGAAGTGGAAGGGGCTCGGAGCCAAGCACAGGCCGCCGTCCAAACGTTACCAAAAGGGGGAAAGGGGAAGCCAAATGGCCAACAGAATGGTGCTGTTTGTGGCGTCCCCAAGGGCAGACAATTCCTCGATGGCATTTGCGCCTGGAAATATTTAGGGCAAAGTTAACTAAAGAGTTACCTCCGCGTCTAATTAACGGTTTTGAAATCTGGCAGCATCAAAGGGAATGCCGGGAGGGAGCCAAAGGCACTTTCATCGGGGTCTTCGTTGAGGACAAGCGTCTTTCCAGATAATAAGACATTTTCGTTTAGAGGAAAGGCAAATAAGTGGTGACAGGATAGAAATTTATAACATGCTTGGCATGGAGAATGTGGGTAGGGTTTTTCTCCCTCTCTCATAAGCACTAACAATGATGACTTGTTCCCCTTGCTAGCCTCCTTTTCAGCCTCGCCCCCTTTTTTTCTTGGTGTGGGTCATGGGGAAAGAAATCAGCAGCATCAGCGGAGGTGGGGCGGTGGAGGAGGGGCATCATAAGAGAATGAACCTGGGTGACTCCTTGCACAGGCATGTCCTTAGAAAGGAAGTCAGACCTCGTGGGGGATCAACAAGGGGTTGAGGGGCTCAGCAGGTGACCTTTCTACTCCTTAGAGAAGGTAAGCAATTTGACAGCAAACAAGTTGCTCTCCAGGTCAGAGCTGCTAAGCGCTGGCTAATGAACCAAACACTTCAGATCTGCACAGGTGGATTAAGGTGGCTAATTTCATTAATAAAAAGCCGAGGAGCACCTGATCACGGTGCCCGGGTTTCATCTGGATAAATAAAAGGAGCGCACTGGATTTCACTCCTGCTGTGTTGAAGGTGCCTTCACCTTTGCGTGGACGTCAGGCGGAACACTTGAGACTGGAGCCCCAAATCAAAACGTTTGCTAATTGAGTTATATTGAAAGGGAGATCCATACGGTGAAAAGGAGGAGGTCACCAAGTTCCAGTTCAAAACTAAGGCTGGGCAAGTTTCTTTTTCCTTTTCCTTTTTTTCTGCCTCCTCTACAAAACAGAGAATTAAATTCATCAGCAGTAATTTTCAGCGGGAGACTCGGGCAACTAGGATTGTTTCTCACAGGCATTTTGTTATCTTCCAAGTTAAATATCCAGGGCCGAGCTACCCATTATGCAAAATGAGCCGGGAGAATTCCAGGCTCTTATTTCTGAATGCTCCTCCGTGTTAAAATATAAATAAATCCTACACGCAAGGCAGAACTTGCAGAGCAGAGAGAGAGCTTTGCTAAAACTTTTTCTGATCTGCTGTTAAATGCAAGCAGTTCTCATGGGGGGAGGGACTTCAAGACTCAATGATGGAGGAGAATCACTGGAGCCCTTCTCCTCCCACCACCTGTCTCTGCTGAGATTGCTTGCCTGCTAGTCCTGGATGCTTCATATACCAGTGACTCCTCCACAGAAGCTCCCTCGGCTCCTGGCATCCTGCTCTCCCAATACAAGACAAACCAGCACTGCCACAGTGCATGCTTCATAACTGAGTGCTACTGCCTTCATAGAGAGCTCATCTTCTCTAGGGAGGTGGGGTCCAGATTGTTCCTGCATCCTGCAATGGGCTTCAGGCCAGTTAGGACTGGACCACAATCTTGGCCAAGAGTGAGCAGGGTGGTAGGCTATGATTCATCAGTGGATGATTGCCCAGCTGGGATTCTTGCAAGGTGAGTTAGACTTGGAGGCCATAAGGAGAGCCCTGCTGGATCGGACCAGAGATCCATCCAATCCATCACTGTTTTCAACATTAGATGCCTCCTTGTCCCATTCCTGCCACAAGCTCTCCTCTTAGCAGTGAGATGAACTAGACAAGTCATGCCATACATGATTCTATGATATCACTTTAAACAGTCATGGCTTCTCCCCAAGAATTCTGGGAGCTGTACTTTATTAGGATGCTTAAGAGTTGTTGGGAGTCCCTATTCCCAGCATTTCTTGGGAAGAAGGATTGGCTGTTCAGCCACTCTTGGAAGTACAAGAGGCAGGGAGGGATCTTGAGCTCAACACCACTACCCACAACTGCTTATTGCTTGGTATTCTCCTCAGGTACTGTAACCATTGGGCAACAGCACTCCTGACGGTCCTGCTAGGTATTCTCCCTAGGTACTGTAACTAACAGCGTTTCCGTGCACTGCTCTGGTTCGCCAGAAGCATCTTAGTCATGCTGGCCACATGACCCGGAAGCTGTACGCCGGCTCCCTCGGCCAATAAAGCGAGATGAGCACTGCAACCCCAGAGTCGTCCGCGACTGGACCTAACTGTCAGGGGTCTCTTTACTTTTACCTTTACTGTAACTACTGGGCAACAGAACCCCTGAGAAATGGCATTTGGCCCACACCTATGCTGGAAAACTCATACAAACACCCCCGCACACCTGCAAAAATATGCAACTCCCCCTGGATATTTCATCACTGTTTGGGGGAAGGTGGCACTCCACTGAGACAACACCACTTAGAGAGGATTTATTAGGTATGATAGAACCATCCGGTACGAGTCAAGGGTAGCAGCAAAATTCACACTGGCTTCCCAGCCTTAAATAATTTTAAAAGGACTTAAAAAATCAATTTGAGCATATTGTGCATTGCGCGTAAGCCTCACGACATGCTGTAAATCTCTGCAGCCACCCTCGCACTCCTCCGCAACAACTACCACTGCTATATGAGACAGGAAGACCTTTTTGAGGGCAGAGGTAGCCCAGCCTGGAGGACACAAAATCATTTCCATGATAATTCCTGAAATGAGTTTTCCCACTGAACATTTCTAACATTATATTCTCACTTGCTGGGAGGTAGCAGCTTACACTTAGGGGAAACCCCCCCCACACACACACACACACACTCCTTCTATTCCCCCTCCCCACATCATTCAAAATGTGGACCCAATACAGGTTACAAAATCACTCAAAACAGCCAGCAGTTAAATCTATGTAAAGATATGAAACCACCATCAAATCTCAATTATACAGGACATTTAGAACCATATTCTGACTACAGCAAACGATTTCTGAAAGAGTGACATTTTCATAATCCTTAGAAAGCAATTTGGTTTCCTGCTGGCTTGGGAACTCAGGAAGTACACAGACTCTGTTATTCATTATCAGGACCAATTCTGACCCACGAGTCTGGGGCTGAGTGCTGCCAGTAGGCCCCTGAAAGTAGCTAATCAGATCTAGCTATAAGAAGAGGCTGCTGGATCAGGCCAGTGGCCCACCTGATCCAGCATCCTGTTCTCACAGTGCCCAACCAGATGCCTCAATGGGAAACCCACAAGCGGGACCTGAGGACAAGAGAACTCTTCCATCCTGCGGTCTCCCACAACTGGTATTACAAGACATTGCTACCTCCAACGGTGGAGGCCGAGCATAGCTGTCGTGGCTGGTAGCCACTGATAGTCTTATCTTCTATGAATTTGTCCAATCCATGAGTTCCAGTGTTATGAAAGAGAAAGCTTTTCCCTACCCACTGCCTTTGTGCAATGGACAATTTTATGAACTTCTATCAAGTCACCTCTTGCTCAGGTTGTGTCCCAGATGAGGGATGCCCTGGGAGAGCAGTAGCCAGCCTCTGACCTAATATTCCTACGTGAAGCAGATGTGCTGTGAGTGTGCAATTATATCCAATGCATAGGTACTGCACTTTGAAATACTGGCCATGTTCAAGATGGCACCATACGGATAATACGCAGCTACCGCCATTGCAGACCTGGCTTTTAAATGAGTGATGAAGCTTGTAGAGGGGAGGGGAGGGCAGTCAATGGCTACCATTGACCTCCATAAGGCTCTTCTGATATTTCTATGTCCTTATGCTGTGTCAAAGGGAAGAAAAGCATTGCCTGCCTGTCTGCCTCTCGTCAAGATATCCTTATAGAAAAAAGGGATAGAAGGTACCATGAGGACAAAGCTGGCACAACTGAGTTGTGACCCTATGAGGACAGAGACTCAAGCCATCCTTATGCTACCAAAGAGGTAACAGCAGATGCAACACATACCTTCCCATCTGGTCCACTTGCCACAGAGAAGACGTACTCCAGCAGCAGGACCACTCCAAAGGCCGGGTGATGGACCATCTCTGTCAAGTGTATGCGGCTTCGCAGCACAAGAGCTTGCCCCTCTGAACTGCAAGGAAAGAAGGGGGGGCAGAGAGACCCAGATATGATATGCCAACCAGCCACATGCCATCAGGTTTATAGTCCTGACCATCTTTGTTTTGCCCTAATTTCTACTTGGAGAGGAACAAAGTACTGCCAGTGTTGGGTGTGCCCACGCCTCTCTATCCAACCCTCAGGACTCTTCCCCAGGCAACGACCCCTCTTTTCAAGCCACATCCCGCAGTGGCCCTTCGCCCCATCCTTCCCAGGAATTTTTGCCAGAATGTGCCCTTGAAATGTGATCATCTTCTTGCTTGCTTGGATGAAGGAAGGAAAGAGACATGTGTGTTTGGTTGGTAGGAACTTCTGGCTTTTCCTTGCCTGGAAAGCCGCCTCCTTACCTGGGTCTGACACTGGCTCCTTGTTTCCTCTGTAAGCTGCTGGTCCGCCCTCGAGCCACCTCGGCCTCTGGCACCACCACCACCACCTGTGGTGGCTGCACAAAGCAAAAGCTGTTGTGTACCCCAATGTGCAGCCGCCTCTCCTGCACCGCGAGGGTGTTCCCATCCAGCATCGAGTTGCCCTAGGAAAATGCATAGGTGGTCAGGTCATGTCTCAAGGCACAAGGAACAGCCATTCAACTACCCTGCAAAATGTCACATAGTCATTCCTTTTCCTGTCCTTCACCCTAAGGTACCAGGGCGTATTACAACATGAAGAAAACAATACTCAAAACAACTTACAGAAATAAGGCACATACTGGAAATATACACCCCGAACCAAGTTAAAGAGGTGCATTTTCAGCATTTGCCGGAAGCTGTACAATGAAGGTGACAGGTGCACTTCTGTGGGGAGGGAGTTCCACAACACAGGGGCTGCCACAAAGAAGGCTCTCTCCCAGGCAGCCACACACCTCCGAACCTCTGAGGGTGGACGTCGGTTTACAAACAGCCCTGTTTACAAACTATTTGGTTTATGAACTCCGCAAAACCGGAAGCAGTGTTCAGGTTTGCGAACTTTACCTTGGTCCACAAATGGAAGCTGAACAGTGGAAGGGCACCAGTGGCGGGAGGCCTCATTAGGGAAAGCGTGCCTCGGTTTAAGAACAGATTTGGTTTAAGAATGGACTTCAGAAACGGATTAAGTTCATAAACCGAGGTACCACTGTACTCAGCACCCAAGAAGGTCTGTAGGGAAGTGGGGGGATCTTTCAGATATTTGGGGCCTAGATTGTTTACCACAATCTTGAATTGGGACCGGAAACAAACAGGAAACCAGTGCAGCTGCTTTAAAATAAAGGTTATATGAGATCTGAACAGAGGCCCGGCCATTAACCTGGCTGCCACATTTTAGACCAATTGAAGTTTCTAAGTTGTCTTTAAGGGTAGTCTCATGTTTCACTACCACCTGGAATGGAAACAATTCCAGGAACATGTTGGAGGTGCTTGACTGAGAGCCAATGGGATGGGCTCTGCGACCCATATCTCCCACTGTTGTAGTCTGCAGGAATGGCTGGTGGCTGGGTGATAGCTAAGGGAGAGAAGGCCTGATGTGGCTTGTCTTACAGCAGGGCTGATGGAAAATGAAAATCCAGCTTGCTGTTGCCTTTCCTTATATTCAAATGCACTGGAAACAGACCCAGAGTAAGGGCCCAGCCAACTTATCAAATGCCACGGCATTTTTTAACCCCCCATACCAATGTATTGTGAGGAGGGGGCGGGAAAAGTAATTTTAGGCAGGATGTCCTTAGCTAATAAAAATGAAAGCTGCCCCAGAGTGACTGCTGGATATTAAAGTGTTTCATCTTCTCCTCTCTGAAAATCCACTGCACATCTGACAAATCAACAAGGCGCATCCTTGGGGGTCATTACCACTTCCTAAATTGCGAGAGCTGAAAACACAAACATTAAAACTTAGGAGTTGCTCTGGGTATCCATTAATCAAAAGCAGCCTGGCCACCATGTAGCTCATTAGCAGTTGCTTATTCCAGGAGGAGGGGAGGGGAAACAGCAACAGGGAGGCTGAGAAGAGAGCAGTCTCTTAATCAGAAGGAGAACTAAGGCAATAAAAGGACTCTTCCCTCCCCGCAAAAAATGCAGCCTCAAAAGCAATCCATATGCAAAGAAACAAGCAGATGCATTGTTATTGCCCAGAAAATGGGAAATTCATCCCTCTTAGAAAAAATCCATTGTTTTCTACTTGGTGGTATTGGAGGAGGCAAGAAACCCAGCTATTGACTTGCAAGGATAATCCAGCTTCCTGAAAATTAGCTTCATTTCGAAAGAACAAAAATCGATGTAGTGCATATGAACAAGACTACCTTCTTAGAACAGTCTTCGCCAACCTGGTGCCATCCAGATGCTTTGGCCAGAAACACATGCTGGCTGAAGCTGTTGGGAACTGTAGTCCAAAAACATGTGCACTAGGTTGTTGCAGAGAAGATCCAGAAAACCCTAGTGAAAGCTAGGTAGCTGTCCAGTGTCTGAATCAGGTTTTCAGTGGTTCAGGAAGGGCTTCTGCGACCATACATAGCTCCCCCTTGCAAAGACTAGCCAATACAGAATGAATTCTGCGATATAGTAAAAAGGTAAAGGTAAAGGTACCCCTGACCATTAGGTCCAGTCGTGCCCGACTCTGGGGTTGTGGCACTCATCTCGCTTTATTGGCCAAGGGAGCCGGCGTATAGCTTCTGGGTCATGTGGCCAGCATGACTAAGCCGCTTCTGGTGAACCAGAGCAGTGCACAGAAACGCCGTTTACCTTCCCGCCAGAGCGGTACCTATTTATCTACTTGCACTTTGACGTGCTTTTGAACTGCTAGGTTG
This sequence comes from Podarcis erhardii, assembly GCF_964252035.2. Taxonomy (NCBI): domain Eukaryota; kingdom Metazoa; phylum Chordata; class Lepidosauria; order Squamata; family Lacertidae; genus Podarcis; species Podarcis erhardii. Next base: position 29,178,885 of record NC_138511.1, on the reverse strand, counting down.
GCAGGAGCAGGGACCGAGCAACGGGAGCTCACCCCGTTGCGGGGATTCGAACCGCCGACCTTCTGATCGGCAAGTCCTAGGTTCTGTGGTTTAACCCACAGCGCCACCCGCGTCCCATATGTAACAGCTGTCAAATAAATTATGCAAAAAAGGAGATGCTGTGCAAAGATGCTCAAGTTGTATAATCGAGACCGGTCACAGGACCAGGTTTGCGAGAATTTGGACCACCTGGTCTCAGAATTGCAGGGGGTTTTTTGCTATTGTTTTAGCTTAGACAACACAGGGCCAGCCTACCTGTGCAGCAGGCTGAAGCAACAAGTGTGGTCTAGTGGCTAGAGTGTCAGAGTGGGACCAGGGAGACCAGGGTTCAAATCCCTGCTTGGCCATGCAACTCACAGTCCCTCAGCCCAATGTACCTCGCCAGGGTTTGGGTGAGGATAAACTGGGGAGGAAGAGAAACTTTGTTCCATTAGTTCTGAGTAAAACTTAGTTGGCTACAACCATTGGTGTCTGAATGGTGCAGCAAGAGATTTTAAATTCTTCCTCAAAGCAAGGGAGATCAGTACATTGGTGCCACTTCAAAGAAGCAAGCAAGCTGTCTTGGATTGACACTATGACTTATGTGCATTCCTGACAACAGGTTATGTCTGGTCATTGTCTGGAAAATAATGTGCAATGAGATTTGAGACCAAAAGTCTGAAACTAGTTATGCTTCAGAGTGCCCCTGAAGAAGAACAATTCAATCTGAAATGCATTGGGTTGAATAAAGAATACTTCCACTAGACTTCTGAATAAAACACACTCTTGAATCTGTCATTTTCTATTTCTTTCAGTAACTTGTTTTCTGCACTCTTAAATTTGATTCCCCCCATTTCCACATCAGTTTTGTGGGGTTTTGTATTTTTCCAAAGTCCTCATGAAAATGTGTCAGAATTTTAGTGCATGTATTTCGTAATATCCTGAAGCATATGTAACCCGAGGTACCACTGTATATGTCTTCCCCCAAGCAATTGTTTCCTAATACCATGCATTATTGTATGTTATTTTCACTAATGAATGTGTTCTTGTATAAGTTATTTGGCTGGAAAGCTGTGCTGAAAATTCAGATAAGTGCAAGCTTGGAAGGATAGCTGTGTTCTGGTTTACGTATTGTTTTGGGAGGTATGAATTAGGGTAAGGGCGTATGGAAATGCAAACCAAACTGAATTTATTCCCCATTTCTACTTGTAGGTCTCAAACCTCTTCTCCCCGCCCCTCTTTGACTTTTACTGCATTTCTTGCCTTTCCAAGCCTTGAAGAGTACCTGATCACTCATGAGCAGGTCCAAGAGCTCCTCTTCAAATCTCTCCAACGAAGGGTAGAGGTGGATAGACAGCTTCTCCAAGTACCACGTCACGGTCTTCATGAGTCGTGGCTTCTGGAATAAGTCTCCTGCAAAGAGAGTCACAGGTCATGGCACAACCAAGGTTTCAAGTTGTGACATCACCTCACTTTGTTCATTGTTCATGAATTTATGAGCCCACTTCACAGCTCTTTCTCTTTCTCACAATGCTGATGTTTTCTTGTCTAGGGCACACTTTGCCCAAGTAAGGTTTTGCGATTGTTTTTGAAAACAGCATGATTGGTTACGTTGCTGAAATTCACACAAAAAGATTCTTTCAAAAAACAATACAGTCAGAGGCATCAAAATTCCACAAGCAATCTATGTCATTTTACTACAGACGTAAAATGCAGGTGTTTGTGGAAAGGAGATCAGCAAAGTGAAGCCAACGTAGAGGGGTTTATTATTATTACAAAAATAAAAAATAAAAGCCCAGGACATCATAATTCCACATGCATTTGTGAAATCTCACTCAATGTGTACTCATCTCAATGAAGATAGGAGGGGGCTATCAACGGCTATTAGCCATGATGGCTATGCTCTGGCTCCACAGTCGGAGGAAGCAGTTCTTCTGAATACCAGTTGCTGGCAACCACGGGAGGGGAGAGGGCTCTTGTGCTAAGGCCCTGGTTGCCTGTTTCCCCACAGGCAACTGGTTGGCCCCTGTGAGAACAGGATGCTGGACTCGATGGGCCATTGGCCTGATTCAGAAGGCTTCTTCTTACAGTATATTCTCAGTGGCACTTAGAGAATTTATTTGCAGTTCATATATAGGGCAAGCTCTGGAATCCAGGGCCTGAAGTTCCTGGAGAAGTTTGAGCCTCTGTACATACTTTGTACTACCCAACGTCACTTTAATATTCAGAAAGCCTGAATATAAAATGTTCAGCCAGTGGTATGGAAATTAATCCTACAAGTATTATCAGATGTTGAAATTTCAGGCTGCCAGAGCTGATTTTCTTCATTTATAGCGGAAATCTGCAGAAAGCATAGTGATCTTGGAAGCTTGTACTGGAAGTAATTTTTTACTGTACTGTAACTCTTCATCCACTGACAACTTCATTGAATTTAATAGGAGGTTCATTAAAAACAAAAGAGAAGGCGGTTTGAGAACATGCGTTAGTAGCAACTGAAACAGTTGGGGCTCGGTGTTGAAAAAAATGTACGTCGTGCCCTCTGACTCCAAGCGGCTGAGGGAAATTCTTGATATTATTGGAAACTGACTGAACTAATAAACTAACATAATAGGGGTTATATTCCATGAGACTTAGGAGAGAAATGAAAGGTGTTTCTCAGTTATTAGAATACATATTGGAACAATTGTCACTGGGAAAACTTATTTTTGTGATTTAATATCCGTTCTACATGTACTTATTGGAATAAATATATTGTATGCAGCGTCACTGGAATGACATATATTTACAATTTAATACATATTACATACGTTGGATCTTTTTCTTGCTTTGCTTTAAATTAAAAATCAATATAAAAACGGATTGATGTTTCTGTGCTTGCATGATTGCAGGCTCCCATATATCATTTCTTTCTTTAAAAAAAAGAAAAGAAAGAAAGAAACTCACAAAGTGTCTTGTGGCACAAGCAAGGCAGTTTATTGCGGCATCTGCTTTTGAGAGACAAACTCCACAACAAAGGCTAAGTCTGAAGGCAGCTGGATGGGTGTGAGCTGGATGGGTGTCACTTAAGAACCCCAGGGCTTCAAGCAGAAGTGTTTTCTTAGCTCTACCTGGAGATGCTAGGGATTGAATGTGGAGGCATCTGAATGCAAAGAGAAAGGCCTTTTTTAGACTATGGCTGGGCCTATTTGACCCCAATATAGTGTTTGTAATGTCATTTTTATGTAAGCATGTTATAAGGTAAGCATGTTATAAAGGGACCCCTGACCATTAGGTCCAGTCGTGGCTGACTCTGGGGTTGCGGCACTCATCTCGCTTTATTGGCCGAGGGAGCCGGCGTACAGCTTCTGGGTCATGTGGCCAGCATGACTAAGCCGCTTCTGGCAAACCAGAGCAGCGCACGGAAACGCCGTTTACCTTCCCACCGGAGCGGTCCCTATTTATCTACTTGCACTCTGACATGCTTTTGAACTGCTAGGTTGGCAGGAGCAGGGACCAAGCAACGGAGCTCACCCCTTCGCGGGGATTCGAACCGCCAACCTTCTGATTGGCAAGCCCTAGGCTCTGTGGTTTAACCCACAGTGCCACCCGCGTCTGAAAGCATGTTAGGGGAATAATAAAATAAAAAAATCCAGAACACAGAGTGTCCACTCATCAGCCCTGTAAACATTCATTTTTACCCATGCTTTTGGCCTGTTAAAGTTGTGGAGGGGACCGTTATTATGCTTATGTTATTATTATGATACCTGTTATTATCTTTTCATTATTGTGCTCCATAAAATGTGTTCTTCATGTTGTACACCACCCTTGGATCTTTTGATAAAGGGCGGTTTGTAAATCGAATTAACAACAGCAACCAGCAAAGGGGCTTTGCTGGCTACCCACACAATGTCAGAAAGAAGCAGAGCTCTCTGAGAGGCTCTGTGGGAGAAGCAGCATTTATACCAGGCCTCAAAAAGCAATGAACTGCATAAAATCTTATACTAAAAGAGAGGGGGAGGGACTATTTCTTAAAAAAAAAAAATCCCAACAAGAAGTACAATAAATAAAGAAATGTTAAAACTGCTGACGCTACCTGAGCCCTACTACAAAAAAACGCCTTGGGCGACAAATTGTAGCATTCAATCGTTCAAAGAAAAGCGCATCAGGAAAGAACTGGAACAGATGTTCTCTCCCTTTGGCTCAGCCTTCCCCCGCCCCTCCTCTGGCCGGCCGGGAGAAAGTTGCACTTGAGTTAATTCAAGCATGGGAAGAAAACCAGCAGCAAGGCAGCAACCTCTTCTTGAGCCCCTCTGTAAGGTTCCATGCTGGTCTTTCCAACAGAAAGCCTTGGGGCCCACCATGTCAACACCTGGGGCCCTTCCAAAGGCATCTGCCAGGGAGAAGGAGGGCGGGAGATGGAATGTAGGCCAGTAGCTGGAAATGCTGTAGTGGCAGTAGGTAGAAGGGTATTAATTCAGATGGCTTTGAAAACAGAACTGGGCAGATTCTTTTTTTAAAAAATATATATATTTATTCAAATTTTAAAGATTACAAAGAGAAAAAAGAAAAAAGAAAAAAAGAAAAATAAAAAAGACAGAAAAAATACAAACAATTGAAAAAAAAGGAAAAACAGATCAAACCTTTACATCACTTGCTTTCATTCACTTACTTCCTTGACCCCCTCACACCTCCCATTTTTGTATTCTAATTCAGTCAGATATTTCAGCAAATCCTTTCCAGCTTTGTTTTTATCTTAATAATTTATCTTAATATATTGTGATTTTGCATTCTCTTCTTTCACCAATTCATTTTTACTTAATCCTTTATATCTTTTCTGCCAAAACCACATAATTCTATTCCAACATCTTTCTAACTTTCCTTAATTTTACAATATTTCTGAAGATAAACTTTAAATTTTTTCCAATCTTCTTCCACCGACTCTTCTCCTTGGTCAGAACTGGGCCGATTCATGAAGGATGCTTCTAGCCTGGGTTTGGAGGTGGGCTTGGAGGCAAGAGAGCTCTCCAGGGTGAAAAGGTAAGGAGCCAGCACTAAGACTCAAAGTGCTAAGCAACGAGGTATCTCCAGCAAGGAGCCTAAGCAGCAGCCTCCAGACAGCAACAAAGGCTTCTCATAGCACTCAGCTACACTATGGAACTCACTCCGACAGGAGGCAGTGAAAGCCACCAACCTGGATGGCTTTAGAAGAGGATTACACAAATTCATGGAGGGGAAGGCTGTTAATGGCTACAAGCCGCAATGGCTATGCTCTACCTCCACAGTCGGTGGTGGCAAATGCTTCTGAATACCAGTTGCTGGAAGCTGCAGGAGGGGAGAATGCTCTTGCGCTCAAATCATGCTTGCTGGTTTCCCACAGGTTGGCCACTGTGAGAATAGGAGGCTGGAGTAGATAGACTGTTGTCCTGATCCAGTAGCTCTTCTTAGGTGGCAAATGCATTTTGGAAATGCAAGAAGGCAACAGAGATGGGTAGGCATATTTTCTGAGCCCCTCAAATTAGGAAAACCTTCAATAAAAATTATAAAAAATATATTGCTAGGATAAAAGTACCAGATTTCATAGAGGTGGGTTGGAAGATCTTGGCTAATTATTTGAGTTAACCGGAGGGGGGTGCTGGAGAGCTTAGCCACCGCAAATCTACAGCTGAGCCAGTTAAGGCGGCGGGGGGGGGGGAGGGGAATGAACTAAGCTAGCCTGATCCTCTCCCAGCCTGTGCTGCGCCAACAGCTTTGCAGAGCACCAGAGTCACCTTTCACCTGCACGACCCATCTATCTCCATTACGCTAATGGAGGCTGGAGAGGTGTGATTCCAACCCTCTGCACAGCCAAGAGTGACTTTGCATGAAGTGACAAGGTTGCTAAGCTCGTCGCCGGGAAAAGCTCACGGCCAAACAGCAGCCAAGTGGGAGATTGATGAGCCTGTCGGCGGGGATGACGGATCAAGTTCCTTGAATCCCCAGGATACAGTTGCAGAAGAAAAGATCTTTAGGGCATGGCAGGAGAAGAAGGACCCACTTGGAAAGTCATCTGCATTAATGCAATGTCAGCTGGATTCTGTGGACAAGGAAGTGTCCAGAGGAGAGTTGGAGATTCTTAACATTTCCTTGCTGTGGGAATATTCCTGAAATAACAGCAGGCTGACTTTGGGGGCGAGCGTTGTCCACGCATGACTCATATCTTTTCAGAGCATTTGAAGCACCACATACTAATTTTTTATATTTATCACGCACCTAAAAGCAACAGCAAGGTACTCTACAGTGTTAAGAGACACAGCATTAAAAAGAGCACAGAAGAAAGACTACCTGTATTATTGTCCTGATATTACAGGAGTAGGGACCGAGGCTGTTCTCATGGCTGAACCCTGAACGTTCTGACTCAAGAGTGCCTTCTCAGTTCAATTGACAGATAGCCCTTACAGCAAGAGTAGGCAACAGGGTGACTGTCCTGATGCTGTGGACTAAAACTCCCATTATCCCTGACCTCTGACCACTCTGGCTGGGGCTGATGGGAGTTGGGAGTCCAAAAATATAGAGAGGTTCACAGGTTCCCCATCCCTGAATGAGACTGTTACTTGCATTTAATGTCACTAGCTACCTCCATCACTCACCTGTACTGAACATAACGTAATAATAGCCTAGATACCTCCATCATCTCCTACTTTTAATGAAGGGATGAGCAACCTGCTGACCTCCAGATCTACAACTCCCATTATCACTGACCACTCTGGCTGGGGCTGATGGGAGCTGGATTCCAGCAACACCTGGACAGGGTCAGCCCTGCCTTGCGCTACTCCAGTGACATGAAAGCTGTGAAGAGGCACATCGTCCCCTTGACTTGTTCCTCTCCCAGAATGGTTGCTGGGGTGAGGCGGCTCACCTTCAGAATCCTTGAGCTATTGCCAAGTGTTCTTTCCTCCTACTTACCTGCGGTGTGCCTGAAATCTACATGCCCGGAAGGGAAGAAAGTGGTAAGGGAAACCATCCCGTAACGCTTTTCTCCCCAAGAGGGCAGCTGATTAAAGATTCTTCTTGTCCTCCCCAAGATACACAACTGTGCATTACTGAGCCTGCACTGTATAGTTAGGAGGCACAGCCCCAGCGACACAGAAAGCACCCGGCAATAGAATGAAATAATACATCTCTGGCTGGCGGAGCAGTTTAAGAGCCGCAGGAAGTGCTGGGAACGGAGAGTTTCTGACAAATTAGCTTTGCTAACACTAGAATCTGCCTTAATTCAATTTTGGGAGCCAAATATACCTCCTCAATTTCATAGAGGCTGTTATCCAAAGCTTCAGTGTATCAAATTACAGGGTACATTTGGCTGGAAGTGCCCATTTGCAGCCAATTTCAGGCCCTCGGCTCTGTCTTGCCCAGTAACCAAGTAGTATTTACTGTGGGGCCGTCTTGGTTAAGGAGAACAAACAAGAACAGAAGGGCTGGAGTGCTAACTTTGGAGGACACAGATCTTTGTCAAAGTAACACAGCCAGCAAGGGCCATTTTCATGCCCAGAACTTGAAAAGATGAATCATTCATTAGGCTCTAGTGTGTGTGCGCCTGGCTGTGTGTGTGTGTGCCTGTGATTTTTTTTTCTGTCTGTCTAACTATATGTGCTCTGATTGTGTGTGAAGATCTGGTCACTTTTATTATGATTATCATTGCAGAGTTGGAAGGGACCCCCGAGGGTCATCTGGTCCAACCCCCTGCAATGCAGGAATCACAACTAAAGAATCATTGACAGATGGCCACCCTACTTCTGCATAAAAACCTCCAATGAAGGAGAGTCTACCACCTTCCACTGTCAAACAGCTCTTCCCATCAGAAAGTTCTTCCTAATGTTTAGTTTGAATCTTCTTTCTTTTCTTTTAAATCCATCGGTTCAGGTCCTACCCTCTGGGGGAGCAGGAAACAAGCTTGCTCAATCTTAAATGTGGCAGTCCTTCAGACATTTGAAGTTGGTTTTCCTATCACCTCTCAAAGTGCTGGGTTTGACCTTTAAAGCCTTACGTAGCTAAGGACCTCAACACCTCAGGGACCGCTTCTCTCCACATGAACTGACCCAGACCCTTCAATTATTGTCTGAGACCCTTCTTCATGTGGATCCGCCTTGGCAGGCCTGGAGAGTAGCCGTATGAGAACATGGCCTTTTCAGTGGTGGCTCCCCACTTGTGGAACATTCTCCACAGGGAGGCTCAACTAGCACCATCATTACACAAACATTTCTTTTCCATCAGGCCTTGGGCCTCCTTGAGTGGGTGAGATGTTTTAATCCTGCCTTTTAGGTTTGTCTTTTAGTTTGTTTTTGTTTTCTCCTTTTAATGCATGTGCTTGTTTATATATTGTAAGTCGTTTTGAGTTACCTTGGTAAGAAAAGGCGACCAATAAATTTAATAAAGAAATATAAATAATTATTAAAAGCAGTTTCAAATGACTTAAAACTGCAGAAATAAGGTGGGTCCTTAAAAATATGTATCTCAAGTCTAGAAAAGCCAGGGTAAAGCAAGGCATCTTCAGCATTTGCCAAAAGGTATATAATGAAGCCCACAACATAGGGCATGGGTAGGCAAACTAAGGCCCAGGGGCGAGATTCGGCTCAATCACCTTCTAAATCCGGCCTGCAGACAGTCCGGGAATCAGTGTGTTTTTATGTGAGTAGAATGTGTCCTTTTATTTAAAATGCATCTCTGGGTTATTTGTGGGGCCTGCCTGGTGTTTTTACATGAGTAGAATGTGTGCTTTTTTAAAAAACATGCATCTCTGGGTTATTTGTGGGGCATAGGAATTCATTCACCCCCCCAAAAAATATATATAGTCTGGCCCCCCACAAGGCCTGAGGGACAGTGGACCAGCCCCCTGATGAAAAGTTTGCTTACCCCTGACATAGGGTCTGCCACAGAGAATTTTGAAATGCCCACTTTTAGACCTCTCAACTGCTTTCCAAGGAAGCAATGAAATTTCTGGGCCCCCTTCCTAAATGTTCCCCATTCCCAAGTTTCAACTTTTGGATGAAGATGGAGTCAAAGGGGTGCTCAGCACAATCCAAAAATGTGCATTGAGGGAGAGCTTTGAAATTTGACACCCCGCCTCCCTTTCCTCTGAAATCTCAGACTGAAATCCAATTAAAGGGCTTTTATTTCTGGGCCTTTGTGGCTCAAACAAGGGATCTCGTGACCTGGGGCTAGAATCAAGTCTAATGAGCTCCCACAGGCTGCATGTTCAGGCCTTCAGATACAAAAACCAAGGGAAAACACTGCCCCCCACAACTGACAGGTCACATGAAGCCTCTAGTAGACTAGCCTGGCCTGGTATAAGTACCGCAAAACCTGTCCTTCTGCCCTTGTCTGATCAGACAAGTTCGGATCTTTCGCCTCCTCCATTTCAAGGCTCTAGTGCCTCCGGTCTAAACTCCCAACACTAGTCACTGGTCTCAGAGAACCTGTTTGGTTGCAAGTCGTTTTAACCAACCAACAAAAACATGACTAGGTCTAGTTGTAGGGCATGACTCCACCTCCCCTACCACTTCCTACCACCCAGGAAGTCTGCAATATACAGGACCTTCCTATACACAGGTCACTTTGTTAGCTGTCCATGATAATGGTATGTTTTGTAAATGATGCAAAGCACAGCCAACACAGACAACAACCAGGAAATCCTGTTGTACGAGTACAGCTGCTGAATGTTAATTTGGGTGCTCTGGGAATGGCCATGTGACAGAGTGTGGCCTGGCTTGTTTGCGGATAAAGAGAGAGTTTGCATACAGGTACACACAAACCCCAGAAACCTGCTTCCTTCTCCTCTCCATCCCTTCGGATCCTCACCTTTAACCATTTCCCAATTCCCAAACAGTCGTGTAAATGTGCAACCGAACAGGATATATGTCTGTTTGCCCACCTACATTCCTGACCTACTGCTTTGGCTAAGCATAGAAGTCATTGCCCCTTTTAATGAGTGGGAGGTTCATTGATTGCTAGGCATGCAAATAGGTAGGGATTGTTATAACAGTTGCTGATGCCACAAAGGAACAGAAGGCTCCAGTTAAGCACAAGAAAGCAGGGAACTTCCCCTTCACATTCTTTTGGGGAATGAACATTTAGGGAGCTCTGTCCTAAGCTGAAAGTTTACCTGTGTTCTGAGCAGTCTGTTAAGTTTCCCCTCCACTGCAAAACCCTAACAGGTGGACACTTGTGGGAAAGCCAATCAGAACAGAAATCCTTCAACTGTTTCTGGAAACTGCAGATAGTGGGTGCCTGTCACATCTCGACAGGGATGCTATTCCACAGGACACTAGCAGCCACACTAAAAGCCCTGCTCTCAATCACCAGAGGCTTTCATGTTAGCGCCAGCACCTTGAACCTGACACGGTAGCAGACTGGTAGCCACCACAAATCCTGCAAATAGGGTGTTATATGCTGGCAGTAGTTTGCCTACTCAAGCAACCTAAGTCTCTGTGTTCTGCACCAGCTACAGCCTCTGGACTAACATAAAGGGTAGCCCCACACAGAGTGTGATTTAGTGAAGTGATTTATCAGCAGGTTTTCCAGTTACCACACATTTTCGGACTTGAGGAATTCGGCAGGTCAAATCCAGGAAAGTATACAATTTTAGCATGGTCAAGAGGAAGGCTAAAAGGATGAGCAGTCACAGTGCCAAAACCCTGAACTGCCCGAAACCCTGAACTGCTGCTGCCAACCAGTGTTGACAGTACAGAGCTAGATGGACCAATGGTCTGGTTTGGTATAATGCAGCTTCCATCCTATGCTCCTAGTCTTTCACACCGCAAAAAGAAAAAGTGTGTCTTTCACAATACCTTCATGTGCTGTTAGCATGCCAGGGATTCTCTGCAAGCTGGACACAGGGGTGTTCTCTGGCAGGAGGTGATAGACAGCCTCCAGGGGTGGGTGTGGCTGCAAGCTGCATTGAAGATGACAGCTGTCAATCACCATCAGGTTCTTGTTCACTAAAGAAAGGAGAATAGGAAACTTTTTTTTCTTAATTCAGTGAGACTAAGAAGGGCCCTGCCTTGCCCAAGAAAATAAGCCACACTGAAATGGAAGACAGCAGGACTCCTATGGATTCTTTTCAACTAAGTTTATTCAGAATAAACCCACTGAAATTAATGAAATGAAATAGTCAAGTCCATTAATACTGAGGGATGTACTCAAAGTACAATTGGGGGCATCTCTGGATCTTTAGCCTGTTTATGTGTGTTGTGTATGTGTGTAAGGGTATGTGTAGGGGGGGGTTTAAGAGGTACTTCTTTGCTCACCCCCGCTTGACAAGCCACACCCAAAATTCTTTCTTTTGCACTGTTCTAAAGGGAGCTGGAACTCAATCAGAAGCACAGGCTTAGCAGACAATGGTTGTGTCCTCACAAAGTGCTAAGTCATGGTTTGTTTTAACCATAGTTTGTCCACCATCTCACTGATGAACAAACAACCCACATCTTCACTCTCCAAATTTTGTTGTTTTCCTGCTGCTCTTTCCTCTCATGGCTCTGTAAGCCAGAAAGCATCTGGGCTGGGGTGGCCAAACAAAGTGTGGTTAAGCAAGGCTGTTTGGTTTGGATGTTACACTAACCCACACTTAAAACAAGCCATGGTCTACAATTCTCGTCTGTTTATTGAGGATGCTTTACGTGACCATAGGTTTGTTTGTTGTTGTTTTGTTAATGGTCTGCAATTCAACAAACCATGGCTTCACACAGTGGTTTGTTCCCAGAAAGCAATGCAAGGTTAGTCTGCTTGGCTGGGTTCAGACATTCAAGCAAACCATGGTTCAGCTTGGGCTCAATAAACCGTGGATTAGTGTGAGGCACAAAGCAGGCCACCGTATTGCTCATGTTCTCCTTTTACCTTCCCTTCCCATCAGCATGGCCAACCTTGCCTCACTCCAAGGTTGTTCTTCTCTCTGGCAGAAGCCAGATTTGCAGCAGGAAAACCAATTGCAGCATATCTAAATAGCTCATCCCATCCCATTTGCTGCTATGTATCAACTGGGCACTGTCCTCAAAGAGGGATTCAATCTGCATTAAATATACATAGAAAACTTTTAACAAACAAGAGATTAGGACAAGAATTTATATCATCAGATAGAGTCAAGAAAAGAGGAGTTGTGATTTATGTCAAGGAAAAATTTGAACCAAAATTGATCTTTAAGGATGACCAAGGAAGATACCTGGCAGTGGAAATCCAAATTCATGGAGAAAAAATATTGATTGTTGGAGTTTATGCACCAAATGAGGGGAAGGCTGAATTCTTCAAGAAGTTGCATGAGACTTTAATGGACTTTTTGGACTTTAAAATTATAATGATGGGTGACATGAATGGAGTCGTCTCTACAAACATGGATAAGGCCCAAAGACAAACAATATCTAATGATGGAAGACTACCAAAGACCTTTTTTGACCTGACTGACACTATGGATCTGATTGATATTTGGAGAACTAGGAACCCTCTGGAAAGGGAGGGGACCTTCTTCTCTGAAGCAAAAATGACATGGACTAGAATCGATCAAATATGGATTTCTAGTAATCTGGCATCAAAGGTTAAAAAAACAGAAATCTGCCCAAAGACCTGCTCTGACCACAATGCTGTCAAGATGGAAATGAAACTGACAACAGCTGGAACCTTTAGATGGAGAATGAATGACACCCTCTTTGGAGATGAGGAAATTTGCAAAAAGGCCCAAAAAACACTTAAAGACTACTTCGAGATCAATTTAAGATCAGACACAGAAAAAAGAATCATTTGGGACGCAAGTAAAGCCGTGATGCGTGGCTTCCTAATACAACAGAATTCAATAAAGAGGAAAAAACAGAATGAGAAGAAAGAGAAAATTTGGAATCTAATAAAAGAAGGGGAGAAGAAACTGAGATCTAAGCCTAAATCCCAGGAGATATTAAGAGAAATAAAATTCTATCAAACACAATATATGGAATTGATGAATCAGGAAATAGAATGGAAAATTAAACAAATGAGACAAAAGACTTTTGAATCTGCAGATAAATGTGGGAAGCTACTGTCTTGGCAACTGAAAAAGAGACAAAAACTGAATACAGTGACATCACTCGAAGTAGATGGGAAGTCTATTAATAAACCAAATGAGATAAGTAATTGTTTTCAAAGTTTCTTTAAGAAATTATACAAACAAGGGCCAAAAAATGAACAGGAGATAGAAGAATTTATTGGAAAATACGGACTATCAAAAATCTCTGAAAACAACAGAAGGAGTTTAAATGAGAAAATTACAGATCAAGAAATAGAGAGTGCCATCCAGGATATGAAGCTGGGAAAATCACCAGGACCAGATGGACTAACTGCGAGATATTATAAAGTATTGAAGGATTGGTTAATACAACCACTGAAAGAAGTTTGCAATCAAATTTTGGAGGGGAAAAAGGCTCCCGAATCGTGGAAGGAAGCATTCATCTCACTTATACCAAAGACAGAAACTGAGAAACATCAAGTTAAGAATTACCGCCCTATATCACTTTTGAATGTGGATTATAAAATTTTTGCAGACATTCTAGCAAAAAGATTCAAAAAAGTTTTGTTAGAGGAGATTCACAGGGACCAAACAGGCTTTCTACCAGGCAGGCAATTGTCAGACAATGTGAGGAATATTATAGATATTCTAGAACTTTTGGAAACTGATATAAATAGAAAAGCTGTTTTGATTTTTGTGGATGCAGAGAAAGCCTTTGACAATATTTGTTGGAGCTTTATGAAGAGGAATCTCCAAGGAATGGGGGTAGGCAAGAACTTTGAAAATGGTATAAGTGCAATTTATTCTGAGCAAAAGGCCAAACTTATTGTAAATGGTATGGTTATGGATGAAATTCCAATAGAGAAAGGGACACGACAGGGATGCCCAATTTCCCCTCTATTGTTTATATCGGTACTGGAGGTTTTCCTTAATATGATTAGAAGAGACCAGCTGGTTAAAGGTATACAGGTCGGAACTAAACATTATAAGCTAAGAGCATTTGCAGATGACTTAGTTTTGACATTACAACAGCCAGAAACTAGTACAAAAAGAGTTCTGGAACTTATTGAAATATTTGGTCAGGTAGCAGGTTTTAAATTGAATAAACACAAGACAAAGGTGTTGGAAAAAAATCTTACGGTGGGGGAAAAAGATAGTTTTCAAAGAGAAACTGGTTTGGAAATTACTAAAAAGGTAAAATATCTGGGGGTGAATTTAACATCTAAGAATGTGAACCTATTTAAAGATAACTATGAGAAATGCTGGGCTGAAGTGAAGAAAGATTTCGATATATGGTCAAGATTGAGACTTTCCTTGTTAGGCCGAATTGCTGTAATTAAGATGAATGTATTGCCGAGATTGTTGTTTTTGTTCCAGACATTGCAAATTTTAGATAAGATGGACTGTTTCAAGAAGTGGCAGAAAGATATATCTAAATTTGTCTGGCAGGGCAAAAAACCCAGAATTAAATTTAAGATTTTGACTGATGCAAAGGATAGAGGGGGCTTTGCCCTGCCGGACTTAAAACTTTATTATGAAGCAGCAGCTTTTTGCTGGCTGAAACCATGGCTACTTCTTGAGAATACAGACATTCTGGACTTGGAAGGTTATGATAATAGTTTTGGTTGGCATGCATATTTATGGTATGACAAGGTAAAGGTACATAGAAATTTTAAAAATCATATTATTAGGAAAGCATTGTATAATGTATGGAATCGATATAAAGATTTGTTTGAAAGTAAAACCCCCAGGTGGCTGTCACCAATGGAAGCTAAGGCGGTAAAAAGATTGAACATGGATACAGACTGGCCAAAATATTGTGAAATTATAGAATATGATGGTGAAAAGTTGAAACTACAGAGTTTTGAGAAATTGAAACCTAAAGTCCGAGATTGGTTACATTACTACCAGATTAATGAAACTTTTAAGCAGGACAGAAAACTAGGATTTCAGAAGGAGAGGTCAAAGTTAGAAACAGAATTGCTAGAACCCAATACTAAGAATTTGTCTAGAATGTATAATCTGCTGCTAAAATGGAATACACAAGATGAAACGGTTAAATCAGCCATGATTAAGTGGGCACAGGATATTGGTCATGATATTATGTTTGCTGACTGGGAGCAGTTATGGACCACAGGTATTAAATTTACGGCATGTAGTGCCCTGAAAGAGAACATAATGAAAATGATCTATAGGTGGTACATGACCCCAGTCAAGCTTGCAAAGATATATCATTTGCCCAATAACAATTGCTGGAAGTGTAATGAATGTGAAGGAACCTTTTATCACCTTTGGTGGACCTGCCCAAAGATTAAGGCCTACTGGGAAATGATCTATAATGAAATTAAGAAAATCCTTAAGTGGACATTTGTAAAGAAACCGGAGGCTTTTCTCCTGGGCATGGTCGGCCAATTGGTACCAAAGAAAGATAGGACCTTTTTTATGTACGCAACAACAGCAGCAAGAATCCTTTTGGCGAAGTATTGGAAGACTAAAGAATTACCTACTCTGGAAGAATGGCAGACCAAGGTGACTGAATTTATGGGACTGGCAGAGATGACCGGCAGAATCCGTGACCAGAGGAAAGAGACAGTGGAGGAGGACTGGAAAAAATTTAAAATCTATCTTAAAAATTGTTGTAAAATTTCGGAATGTTAAGATGTCAGGGGATTGGACACAAAGAATTACAGCTATAAATCGAAATTTATAAAGTAGAAACTCTTTTTAAAGAGAATTAAATATAAAAATGGGATGAAGAATTGCTAAAAATTTTGAAATTTGGATGCAGTGAAGGGGAGGTTTGGGGAAGTCGCATTATGTTTGTTTGTTTTTTGTTTATGTTGTAAAATCAATAAAAATTATTATAAAAAAAAAAACAATCTGCATTAAATATTCGGCATGAGACTGTGCCCTCCTGCAAAACTGCCGCCAACAAGGACCTCTGTCCCTCCCAAATGGATTTGGCTCATGTCTGGGCTGCACAGAGCGACTGTCCAGAAACAGCTGGGCTGTTGTAAAAGGTTGACATGGTTGCTGCAGCACCAGAGCAGACACTTAGGGTGGGATAAGGGAGGAATCGGTCAGCAGGTAAGATGGAAAACAAACAGTAAATTAAATCTGACAGCTCCCTGGAAGCAGTCTGTCTAAAGGCAGTTTGGATCGGCATTTCCAGACTTCTGAACCACACTCTTTATCTGATTTAAAATCAGAGGCATGTTTCTTGTTACTTCCCAAGAGGTTTAGTTTTAGAGTGTGTTAAGGGCTAGCTGGTCGTAAACAAGACCGGGCCCTGGGTTTGTGCATGATTTGCTTGCTTTTGTGTGTCACGTATTAGAATAACACAATTCCAGAGCAGTGCTTCAAGCAGGGATGCAACAGGCAGATAGATGTCTCTGAGAGTGGGCAAAGAGTGCTTCTGTCTCAGAAGTGACCGTATGCTCCAGTCACACTCAGTGCAAAGATGAGACAGAATGACCAGTCATGGAAGGGCTGATTGGAAGGAGGCAAGGCAGACTGCTGAAGTATACAGAGACACAGCATGCAGACTCTTTTGTGGGTGGGTACTTTGGGCTCATTCATCCCCTCCACTCTGAGGCCATATTTTGCTTTCCCTCAGAATTTTATGGATCCGCCTTAATACATATGCAAAGAGCACACTGTCTAGCATGTGAAAATAGTGGTATGCCTCATGACTTACTCTCTATTGGCTCTTGGAGAAGTGGGTGCAAGAGGGCTCGTGGGGTCCCATGATACAAACTGAGCCTAGGGAGAAAAAGGAGACAGAACATGATACAGAGGGTTGGTGTCATCTTTTGTCCCAGTACAGAGTATAGTGGTACCTCGGGTTACAGGCGCTTCAGGTTACAGACACTTCTGGTTACAGACTCCACTAACTCAGAAAAGGTACCTCAGGTTAAGAACTTTGCTTCAGGATGAGAACAGAAATCACGCAGCGGCAGCAGGAGGCCCCATTAGCTAAAGTGGTGCTTCAGGTTAAGAACAGTTACAGGTTAAGAACGGACGTTCCGGAATCAATTAAGTTCTTAACCCGAGGTACCACTGTAGTAAATAAAAACCAGAAACCCTCTTTAACCTTCAGTCCTCCAAATGTTGTTGGGACTTCAATTCCCATCATCCCTGACCATTGGCACACTGGTCAGTTGTTACCCCAACTATGTCTACACAAACACAGCTCTAGGCTTAACAACCAGCTAATCTTTACTGTGTAAACAACCCTAAAGACACAGAAATCTGCCTCTGCTATTACAAAAGTTTATCCATTTACCCTTTGTCCTTCAAGTTCAGGTTTGCTGGCTCAGATCTGCTGTTAAACAAATGTATGATCCCAAAACCACACGACATCTCCTGCGGGGTCCCGTCCCGCCTCCTGGCTGTTGCTACGACCTCCACCACCAAAACGATGCTGGGATAATCCAAAGATGTGTGGAAATAAACAGTCTGGAATGGGAGGGCAAAAGGGGAGAGGAGATGAGTTGGGTTATCATAGCAGCTTAAAGCCGATTCCAAACTGCGGTCCCTTGCTGCCTGTATATCTGGAACTTCTTCCAAGGACACAAATATGGTACATAAGAATAGAAGAGCCTGCTGAATCTAGCCTTTCCCCTCCTAGTCTCCCACCCTGGGAGATCTTGATTTCCCCACCTCTCACTCAGGTTTCATACACCAACTTTCTGCAACTTTCATGTGGGTGCAGCCCTTGGCCCTCAGTGGCAGCCCAGAGTGGGTGCCCACAGCGCTGGGTCCATATCAGTCATGGCATTAGCAGTAGCCAAGGGTGGGAGGAGTGAAAATGAACACCCAACAACCCCTGGCAGGGCCAGCCCAAGTCATTTTGCCACTTACAGCGAAGCAGAAAAGGGCAGGGGAGCCCCCCCCCAATCACTGCTTCTTCCTCTGCCTGAGGTGACTAGAAGCCACAGCATGCTGAAGGGGGTGGGGCTGGGGGGGGGAAAGAATCTGGAAAGCAGCAAGTGGCATTAGCCGCCATGGGCAGCAAGCACAGGAGGCAGTGAGCAGTATGCTCCTGGGGGAGGCTGGATCTGCTGTCCCTCCCAGTCACCCCCACCCTGCCACCCAAGGCAACTGCCTCACCAAGGCTAATGGGTGGGCCAGCCCTGACCCCTGTCGAAAGGGAATCAATCCATTTTATTGCATATAGCCAAATGCCTTTACAACAGACGACAGAGAATAAAAGGAAATTTAATCTAAAATCATACAACGTAACCTCGTAGTAGTTTACAACATAACAAGAAATTTACAACATTAAGACTTAAGACTGGAGTGCATTCACATAGCTGGAATGGGGCTTCTTGGCTGCCAGCGCAAATGTGGCTACCTGGTGGATAATGTACCGATGTTTATCTGTTCAGCTGTCACTTCCTGTATGGATCGACCTGGAAGCCAATTGGCGATATAAATTTTCCTCTGGGCGTTGTATACGGGGGGCAAATCAGCAGGTAGTGTGTGATGTCCTCTACCTGATTGCATCCATGTACATTGGTGCCTCGCAAGACGAAATTAATCCGTTCTGCGAGTCTCTTCGTCTAGCGGTTTTTTCGTCTTGCGAAGCAAGCCCATTGACGGCTTAGCGGATTAGCGCTATTAGCGGCTTTTAGCGGCTTATCGGCTTATCGGATCAGCTGATAAGCGGCTTAGCAGCTTAGAAAAAGGGGGGGGAGAAAAAAAAACGCAGGAACTCGCAAGACATTTTCGTCTTGCGAAGCAAGCCCATAGGGAAATTCGTTTTGCGAAGCGCCTCCAAAACGGAAAACCCTTTCGTCTAGCGGGTTTTCCGTCTTGCGAGGCATTCGTCTTGCGGGGCACCACTGTATAAATTTGCGATCCATATGGTGAATTCCCCGGTATCTCTCCTCCAAATATGTCGAGGGCATCTGTTGAAATTTTAGTTGTACAAAGGCCCTGTGTAGTTGTGCGAAGGCCAGAGTCTCAAGGTAATGGGACCTTGAGTGATTGGTCTTAATTTGGAGGTACCAAGTAGAGTAACGGGCAGCAATCATGCATGCTCTGTCTTGGTTGGCATCCTGATCAAAAATCCAATTTCTAAGGTCACGTGGGCTAAGGGCTAAGTAGTTCTCCATTTGGAGATTAGAAACCCTAAGATTATCTTGGCACATTTGCACAATCTCAAGATTCCAAAAAGCAGCAGCGCTTACTAAGGGTATGATGATCCTCGAAGGCATTTAGCCTGTGCCAGTTCCCGTCAAAGGGAATCACTTCTGGACCACTCCCAAACCTTGTCCAGCCTCTCCTTAGACCAGCATGACTTGGAAAGTCTGGGTGCAATCCCTGGCAGGCGTGTGATTGAAGAGCAGGTTAATCCTTCTATTAGAGAGTCATTATCCAAGTGTCACAGGCAAAACATTTGCTGTAATCACAGACTGTCAGGGAAGGATAACGGAGGGAGGCATTAAAGCATCAGTCCGCAGAAATAAATCGTTATTCTATTATCTTTTATTGCAAAATGATGGAAAAAATTGTCAGCGGTTGTTGACAAGCGGACCGGCAAGGCAGAGTTATGTGCAGGTTTCTGAAGAATTGGGTACCTCTCTCAAAGTGGGTATCCATTGCGTCGCTAAGCCTATTGCTGTCTCCAGAAGTGCCAATATTGGTCTTCCTAGTCTATGCCTCCTTTCCTGAATGGGGCTACCACAATGGCAGGTCAAAGCCACCAGGGTTACACCGGGGTGAAGATTTGGGAGAGAAATTGGCAGAGCTTCCTCCGGAACGAGAATGCAATACGGGCTACATTAAATGTCTTGTTGCATTTGACATTAACTGGGTGGTTGAAGAAGAAAGGGCCACTGTTCCCTCATCCACCTCCATGGCTTCAGCCAAAATCAGGCCTGCCTTCCTTCCACAAATTGCAGCCTCGGGGTGGGGCATCTTCATGAGGGCCGTGACAGGGAAGAGTTAAAAAGCCCTGCCTATGTGGCATTGTACTTATAGGGATTGGGAGCTTTGCAATGGTGACCCCTCACTAGAGTAGGACAGAGTAGGACAAGGAAGGGCACACATACTGGTCTCTGTGGACATCACAATTCCCTTGGATGGCTTTAAAAGAGGATTGCACAAATTCATGGAGATAGGAGTATCAATGACAACTGGCCATGATGGCTATGCTCTGCCTTCACAGTTGGAGGAAGTAATGTTTCTGAATGCCAGCTGCTGGAAACCACAGGAGGGGAGAGGGCTGTTGTACTTGGATATCACTTGAGGTTCTTCCACAGGCATCATAGAAATGAGCCTTCTTTGGCTCGGACTTTGTATAGCCTGGGAACAACATGTGAGTTCTTTAAAACCTTGCATCCACCAGGATCCACAGCACAGAACGCACAATTAAATCCAAATAAATATTTTTTTTTACTTATTATGTGCTTGCCTAGCTTTATGTAATGGAAGCAGGATTACTTGCATGCAGCATATTTCACATGCCTAATTGTCGACAGGGGGAATCCGCTGGGCATCCAGGAACTTGGAAAACTCTCTCTGTTTGCCATTAAGAAGACAAGCATTAAGAGACGGTTCCCCTGCAAAGGCAGCTCTCTCTGAAAGGTTTGAAAGCAGCTTCCCAGGAAGGTAAACAAGGGAAATGTAATTATTTGCAATGGCACCTTGGCAAACCTCTCCACACAAGTGCTCCCCCATTATCATCAGGGGGAAATAATAATTGAATAATCACAGTGATATGAAGCTGTTCATTAGCCGGAACGGAACGGCTGGGGGAGAATGGCAAACGGGGCTCAGCAAATTATCCACGCAGGAACCGTGTTTGTGACAGATGAGACGATGTTCTCCTGCCCTCTTTGGAGTGGCTTATCAGGATTTGACAGTTATTCTCTGTGACGGAATAAACAACTTTCTAAACCATTAACATGTGCTGCATTCCAATCCCTGGAATACCCTCAATGCAAAAACAAAAAAAACAAACCTGGATTTTTCAGTTGCTGTTGATACTGTTTAGCAGAGCAATTTTACCGGCTCCGTTGGATTGCACTGCCATTATTGTGGGAAAGAAGGGTCGCAAGAAGGTCTTGAGACTCTTCAAATGGCAGAAGGATGGAGAATGTGAGTCAAAGGCAAAGGAACCTGGTAGCCAGCTGAAGCAGGTGTCCGAGTTGCTCAGACTAGCAGGGAAATCTGTCCTGGAAGCAAGGGTCTCAGAGCCACAAGTGGCATGCCCTCGCCCCCCTGTGAGGTCATGCTGGCATCACTGAAAGCGGTAGCAGCCACCTCTGTATGATTAAAAATAGGAATGGCAGGAAAGTGGTTTTCAATTCAATCATAAGACTGCAAATGCAACAGGTAAGACGTGGACCTCACTGGACATGATACCACCCTTGATTGAAAGAACAAAAAAGCTGAATTGCAATCCCAGCATAATTCATTCCCGCCCAAAGAGAAGCCCACAGAGGCCAGCCTGCATTTGTCCTTGATCCGCCCTCATCACCTCTTCCTCCTTCCACTGCTGCTCTTATCCTGACACTTGCTCCTCCTTGCTTCTCCCCTCCCTTCGTTGACTCCCCACCGGCCCAAATGGAGACTGGAAGATCCTCAGGTTGAAAACTGTTGTTTGTTTATATTTCTAAAGTAAACAAACAAAAACGGTCCTTAAAGTAAGAAGCACTCGCTGTTGCTTCTCTGGCCTTCAGGGAAGCGTCTCTTTGTATGCTCGGAAACAATGCATGATTCTGACAGGTGAATGCTACCACATAAGGCTGTTTCTGAAGCAGTCCTGGCTCCTCCCATATCTGCCATACTGGCTGTGCTGGGCAGGCCTTAAAACAACAGACTGACTAAGAGCTTTCCTAGCAGGGCTGACTTTCCATGAGCCCAACTAATCACATGGTTTTTCTGCTTTAGACACACTCTTTGCCACAATTCTACTTTTGGATCAAAATCGGCTGAGTAGTCTGGAGAGATGATGATGATGATGATGATGATGATGATGATGGTCACTACTACTACTACTACTACTACTACTACCCCACCCATCTGGCTGGGTTTCCCCAGCCACTCTGGGCAGATTCCAACAAAACATTAAAAATTAAAACATCAGTCATTAAAAATTTCCCTAAACAGGGCTGCCTTCAGATGTCTTCTAAAAGTCAGATAGTTGTTTATTTCCTTAACATCTGATGGGAGGGTGTTCCACAGGGCGGGCACCACTACCGAGAAGGCCCTCTGGCTGGTTCCCTGTAACTTCACTTCTCGCAGTGAGGGAGCCACCAGAAGGCCCTCGGAGCTGGACCTCAGTGTCCAGGCTGAATGGTGGGGCTGGAGACGCTCCTTCAGACGCTCCTCCCAAAGAACAGGAGAATGACACAAATACCTCCGTAAGTTCAAGGAAGTATGAAATGTGTGCAGGAAAGCAAAGAAAGCATGGCTTTGGGATGCTGAGGAGGCAATTTTGAAAAAATGGCATGACGTATTCAGTGGGAGGGCTGTGTCCCAGGAGCCTTGGTGGACTACCCTCCGGGGACACTAGTTCCAATAAGAAGAAATTATTTCTGTGCACCGAAAAATCACTGTGAAATGTGTTATAGGAATTCTAAGGTCTTAAATATAGAATAAATGTTGATAATTGCAAAAGGTACACACACATACATAAGCATATAAACCACATGTCTAAAATAGCACAGGAGAGCAATCCAAAAGCCATCTTGGCTCTCCTAAAGACTCTCAGTATTTCCTTTGCCTCTCTAATCCCCCTTGCCTGATAAAACATAGGCAAATGGCAATCAGGGGAAGTTCCTGAAGGGATTCCTCTCCTATATCTATGAACCTCCTTGGTATTAATTGTCATTGTTTGCCCAGATGCTGTGCATTGAGGGATTTCTGACGGGCATCCTGATTGTCTTATCAAATGCTAATGTTTTGTGTAAACTGTGTCTGGAACTATGCAAAACTTGCTAAATCCTCAGCAATATCACACCTTGGCCTGCCTGAGCCACAGTAACCCCACCTTGTGCATGATGTAATTTCTGACTGTTTGTAGCAGGGATGTGCTTCTTCTCCATGCCAAAATGCAAACCCTTAAAAGAGATGTTTCTTCTTGGTTCTGGGTCTCTCTTGCCTCTTTGCAAGGGGGGGGGGACTGTGTTGCAACAGAAAAATAAAGATCTGCCTTGCTTTCATTGCATCCTGCCTCCATCCATTCATCTCTGACTGATCATGAACTTAGAGAGGACTCAGTCCCTTAGGGAGTTGGGCAGCAAAAGCCAACCACCCCTATTTTTTCTATATCAAATGTGATGAGCGTATTGAGCACCTGATTGGCCCACTGCATCCATTCGCCACTGGAGGAGAGAAAGAAATGGAAAAATGCACCATAATCCTAAAGTTCCTGGGAATTGTGCTTTACAAATACTAAAACGCAACAGTGCCTTTAAAGAAAGAAAGGCAATCCACTTAATGGGATCATCGGGGAGGGAGGGAAGACGCAAGGCTACTCAGAGCAAGGTCTATTGGTGCCAAGTTTAAGACAACACAGAATAAAGTTACTGGGGAAGGACACCCCGTCACCCTCAGCCGCTCCTACCATCCCTGAATTGGTTGGATATGCTTACTGACCTTGCATCATTCCTAGAGCAAGAGCACCATCTGCTGCCTAAGCTCAAGCATGACAAGCAGTGAGAATTTTTATTTTTTATTTTTTTAAAAATCTATTCCATCATTTACTAGACTGGGGGGTGAGGGTAGAGCAGACAGACAGAATGGAGGCACAATACCGAGTCATGTTCATTTACAAAGCCCTGAACAACTTATGCGCAGGGTAACTCAGGGAATTTGTCTAACCTTCTTTTAAAGCCATCAAAGTGTGTAGCCGTCACTACTTCTTGCGGAAGAGAATTCCACCAAGTTACACTCAAGAGAAATCCCAGTTCTGTTCAAACCCTTCATTCCGGAGAGGAGTGGGGAAAGAGTATAATTTTATAGCTAATGTTACTAGAAATGGGGAAAGAAGAAAGGCAGGACATCCAGCAGAATATTGAGAGACCTATAAGTGATATGGGGGTGGGGGAAAGACAGCATGGTGTAGTGGGTAGTGTTTTGGGAAAAGGACGTAGGAGACCACGGTTCAGATTTCCATTCGGCCATGAAGCTCACTAGGTGACTTTGGGACAGTCACTGGCTCTCATCCTAACCTACCTCACAGGTTATTATTATTCTTATTATACTCTGCCCATCTGACTGGGTTGTCCCAGCCACTCTGGCTGACTTCCAACATAATAAAAACATAGCAAACATCAAACATTAAAAAGTTCTTGATACAGGTAGGTTGTGGGGATTAAATGAGGAGGAAGAACCATGTACACCACCTTGAGCTCCTTGGAGTAAAAGGTGTGATAGAAATGCAATAAATACATGAACTACCAGGGAAGGAGCGTGTGCTCAGGGACCAAGGCTGTGATCTAGCCAAGTCTGGGTGTGCCCCACCCTCCACTTGAGCTGCTGAGAGGAATAGATCACACCACTCTGCCCCCTGTGATTGGCATGGCCATAGAATCACAGATGTATGAAGCCTCAGGATCATAGGATCCTAACCTGCTGTATCTGTGATCATTCAGGCTCCAGCATCTAACCTCAAGCGACTCCTAAGAGATCACCAGCCCTTTAAGCAAAAGCACATAAAGGGGCATCCTAAATCAATGGGTTGGAGCAACTGCTCTATGAGGAAAGGTTATAGCATCTGGGGGTTTTTTCACTTGTTTCCAGAAAGTGCAGATCAGGGTTCCTGTCATAAGAATAAGAATAAGAATAATTTTTATTTATATCCCACCCTCCGCAGTCAAAACAGGGCTCAGAGCAGCTAACAGCAATAAAAGTAACACAGCATTCTAAAATCAATATTCTAAAATCAATTCAAAATCAAATGGCAACCACTGGGCCAGAGTTCTACAAGGATCATCAAAGGAGGGGGTCAGACTGTGCCTTGGCCAAAGGCCTGGTGGAACAGCTCTGTCTTGCAGGCCCTGCGGAAAGCCCACAGGGCCCTAGTCTCTTGTGACAGAGTGTTCCACCAGATCGGGGCCACAGCCGAAAAAGCCCTGGCTCTGGTTGAGGCCAGCTCAACAATATGGATGATATTCCACAACATAAATCAACAATAGGGATGATATTCCACAGAACAAGAGCAGGCACACTAAAAGCCCTGCTCCGAGTTACTGCAGAATGGGCTTCTCAGACCTCTGGAACTTGCAAGAGAAGCTCTCCTGCAGACAAAAGATGCTGGACTAGGCAGGCCATTGGTCTGATCCAGAAGGGCTCTTTTTACATTCTTACGGGATTGCACATGACCTCCTGCTCACTTCAGGGTGAGGTTCCTGGCAACCACAAACTGCTGGTTGGCTAGCAAGGCCAGCCAACGTTTTGCTGACCTCTACCTATATTCACTGATAACACCCGGGTTCCAGGTCTGATAAGAATCCCCCCTTGCCTTCATGTTAGTTGGTTGCCAGGCATGCAACTAGGTCTGAGATGAGGCTGGGGACTGGAGTAGGGGCTGCAGCCTTCATCAAGACACTAGCAGCTTCCTAAAGCAGTAGATGTGGGGAAAATTCACTTATGCAATCCCTAGTGGAAAAGGGGTTCGCCTTCCTCTCCATTTGAGCATTCCGACAATACCTCCAACACATGCACTGGCAGAGCAGTTCAGGAGAAGAAAGCACACAAAATGACTGCAAGAGGTTGCAAAAGAGACCAGCATATAATTTTTAACACCTCAAGCAACCTGGTGCCGGGATCTTTCAAGCCCCAACATAATACGATTCCAACGTGGTGGAGGAGGAGACTAAGGGGGCAGAGAAACTCTGGTCCCAGTTTCAGAAACCAAGAAGCAGAGAGGTATGTATTATGTTTATTAAGCTATTAATAAAAGTGTAAGGGAAGAACTTTTTTTCCACTGTGACATCAATACCACCCACCAGATTACAATTACAGTTAAGGGGAGATATTGCAATGGCAGGTGCCTGCATGATTTACAGCGGGAGACCCATTCCTAACCTCGCGTCCCAGACACGTACCTATCTTTCTAGTTCATTATGATTATTAATAATTGATACTGGCAAAGTATTGTTTGCAACCTGTAACACAGTCCTTGCTGAAATCCTGGGGCACGTTGGCGATCTAAACTTCCACAGGTCCCTGAGGCATCAACAGGAACCTCTGTACATGCAGTGGAACCACCATCACATGGACAAAAGCAGCAGGACCTATATATGAACAGACTGAACCCGTCTTTGGGGCTGAGGTGCCAACTTTTTTGAAACAGCAAAGCTGTGAGCTACTACTGAGCCCTCAACAGGCTACCAGGACTCTCAGCTCTTCAACCCTGTCCTGTTACCTTGTCAGAAAGTACAATGGAGGCAGATTTTCCTGCCCTGCCTTCCCTGATCCCAGCTTTCCACTCATCCTGTCTAAGGGAAAACAGAGGCCCTTAAAAACAGCTCAAATTAGCATCGCGTCTATTATGGTATAAGCATGAACTCCTCACCCCACTGCAGAAATAATGAGTCACCTACAGGCTTTTGAACCACCCTGTGGATTTGGGCCAATTCTACTTCACCACCCTGTGCCCCACAACACCCCAATTTCAGCCATCACTCAAAGCATCTCTTCCTTACCTCGTGGAAGACCACTGCAGGGGGATGTCCCAGCCCAGCTTTAAGGGGCTTCGTGGCACTCCTCCAAGTCTTCCCAAAGAAATGGTGGTAGGTGACATCAAAGAAGGAAAGGCGCAGCTGGAATTCCACTTCCGACATTTCGTCCAACGCTCTCTGCCAGTGGTAGACCAAAGCAAACCATGAGAATGTAAGAAGAACCAAATGGATCGGGCCAGTGGCCCATATAGACCAATATCCTTTTATCACTGTGGCCAACCAGATGCCAATTATGGAATGCCTGCAAGCAGGACCTGAGCACAAGAGCACCCTCCTATCCTGTGGTTTCCAGGGAAACGGGAAGCTGAGCTGGATAAGTCTTTGGTCTAGTTGACAAGGATTCTTATTAAGTTCTTAAAGATGGAGAGTGCAGCACTAGGAAATTCCACTGCCTCTCTCAAGGCATGGGTCCAAAGGAGGTGGACCTTCCAGCAACATGCAGAATGCAGGTTTCATCTACAAGTTCTCAGATTACAAATGGAATTTGCAGCAAACTGTTAAAAACTTAAGAGGCCATGCATCCTGTTCTTACAGTGCTGCCTCTGACCATGGAGGCAGAACACAGTTGTCAAGGCCAGTAGCAGTGAGCTGATTAGCATGGTCTGTCCATCAGAACGGAGGAGGGCCTATCCTAAGGAGAAAGGGAACTTTTTGCACCTGTTTTAACAAATCTCCTTGCTCTAGTTCAGGGTTTCCCAAACTTGGGTCTCCAGCTGTTTTTGGACTACAATTCCCATCATCCCTAGCTAGCACAACTAGAGGTCAGGGATGATGGGAATTGTGGTCCAAAAACAGCTGGAGACCCAAGTTTGGGAAACACTGCAAAGTTATCCTCCTGCCAGCCCCATTTATTACAGTCAATGATCAGGGATGATGGGAGTTGTGATCCAAAATGTTTGGAGTGCCCCAGGCTAGATAAGGCTGCCGTAAATTAACTGGTATATGAGATGTGCCTACTCAGAAGGGTAGGATGAACTGAATTTGGTAGAACTTACTCCAAGGTAAGGGACGCGGCTGGCGCTGTGGGTTAAACCACAGAGCATAGGGCTTGCGAATCAGAAGGCTGGCGGTTCGAATCCCCGCGACGGGGTGAGCTCCCATTGCTCGGCCCCAGCTCCTGCCAACCTAGCAGTTCGAAAGCATGTCAAAGTGCAAGTAGATAAATAGGTCCCACTCTGGTGGAAAGGTAAGCGGCGTTTCCGTGTGCTGCTCTGGTTCAACAGAAGAGGCTTAGTCATGCTGGCCACATGACCCGGAAGCTGTACGCCAGCTCCCTCGGCCAATAAAGCGAGATGAGCGCCGTGACCCCAGAGTCGTCCGCAACCGGACCTAATGGTCAGGGGTCCCTTTACCCCTTTACCTTTACTCCAAGGTAATGTCCTGGTTCCCGCTAATTAAAGAAAACAATCTCAGGTTAAATTTTCTGCCAAAATTTTTAATGCTCAGATCAGTGTGGTACATAAGCAAAGCAAGGATCAATGGCCCAAGGGGTGTTATGCACAGCGTTGATCCAACAAACGGCATGCCCCCTTACGTCCTGTTATAAAGACTGTAGAAGGCAGCACTTCAGCGTGGCAAGCAGGTTATTTCTTTGGACTAGGCAAGAAAATGGGAACACCTTCTAATGGGCTGAGCCTAAGCTGTCTGTGCCAGTGCTGGACTCTTCACAACCTATGTAATGTAGGAGGTGTCACCACCAGCTTAGGACCAGACGGGTGGTGTCTCCTGGAAGGCTGGATGAGGGGCAAGCTCCAGCGGTGCCAGGGGCGGAGGAAAAGGCTGGCACAGAAGTTGGTGGAGAAGTGGGCACAGAGCATCTGGGTGACACGGAAGGGGTTCGGGTGGAGCACTGGGGTGACACACCTTTGGGACCCTCCCCTGGGTCTGAGTCCTCATCTGTAGCTTCCCCTCTGGGTTGTTCCTCCATCTCGCACAGCCCAGACGCTACCTTTCATAACCTGCTGGGCCGCTCCCCATGGTTGTCAGTAGGTAAACCCTCCAATTCTTCCCCATTCTGGTCTGACCAGGTAAACGAATATAGGTGTCAGAGTCACCCGTGGTCCCAGCTCACAAGAGACCAAAGTCCAGTCCGGCTTATGTACAAAAGCTTTTATTGAAGAACATTCTTAGCTTCACAGCCGAGCTCCGTGACTCTACGTCTGTTACGCTTAGACCGCTGAAGTCCCCTCTGAGTCAGTCCCGCCTCTACACCAGTTTAAGAGGCTTGTACTGGTCCACCTCTTCCTCTCTTTCCTTTTCCGCAGGGTCTTTCTGCCCCCCTGTGTTCTCTCCCTTCGGGACTCCCCAGAGGCTGAATCCTCTGGCGCCTCCTCCCCCCTCCTTCGGGCTTTGGGACCAGGCTCCTCCCCAGGACTCTCTTCACTTCCGCGCGCCTCCCATTTTGAACTTGGCGCGCGTACGTTGCTCCTGACCTTCTCTTCGACAGTTACACTGCCCTCGATACTACTTTCCTCCCCTTCCGGCAGGACGTCTTGCCCTGATCTCCTTCCCCTCTCTGCTTCCTGTTCTGCTCCTTCTGACACACTGGTCACTCCACCCCCTTCACTCCGTTCCGGCGGAGCAGCCGGTCCCGATCTCCAACTCCCACTGGGGGTTCCCCCTTCGTTTCCCTGCTCCTGACTGCTTCCCCCTCTAGCTCCCCTTGGCTTGACCAGAGGGGCTCCCTTTTGGGAGTCCTCCGATTCACTGGACGGACTCATGGACAATCTTGGGTCATTGTCATCCTCTTCTTCGTCACCCTGGAATCCTTCCCCCTCGCTCTCTGTCTCCTCCCTCATCTGCGCCTCTCTCCCTGAACCCCTGACAATAGGTAAACGAATATAGGATAGCAGCTTAATGAATATTTATACTTATCCACTTTAAAGAGAACTGGGTGTATAAGTTTTATATAAAAATGCTAACCCACCTTTGCAATATCCTCATGCGGAGTTAAGAGTTTATAGCAAAACTGGCAACGTACACAGAAGAACATAAATTACAAGGGGCACGGGGCTCCATATAGTATGAGATAGCACAGAAGACAGCCATGGGTATGGGAAGTCACATGCAAAGGGGGGAGCTGAATGTGGTCGAATAGGATAGGAACCAGGTTAGGATTAAATATTTTTTTTAAAAAAATCTTACAGTAATATGAGAGGGCAGGATAGAGAGGGAACAGCTGGCCAGTATCAGAACCAGAGGGAAAGTAATTAAAGTTAACTGCATCTGATTTTTAAACAAGGCGACGTTCTCACTCTCTGTCAAACAGAAAGCAATTGGCCCCTGGAAGTCTTAGCCACCAGCACATTACACAGCAGCTGCTTAAAGCAGGCTCACGTCCTGAAAACTTGACACAGAGATTTGCATAGTTAAGGCAGCGCTCTTGGGTGATGGTAAGGTCAAGAGCCCACACAGCAGCTCTCTGTGTGAACATGGCACTCAGCGCCGCTTAAATTATTCACGGATTGCTTTTCTCATACAAATTTAAATGGGCATCTAATAATACACTTTTTATTTTCATTTAAAAAATAACATTACAGTCAATGGGTTATACGCAAAGCAGTCTGTGCGTAAGCCTGGGCTTCTCCTTGTGCAATGGGGCTTCACTTTCCTCCCCTCCTCTCTAAAGCACCCTCATGCATCCTCAAAGTCTGCTTCGGGGAGGGGGGGCAGGGGACTGTGGAGCAGACCATAGCCCTTAGGCCAAAAAAAAAGATTAGCCACCCCATCCATCTTAAATATTTACAAGGTTGGCCAGGGCAGGAGACATGTGCTATTGGTGAAGAAATCCGATTAAGCTGGAGCAAAGTTTTATTTATAAATCATGTTTCTAGTCCTCACAGTTAAGAGAATGTGCAGCAAGTCACCTGTTTGTTCCAGGAGGGCAGAGGTTCCCAATTAGCTAAATACAGCAGACACCCGGTTTTTCACAGACTCCCTACTTTAGAAAATTTTAATATCTTTATGTTAGATTTTGTTATGTGAATGATGTCACAGACCCCCCCCCCAGGTGGGTTACGTGGACCTTCTGGGGTCTGTGGACCACCAGTTGGGAACCACTGCTTTAGAGCATAAGAGAAGTGCCACCATTTGCATAACATAATGTTGTTTATTACTGTACCTTGTATTTTACATCGTGGTTCTGTTCCTGCTTTTAATGCTGTGTTTTTATTCCTGTCTCATGCTCTCAGCAGGGAAAGAGTGGTGCATAACAAATAATAACAACAAGAAGAACAACTCACCTTGGCCAGGTTTTTAGGTGCTATTAAAGGGAAGTAACTTGCCGTCGATAGTTTAGTTTCATACATGCTGCCCTGGGGAAAGCAGAACCCTCAGACAGCCAGGGAAGCAGGAAGTTTAATGGGGCAACTTTTTTTATTATTATTAAAAAGGCGCAAAGTGATGCACAAGTGTGGGTGACCTGAATTCAGGTTTGGAAAATACAAGAAACTGTCAGAAACCAAAACTGACAGATTTTTGTCATTCCCTGATCTCCACCAGTGGGAAATGAGCCGGGATGGCAAAAGGCAGCCACTGTAGGAACTGGAGCCCTGAAGCCATGCACTTCCAACAACCCACTCCAGTCGGAAGACCAGCAGCAGTGTTTAGAGACAGAAACCCTACAAAATGTGCATTAAACACATGTGGCATCTCTTTTGCTTATTGTTTCTTTATCTTACAAAATAATCAGTGAGCAATTTTCCATCCCACCTTGATTTAAAATGGACAGGACCATGGCAGAGGAGGGTCTGAGCACAGGGACTCCTTTTAAGGGCTGGGTCAGACCATGTACATTCAGCGTTGACCCCCGATCCAAAAGAAGGTATTTTAACTCCCAGCTGCCCCTCGTCTCCAATACCATCAGCAAGGCCAGGATTAGAGCAGAGAGACTTTACCAAGTGTGCTATTAAAGATTTAGTCGCTCTGCATTATTTAGCAGGACAGGGCTTTAAACCCCTGAACACTTCAGCCTAGAGAGTGGCAGGTTCACCTTCTCAGGTCTCTGCCTGCAGGATGGATAAGGTAGATGGAAGCTGAATCAACCACTTTATACTTTCACAAGGTGGTACGGAAGGGGCTGAACTTGCCCACTTGCCACCCCACACCCCCTTATACATGAAAGAGGCTTGCTTTAGCAGGTGAATCCTACTTATTTTAAGTGAGATGCACTAGCAGCATCACATACTCTGGAGACAGACAGACAGGGAAATGAAGGCGAAATGAGAAAGACAGGGCAAGCTGGCCAGATCACATTCTGCCATTACAATGAGAAATCAGTGACAGGGTGGGGAAGTAGATTCTAAGGTATGTAGTTTAAAAATGTAAGTAGGTTTGAGAATGTCCCATGCCAAATTAGGTAGATATGGATAGATATAGATATAGATAGACTGCACCTGCAGCAGCAAAACCAGACGCCTTCATCTGCTCCACCTGCAATAAAACATGTCCCTCCCGTATTGGTCTCTACAGCCACAGCAGGCGCTGTAACTCTCCAATGGTTTGACTTTACCCCTAAAGGCACACTCTTCCATTGTCTCCTGAGACAGACAGATGTCGTTGTTGTTGTTGCTGCTGCTGCTGTTGCTGCTGCTAAAAAACCCCAGGAAGGGCCGAAACTCCCCACTGCTGTGCACATATGTATACACCCACATGCACACAAATGATTACACCAAACAGCAGCACCAGTTAAAAATATAAACTGCAGCGTTAGGATGTTTGGCTATCTGAG